>NW_026592666.1:6960245-7012914 GCF_907164565.1 Psammomys obesus | reverse complement strand
TCCTTCCTTCCTTCCTTCCTTCCTTCCTTCCTTCCTTCCTTCCTTCCTTCCTTCTTTCTTTTTTCTTTCTTTCTTTCCTTTCTTCTTTCCTTTTCTTTCTTTCTAGGCCTTTCAGGTGTGCTTTAAAATTGCTAGTATGAGATCTTGCCAGTTTATAAAGGAACTTAGTACTATGAACTTTCCTCTTCACACTTCTTTCATTTTGTCCCATAAGCTTGGGTATGTTGCATTTTCACTTTCATTGAATTCTGGAAAGTTTTTAATTTCTTTCTTTGTTTCTTCCCCGACCTAGAGGCCATTAAGTAGAGATTTGTTCATTTTCCATGAGATTGTAGTCTTTCTGGTGTTTCTGTTGTTGTTGAAGTCCAGCTTTAATCCATGGTAGTCTGATAGAATACATGATGTTATTTCAATTTTCTCGTGTCTGTTGAGACTTGCTTTGTGACCAACTATGCTGTCAATTTTGGAGAACTTCTATGAAGTACTGAGAAGAAAGTATATTCTTTTATGCTTGAATAAAATGTTCTGCAGGTATCTGTTAGATCCATTTGATTCATACTGTTGTTTAGTTTCATTATTTATCTGTTTAATTTTTGTCTTGATGACCTGTCTATTTTAGAGAAAGGGGTATTGAAGTCTCCTATTAATAATGTGTGGCTTTCAATGTATTATTTAAGCTTTATTAATGTTTCATTTCTTTTATAAATGTAAGTGCCCTTACATTTTGTGTATACATGTTCAGAATTGAGACAGCATATTAGTGAATATTTTCTTTGATGAGTATGAAATGTCCTTCTCCACCCCTTTGGATTAATTTTGGTTGAAGGTCAGTTTTATTAGATATTAGAATAGCTGCCCCAGCTTGCTTGTTGGGTACATTTGCTTGGACAACCTTTTCCAGCCCTTTATTATGAGATGAGGTCTGTCTTTGTTGCTGAGGTGTGTTTCTTGTATGCTGCAGAATGAGCACTCCTGTTCTTGTAACCATCCTGTTAGCACTTGTCTTTTTATTGGGGAACTGATTGCACTGATTCTGAGAAATATTAATGACTAATGATTGTTACTTCCTCTTATTTTGATGTTAGTGGTGTTAGTATGTGTATGCTTCCCTTTTGTTTTTTGCTGGAGAGGATTTACTTATTTCTTTTGTTTTCTTGGATGTAATTACCTTCCTTTGGATGGATTTTTTTTCTTCAAGCATTTTCTGTAAAGATGGCTTTGCAGATAGATACTACATAAATTCCATTTATGGTGGTGAGAAGTTTGCTGGATATAGTTGTCTTGGTGGACATGTGTTGTCACTTAGAGTCTGCAAGACAACTTTCCAGGCCCTTTTAGCTTTCAGAGTCTTTGTTTAGAATCAGAGTCTTTGTCTTCTAAAAATGTAAAGAAAACTAAAAATTAAAAATAGGAAGAAAACTATGACAGAATCATGGACTGTATTCAATAAACTATATGAAGAATGACCCAGAGACCTAAAAGTTATATCAGAATCATTATTTGACCATGTAATGGTCAAGAACACAATTATCTCAGCTATGCAGCCTTGTGTGTCCAGTAATTCACAACACTCGTGATGTTTTCTGAAGTACAGTGCAGAGATGTGTGACACCACAATGCCTGTGGTTTTCCCAACAACAACCAAGGTGTATAAAAGGCCCTTGGCAGATGGTGAACCCAGACTCCAGGAACCTCCTGCTTGTCTTCCTCTGAACAGTCCTTTCCTGACACCATGTGTTACTATGGCAGCTACTATGGAGGCCTGGGGTATGGCTATGGTGGCCTAGGTTACGGCTATGGCTGTGGCTATGGCTGTGGCTATGGTGGCTATGGTGGCTATGGTGGCTATGGTTATGGTTGCTGCTACCCACTGTGCTGCAGAAGGTACTGTTCCTATGGCTTCTACTGAGGAGATGTTGCAGCTGCTCAATACAACTATCTTCACTCCAGATGTTCTTCATAAATTTCATAAATGTATCTTCATAAATTTCAACCCTAATTTAAACTCTCTGAGGAATAACAAATGGAACACAACATGCCCACCCTCTTCCTCTTCTTTAATTAGATTGCATGAAGATTTGCTACAAAGTTTTCCATTGTCATCATAATGCCTTATAATATGTGTTCTGCTTTCATCCATTCCCATTTTGTGGAGATAAATATGCTACAAAATAAAGTATTTATTTTAAAATACATTTGTATTATTATTTTACTAAATGTGAGATGTATGTTTGTGAATATAATCTATTTGGTTGTAAGTGTGTGATTGTGAACAAATGTGAGAATAGTAAAGTGAGAAAGAAATAGAACAAGGAGAAAAGAAACTTTAAATATTGTTTAATTGTGGACTTTTTATTATCTTCATATTTTTCCAATCATGATGCCATAATGAATTTGGAATTGCAGTTTTTTTCTCTAAGATCAAATCATTTTTTTCTGCCACTTAAGTTTGGAGATCTAGCACAAAGCATTTCTGTAAATAACTTGTGTCCTCCACAGCTCCATCTATAATGAGAGTCACTATGCCCATTCTCACTGTGTACAGGCTTCCATTTACTCACCCATTTTAGATCTAATATCCATCTTATTAATGTAGGGAACAACGTCATTGTGAAATTGACTTACAATTTTGAAAATCCACCTTTGCTCACATGTAAATTTTCTTTAGAAACATATTTAGGATGATTCTCTTATTATTTTAGTAAAATTTAATTTTCTTCATGCTGTTTATTTGTAGATATTTCACATGGTTTTTGTTTTTTGACTCCCTATTTTTGCACAGAATAGTGTGTGTATTGTCCTGCCAAGGAGCACATTTTAAATGGGTATAATGAGACATTTTAAATTTTTCTTTCTGCTGCTTGAGCTTCTGAATTCACTCCCAATCATTTATTAGAATGATCTAGGAATCTTTTACACTTTGTATTCATTTTCTTATTAGTCCTTAGAGTATCTCATACATATTTGGATACAATTTGTGTTTTCCATTCTCTGGCATTTTCCCATTTTATTCCCAACCAACTTGTTTTTTTCTCTTTCCTTTTTCTTAATTTCATCAAGTGCAGTTTGTGATGACTGTATTCTCTAGGATGTATAACCACCACCTGAAGCATAGTTGACCTGACCAGGGTCATACCGAAACAAAAACTGACTCTCCACCTCCTGACAGCTATCAAATAGCATCAGTTACTTTGCTAGAAATAGGAATGTGTGGCCAAATCCTGATACCATGTTGGAAATTTTTAGGCTTGAGGTTGCACAGGTCTTGTGCTTACTCTCACAACTTTTCTGAGTTCATAAAAGCAGCTGCCAGCTGTGTCTGGAAAATGCTGTACTGTCATCCATTGTTTCCTCATGTAAAGTTCAGAATAACACAGTCTTATTTTGTGTATTTTGACCAATTTGTGATCTTTGTGATAATCACCACTGGCTGCAACAAAGATTGCCTCTGATCAAAGTTGACAGGTTAACTAATCTATAAGTATAACAATATCATTGGTAATAATTTTAAAACTGAGTCTATTTAATGGAATACTAATAGTAGGCCCTCCCTTTGTATTTATTTGCAATTTCTTGGCCCAGTTACTGTGCCAGGAATAGGTTGCATCTGTTCAGTTGAACTTAAATTCAATCAGATGAAGGCTGATCACTCACAAGCTGCTATATTGCTATTATACCTGTGCACAGGTATACCGACAGGCCAGTATTTTATTTATTTTTAGTTTTACAGAGTTCATAGTTAAAACCGATAACTTATTTTATCTTCCAGAAGTGTTCCATAACACCTTAAACCACTAAGAAAGCTACATAGTAGGAATAAAGATTCCAGATCTGTACAAGCTGAATTTCTTCACAATCTGTGACCCAACTATATCTTCAACAACAGTGTCTTACTGCCATGTTCTGGAGGATAAAAATAACACTGGCAAATCTTGTTATATTTGGAGGTATATGGGAAACCACTAGCTAGAAATTCCAAAAGAGGTAACTCTTTCCTGGCACTGGAATTTTGTTTGCTATCCTGTGGGTGTCTAGTATGATTGTTGTTGGTTTATTATAGGGTAATCCATTTTGAATATATATTGAAACTTGTATATTGCTAAGACGTTTTCCATAGGACTTTTTTGTAAGGTCCTCAATGTCAGTTATCCTTCTTTTTCTGAATTCCCATCCACTACACTCTGTAGCTCTTCTTGTTCCATTATAACTTTTACCCCCTGATATCACCATTGTATTTCAGTTCTTTGAGAGCACCCCCCCACACACACACAGACACATGCACATTGCCCTATTGAATATCTTCATCACTAAAGACCTATAGTAACTAAAACTGCATGGTGCTGACATGAATAGACTGAAACAGAACCTGACAAAGCCCAACATATGAGCTCAGTGCCAAGAGAAAGACTTTAGAGAAAGAACCACAGTAACTCAGGATTTAGGAGCAACAACATGATCTCTGTACACCAAAGAGCATCTTCATTCAAGTAAAAGCGTCCCTAATTATCAGGAAGAACTTAAACTTCTATACATCTGAAAGAAAGTTAATAACTAGAGCATACAAAGAATTCAAAAAACTAAACATTGAAAAAACATAACCCAATTATTATATAGAAGACAGAAATGTATAGGCATATCTTATATGAAGAAATATAATTGCTTGGGCCCAACTCATCAAGTTGCATCAGGATCAAGCATGTCTTCTTCCCCTGTGGCCTGGCAAGGCAGTCCTGCCAGGTGGAAGTGACCAAAAAGTTAGCAAGTGAGTCCATGCCTGATGCAGTCCCCAGTTCCCTTACTAGAGGACCTACGTGAAGCCTAAACTGTCCATCTTTGTGAGGGGCCTGAATCCAGGTCATGCACGGTCCTTTGTTAATACCTCTGTCTCAGGAAGCTCCTCTGGGCCCTGGTTAGTTGTCTCTGTTGGTCTTCTTCTGGAGTTCCTGTCACTTTCAGGTCCTCCCCCAACCCCACTTTTCTGCAAGACTCCCTACACATTGCCCAATGTTTGGATGTGAGTTTCAGCACCTGCTTTGAGTTACTGTTTGGTAAAATCTCTCAGAAGACAACTCTGACAGGCTCCTGTCTCCAAGTATCATTCATCCTGTCAGGGGTTGGAAATCTTCTGTAGGGTGGATCTTCAGCTGGACATTCCCTCAGTATCTGCTTTATAGACTCTGTCCTTATCCCTGAAAATCTAGTAGGCACAGTAAATTTGAAGTTGAAGTTCTTGTCAGTGGGTTGGTATTGTCCTCCAACTAGGAGACAGTCTAGTTTGAGACTAGTCTAGTTAAAGGGTATCATCTGCTGTCTCTATGGCCTCTGCTGCTAGGAGTTTTTGCTTGAGTTACCCTCATATCCTCCCAGGAGCCTATCCTGACTTAGGTATTCAGCTTTCCACAAAACTACTTCAGCCTTCAGTTTCTTTTTTCTCTACAGGCCTTCTGTCATCTCACTCTCGCTCTATCCTGGTCTGATCTCCAGCTTCTTAAGTTTCTATGCCCCCTATCCTACCTTGTTCCCTCTCTTCAACCACTACCTCTGTGCATTCTGTCTCCCATTCCAAGTGATAATTATACATCCTTTTTTGTATCCTCCTTGTTATTTTTCTTCTTTGGGTCTGTGCTTCATTGAATGCTTATCTTGTACTACATTGCTAAAGTCCATTTATAAGTGAGCATATACTATGTGTGTCTTTCTGGGTCTGAGTTATCTCACTCAGGATGATCTTTTCTAGGTCCATCCATTTGCCTCTAGATTTCATTATTTTTAATAGTTGAGTAATATTCCCATTTTTATGGTGCATTTTTAAAATGTTCATATTAATAACAGTTTATTCACTTTGTATCCCAGCTGTAGCCACCTACCTCCAACCCTACCTTCCTCTTCTCCTCCCATTTCCCTCCCCAAGTTCACTAAGAGGGGATGTCTTCCTTCCTTTCCATCTGACCCTAGCCTATCAGATCTCATCAGGAATGTCTGCATTGTCTTCCTCTGTGGCCAGCCACTGAGTTCATGTCACAGACAGCAACTGTTCCCCTTACTAGGGAACCCACTTGGATACTGAGCTGCCATGGACTATATCTGTGCAAGGGTTCTAGGTTATCTCCATGTATGGTCCTTGGTTGGAGTATCAGTATCAGAGAAGACTTCTGGGCCCAGATTTCTTAATTCGGTTGTTCTCCTTGTGGAGCTGCTATCCTCTCCAGATCTTTCTATCTCTACCTTCTTTCATAAGATTACCTGCACTCTGCCCAAAGTAGGATCCTGTCCTGTTTCCTGTTTTCTCCTTCTTCCTATGTCCATCCCATTTGCCTTTCCGAATGAGGATTGATCTTCAAGACATAACTACATGAACAAAACACCAATAACACAGGCTCTAAGAGCAACAGTCAATAAATGGGACCTCATGAAACTGAAAATCTTCTGTAAAGCAAAGGACACTGTCTTCAGAACAAAATGACAGCCTGCAAACTGGGAAAGGATCTTCACCAACCCTATATCTAATAGAGGGCTAATATCCAGAATATATAAAAAACTCAAGAAATTAAACAGCAACAAATCAAGTAATTCAATTAAAAAATGGGGTACAGAGCTAAGCAGAAATTCTTAATAGAAGAATATTGAATGCCAGAGAAACATATAAAGAAATGCTCAACGTCCTTAATCATCAGGTAAATGCAAATCAAAATGACTCTCAGATTTCACCTTACACCCATCAGAATGGCTAAGATCAAAAACTCAAGTGACAAGAGAGGATGTGGAGAGAGGGGAGCCCTTCTCCATTGCTGGTGGGAATGTTAACTTTTGCCATCACTTTGGAAATCAATCTGACACTTTCCCAGACAATTAGGAATAGTGCTTTCTTAAGATCCAGCAAGATCACTCCTAAGCATATAATCAAAATATGCTCAAGTACACAAGGACATTTTCTCAACCATGTTCATAGGAACTTCATTCTGAGGAATGGATACAGAAACTGTGGTACATTTACATAATGGAATACTATTCAACAATTGAAAACAAGGAAATCATGAAATTTTCAGGTGGGAAGCAGAAAAGATCATCCTGAGTGAAGCATCCCTGAAGCAGAAAGGCACACATGGTATGTATTCCAGTTTCTTTATCTATTCATCCATTGAGGGACATCTTGTTTGTTTCTAGATTCTGGCTATTATGAATAAAGAAGCTATGAACATAGTTGACCAAGTGTCCTTCTTGTATGGTGGAATGTCTTTTGGGTATATACCCAGGAGTGGTTTACATGTGTCTTGAGGTAAAGCTATTCCCAACTTTCTGAGAAAGTGTCAGATTTTTTTCCAAAGTGGTTGTACATATTTACATTCCCACCAGCAATGGAAGAGGGTTCCCCTTTCTCCACATCCTTGCCACCATGCACTATTTTCTGAGTTTTTGATCCTGGCTCTCCTTATGGGTTTAAAATGGAATCTCAGAGTCATTTCAATTTGCATTTTCCTGATGACTAAGGAGATTGAACATTTCTTTAAGTGTTTCTCGTCCATTCAAGATTCCGCCCTTGAAAATTCTGTGTTTAGTTCTGTGCTCCATTTTTCAATTGGGTTATTTTCTTTGTTGGTGTTTTATTTCTTGAGTTCATTATATATTTTGTGTATTATCCCTTTGTCAGATGTAAGATAGGTGAAGATCTTTTCTGATCTGTAGACTGTTATTTTGTTCTATTGAAACTATCCTATACCTTACAGAAGCTTTTCAGTTTCAAGAGGGCTCATTTACTAATTGTTGACCTTAGAGCCTGTGCTGTTGGTGTTCTGTTTAGGAAGTTGTCTCCTGTGCCAATAAGTTCAAGGTCTTTCCCACTTTCTCTTCTAATATATTTAGGGTATCTGGTACTATTTTGAGAGATCTTTGATCATCTTGGATTTGAATTGTTTGCAGGGAGATAAATATGGATTTAATTGCATTTTTATACATGTAGACATTCAGTTAGATTTGTTTAATATGCTGTCTTTTTTCTTTTGTATGGTATTGGCGCGTTTGTCAAAAATTAAGTGACCGAAGGAATGTGAGTTTATTTCTGTGTCTTTGATTTGATTCCACTGATCAACCAGTCAATTTCTATGCCAGTACCATGCCATTTTTATTACTGTTGCTCTATAGTACAGTTGGATATCAGGGATAGAGATACCTCCAGAAGATCTTTTATTGTAGAGGATTGTTTTAGCTATTCTGGGTTTTTCGTTTTTGCATATGAAATTGAGAATTGTTCTATGAGGTCTGTAAAAATTGTGTTGATATTTTGGTGGGAATTGCATTGAATCTGTAGATTGCGTTTGGTAGGATAACATTTTTCACTATGCTAATCCTATAGATCCATGAGTATGGGACATCTTTACATCTTAAGAATTTTTCTTCATTTTTTAATTTGGATTACTTGGTTTGCTGCTTTACAGCTTCTTTAGTTCTTTATATATACTGGATATTAGTCCTCTGTCAGATAAAGGGTTGGTGAAGATTCTTTCCCAATCTGTAGGCAGCCATTTTGTTTTGATGACAGTGTCCTTTGCTTTACAGAAGCTTTTCACCTTCATGAGGTCCCATTTATTGATTGTTACTCTTAGAGCCTGTGCTGTTGGTGTTCTGTTCAGGAAGTTGTCTCCTGTACCAATGAGTTCTAGGGTATTCCCCACTTTTTCTTCTAACCGATTTAATGTGTCTGGTTTTATGTTGAGGTCTTTGATCCACTTGGACTTTAGTTTTGTGCAGGGTGGTAAGTATGGATCTACTTGCATTTTTCTACATGCAGACATCCAGTTAGAACAACACCATTTGTTGAAGATGCTATCTTTTTTCCATTGTATGTTTTTGGCATCTTTCTCAAAGATCAGGTCTCCATCAGGGTGTTGCTTTATTTCTGGGTCTTCTGTTCAGTTCCATTGATCCACCCTTCTGTTTCTTTGACAGCACCATGCAGTTTCTATAACTGTTGCTCTATAGTACAACTTAAGATCAGGGATGGAGATACCTCCAGAAGATCTTTTATTGTAGAGGATTGTTTTAGCAATTCTGGGTTTCTTGTTATTCCATATGAAGTTGAGAATTTTTCTTTCCAGGTCTGTAAAGAATTGTGTGGTAATTTGATGGAAATTGCATTGAATTTGTTGATTGCTTTTGGTAAGATGGCCATTTTTACTATGTTAATCCTCCCAAGCCATGAGCATGGGAGATCTTTCCATCTTCTGATATCTTCTTCTAATTCTTTCTTAGGCAACTGGAAATTTTTTTATACAAGTCTTTGACTTGCTTGGTTAGGTTTCTCCAAGGTACTCTATGTCATTTGTGGCTATTATGAAGGTTGTTGTTTCCCTAATTTCTTTCTCAGCTCTTTAGTCTTTTGTATACAGGAGGGCTACTGATTTTTTTTCAGTTAATTTTGTATCTGGCCACTTTGCTGAAAGTATTTATCAGCTGTAGGAGTTCCCTGGTAGAGTTTTTGGGGTCACTCACATATACTATCATATCATCTGCAAATAGTGATAATTTGACTTCTTCCTTTCCAATTTCTATCCCCTTGTTCTCCTTCAACTGTCTTATTGCTCCAGCAAGGACTTCCAGAACTATGTTGAAGAGATATGGAGAGAGTGGGCAGTCCTGCCTTGTCCCTGATTTTGGTGGGATTGATTTAAGTTTCTCTCTGTTCAGTTTGATGTTGGCTATAGGCTTGCTGTATATCGCCTTTACTATATTTAGATATGTGCCTTGTATCCCTGATCTCTCCAAGACTTTAAACATTAATGGATGTTGGATTTTGTCAAATGCGTTTTCAGCATCTAGGGAGATTATCATGTGGTTTTTCTCCTTCAGTTTGTTTATGTGGTGGATTACATTGATGGATTTCCATATTTTGAACCACTCTTGCATGCCTGGGATGAAGCCTACTTGGTCATGGTGGAAGATATCTTTAATTTGTTCTTGCATTTGGTTTGCAAGTATTTTATTGAGTATTTTTGCATCAATGTTCATAAGAGAGATAGGTCTGAAGTTCTCATTTTTTGTTGGGTCTTTTGTGGTTTAGGTATCAGGGTGACTGTTGCTTCCTAGAATGAGTTTGATAATGTTCTTTCTGTTTTTATTTTGTGGAATAGTTTGGAGAGAATTGGAGTTAGCACTTTTCTGAAGGTCTGGTAGAATTCTGCACTGAATCCATCTGCCCAGGGCTTTTTTTGGAAGGGAGACTGTTGATGACTGCTTCTATTTTTTGAAGGATATAGCACTATTCAATCTTTGTATCTGATATTGACTTAATTTTGGAAGATGGACTCTATCTAGAAAATTGCCGATGTCTTTTAGATTTTTTAATTTTGTGGCATATAGGCTTTTTGTCATACGACCTAATGATTGTTTGCATTTCCTCAGTGTCTGTAGTTATATCCCCCTCTTCATTTTTGATTTTGCTAAATTGGATAGTTTCTCTCTGCCTTTTAGTTAGTTTGGCTAAAGGTTTGTCTATCTTGTTGATTTTCTCAAAGAACCGGCTCTTGGTTTCATCGAGTCTTTGAATAGTTTTATTTGTTTCTAATTGATTGATTTCAGCCCTGAGTTTGATTATTTCCAGCCGTCTGCTCTTCTTGGGTGTATTTGCTTCTTTTTTGTCAAGGGCTTTCAGCTGGGCCATTAAGATGCTTGTATGAGATGTCACAAATTTCTTCTTGAAGGCACTTAGTGCTATGAATTTTCCTCAGAGCACTGCTTTCATTGTGTCCCATAAATTAAGGTATATTGTACCTTCATTTTCATTGAATTCATCTTTAATTTCTTTCTTTATTTTTTCCTTAACCCAGCTATCATTGAGCAGCAAGTTATTCAGTTTCCATGTGTTTGTAGGTTTTCTTCTAATTCCATTGTTGTTGAGGTGCTACTTTAGTCCATGGTGTTCGGATAGAATACAGGGGATTATTTCAATCCTCTTGTATCTGTTTAGGCTTGCTTTATGACCAATTATATGGTCTATTTTAGAGAAGATTCCATGAGGTGATGAAAAGAAGGTATACTCTTTTGAGTTCGGGTGGAAAGTTATGTGGACATCTATTAGGTCTATTTGATTTAGGACCCCTGTAAGTTCCGTTCTTTCTTTTTTTATTATTCTCATTAGTTACATTTTGTTAATTCTGTATCCCAGCTGTATTCCTCATTCCGTCCCCAATCCCACCCTCCCTCCCTCATCTCCTCCCTGCCCCTTTCCAAGTCCACTGATAGGGGAGGACCTCCTCCCTTTTCATATGACTCCGTTTTGTCAGGTATTTTCAGGACTGGCTGCAAAGTCCTCCTCTGTGGCCTAACAGTACTGCTTCTCCCTTGGGAGGTGGGGAGGTCAAAGAGCCAGTCATTGAGTTCCTGTTAGAAATAGTCCTTGTTCCCCTTACTATGGGAAACCAATTGATTACTGAGCTATCACAGGTCACATCCGAGCAGAGGTTCTAGGTTTTATCCTCTCATGGTCTTTGGTTGAGTGTCCATCTCAGAAAAGACCCTGTGCCCAGATATGTTTGGTCCTTGTGGAGCTCCTATCCTTTCCACATCAAACTCCCCTTCTTTCATATGATTTCCTTTGTTTCTTTATTAGGCTCCTGTCTAGATGATCTGTCCCTTGGTGAGAGTGGGGTGTTGAAGTCTCCCACTATTAAGGTGTTGGGATCGATGTGTGATTTGAGTTTTAATAATATTTCCTTTATGAATGTAGGCACCCTTGTATTTGGGGCATAGATGTTTAGAATTTTGATGTCCTCTTGGTAGATTTTTCCTTTGATGAGAATGTAGTGCCCCTCCACATCTTTTTTTATTAATTTTGCTTGAAAGTCTATTTTGTTAAATATTAGGATAGCTACTCCAGCTTGTTTTCTGGGTCCATTTGCTTGAAAGACATTTTCCAGCCCTTTACTCTGAGGTAGTGTTTGTCTTTGTTGCAGAGGTGTGTTTTTTGGATGCAGCAGAATGTTGGATCCTGTTTCTGCACCCATTGTGTTAGTCTGTGTCTTTTTATTGGAGAGTTGAGTCCGTTGATGTTGATAGATAATAGTAACCAATGAATGTTAGTTCCTTTTATATTGGAGTCGGTGGTCTTAGTGTTTCATTGCTTGTTTTCTTTTAATTTTTGTTGGGATATTATCTGTATGATATGTTTTCTTGGGTGAAGTTGTTTTCATTGGATTGGAGTTTTCCTTTTAGTATCTTCTGTAGAGCTGGTTTGCTGTGTAGATATTGCATAAATTTAGTTTTGTCATGGAATGATTGGTTTTCTCCATCTATGTTAATTGAAAGCTTTGCAGGGTATAGTAGTCTGGGTTGGCATCTGTGGTCTCTTAGAGTCTGTATGACACCTGCCCAGGTCCTTCTGGCTTTCATAGATTCTGATGAGAAGTCTGGTGTGATTCTGATAGGTCTACCTTCATATGTTACTTGACCTTTTTCCTTTGCTGCTTTTAATATCTTTTCTTTGTTTTGACTATGATGTGACGTGATGTGTTTCTTTTCTGGTCTCGTCTATTTGGTGTTCTGTAGGCCTCTTGTATATTTATGGACATCTCTTTCTTTAAGTTGGGAAAATTTTCTTCTATGATTTTCTTGAAAATATTTTCTGGACCTTGGAGCCTGGAGTCTTCTTTTTCATCAATTCTTATTATTCTTAGATTTCATCTTTTTATGATGTCCTTGATTTCTTGGATATTTTGTTTGGGACTTTTCTTATTTTACTTTTTCTTTGAGAGAAGTAGCAATTTCTGCTCAGCGCCTGGTGTGCCTAGCTTGTATGGTGTATGGCGGCTAGAAGACCTGGAACCCTGTGAGGATGGTGCCGCGGGTCTGGGACTCCAAGACCGCTGCAGCTGGCAGTTGCTGCTAAGGGGCTAGGAGCTCTGCCTCAGCCATTGCTGAGCCCAAGCAGTTAGGTCTGAGCTGAGTATCTTGGTGAGTCTGCTGTACGGAGGAGAGGAGGGAGTTCTGAGAAAGGGTAGTTCTGGGAGATCAAAGGATTGTTTCTCTCCTTCCCCAAACAAGTCCACAGGAGACCCAAGACCAAAGTTCTCACCTCATGTGATGATCCCTTTCATTTAGAAAGCCTCACTGTCATTTTCCTGGCTTCAGAAGTTTTTCCACTCGCCAACCTAGGCGTTCAGCTCTTTTAAAGCTCAGAAACTGTGCATGCTAGTTGCCATTTTGGCTCTGCTCCCCAGGGTAAAGTTTTATACACTTTACCCTGTACATAAAGTTTTATGTACGTCTATACATCTATAAGGTTGGTATCTAGAATACAAAAAGAACTCAAAAGCCTAACATCAAGAAAACAAACTACCCAATTATTAAATAGAGGATGGCGCTAAGCAGGCATCTCTCAAATGATGACATATAAATGATAGAGAAACATTTTTAAATATTCAGTATCATTAGTCACCAGAGAAGTACAAATGAAAACTATTTTGAAATTATTTCTTACTTCTGTCAAAATGGGCAAAATGAAAACCACAAATGACTAAAAATGATAGTGTGAACTTGAAAAAAGACAAATGTTTATTTACAGTTGGTGGGACTGTAAACTCATGCATCCACTGTGAAAATTGGTGTGGAGGTTCCTGGAAGGAAAAACAAAAAACAAAAAACAAAAAAAAACAGCCAAACAAAAACCTAGAAATACATCTTCTATGTGATCCAGCTATACCATGCTTGGACATATACACGAAGTTCTCTGTCTCTATTCCCGACTACATCTGCTTGTCCATGATCATTACTGCTGCTCTATTTAATATATCCAGGGAATAGAGACAGCCATGATGTCCGCTTACAGATAAATGTATATTAAAACGATGTTACATTTATACAAATGAACATAACACAACTGTTAAGAAAAGTGAAACTAAAAATTGCAGCTGAATTGATGAAGTTAATTGAGAGCTGAAAGTCATAAGGCATATATTTGGTTGAATCTTCAGTTACGTGTTCCCTTTGGAATACTTCATATAAAGTTAGAGAAGTTTTGTGGACTGAAGTTTCTGTTTATCCCTTTCATTTAAAGTATATGTGTGGTTTCAGATTGAGGTACTGTCTTCATAGCTCTATACATCCTACTGGTTTTGCTATCTAATGATCACAATCATACCACTGACAGTATTTGTGTTTCAAAGGAATTTCAGGTTTGACACTGTAAAACTAGAGGAAAATCCTCTCATGAAAGTACCCGCCAGTATACCATGATATCACCTCATTTACATAGATTTGTCACTGTGTCAAATTCCCTAAATGTTACATGCATTTTATTTCTTATAACATATATCTTGGGAAAATTCATGAAAAGTTCAGAGTTTAAATCTTTCAGGGATGTTTTTCACCTTTCATAATAATACTCTATCAGCTACAAAATGAGACAAAGTGTACATGACTTATTTGGTCTCTCTTAATGAATCTATACAACTGTGTTTGTTTGTTTTGTTTTTTAGAGGAGTATACTGATACTTACATATAAACATTGTGATTTCTATGTATTCATATTCTGAAGCATATCACTGCATTGTTTATAGAATTTCTGAGCAGGTATGTGCACGTGAATGTCTTTATGTGTATGCATGTATGCATGTATGCATGCAGGCATTTGGTGTCATATATATGTGTGGTGTAAGAACAAATGTGTTTTAGTAGAAGACGGATGTAGGGAGATGCCAAATGAAACATTACATCATGTTCTTTGCGCCATTTACCTACTGCATTCCCAGATTTCTCTTTCATGGCACATGAAGCTGGGGTGAAAATCACTAAGTCATTGTAATCCTCCTGCATACTACCCCTTTAACACTAGAGTATAGGAATGTGAATACAAACAGATATTTACATGGGTTCTATTCCTCATGCTTGTACAGCAAGTAGTCATCTACCTAGCTATTACTTAAACTCATAAAGCTCTATGTCTACGGTTTTTCGGCAAAGCTAATTGACCTCAATTTGGAAGAAAAAGCAAAAATAATTATCTTTCTTCACCCACTCAACCATAATGCCTTCAGAGCTACACCTACAAGACCTTCACATTGGATTTCAAAGGGAAGCACATGACACACATGTGTCATGTTTATGCATAGAAATGGTCTTATTTTTAAAAGCAAGATGTGATAAGACAAAGTACTAAGGGATGATTCGAAAATATTAACATAAGATGGCAACTACCCATCAGGTAACAAATATATAACCAGTTATTATTTTACTGTTTGTGAGAAAAAATTAAGAAACCTAATCCTCAAGATAAGATTAATTTAAAATAACAAAAAGAGAGAAGGAAGGAAGGAAGGAAAGAAGGAAGGAAGAGAGAGAGAGAGAAAGGAAGGAAGGAAGGAAAAAAGGAAGAAAGGGAGGAAGGAAGGCAGGAAGTAAGGAAGGAACGAAGGAACGAAGGAAGGAATAAAGAAAGAAAGACATGATTTCCTTCTGCAGGATATTGAAAACCTAACATATGTAAAAAGAGGAAAATTATGTAATGATTTATATCATCTGACAGAATCATGTGTTGTTTTAAATGAACTATAGGAAGAATGACCTAGATATTTGAAAAATTATATCAGATTCATTATTTGACCATGGGATCCTGAGGTAAGAACACAAGTATCTCAGCTATGCAGCCTGTGTGTCCAGTAATTCACAACACTTGTGATGATTTCTGAAGCACTGCAGAGATGTGTGATACCACAATGCCTGTGGTTTCCCTACAACAACCCAGGTGTATAAAAGGCCCTTGGCAGATGGTGACACCCAGACTCCAGGAACCTACTGCTTGTCTTCCTCTGAACAGTCCTCTCCTGACACCATGTGTTACTATGGCGGCTACTATGGAGGCCTGGGCTATGGCTATGGTGGCCTAGGCTATGGCTATGGCTGTGGCTATGGCTGTGGCTATGGTGGCTATAGTGGCTATGGTTATGGCTGCTGCCGCCCACTGTGCTATAGAAGGTACTGGTCCTCTGGCTTCTACTGAGAAGCTTCTGCAGCTGCTCAACACAACTTTCTTCATGTCACAAGCTCTTTAAATCATCTTAAATTGCAATCTTATACCGAACTATCTGAGGAAAAATAAATAAAATACAGCATGCTCAGACTGCAGAGAAGTCCTTCATTGTCTTCATAGTGCCTTTGTAAAACAGCCTTATTTGTGTTCTTACCTATTATATTAAAATAATTTGCTTTTAAATAAACTATTTCATTGAAAGTATTGCTTCCTTTGTTTTATTTAATAATCTTCATCAATATGGAATGTATGTCAGTGTATTGCTCTCTGCTTGTTCACAATGGTGTGGGGTTTTGTGAGTTAAAAGTTAGGGAGGAGTAAAAAATAAGAGAGAAGGAAGTAGTTCCTTTGAACATTTATTGATAGACATTGGGTTGTTTCTTTTCTTCTTTTTCTATGGGAGTATTTTTAAATTTTTTTTTTATTTATTACAATTTATTTACTTTGTATCCCAGTTGTAGCCCCTTCCTTCATCCCTTCCCAATCCTTCCCTCCCTTCCTCTTCTCCTCCTTTCCCCAGTCTACTGATAGGGGTATTCCTCCTCCCCTTCCATCTGACCCTAGCCTATCAGGTCTTATCAGGACGGGCTGCATTGTCTTCCTCTGTGGCCTGGTAAGATGCCCCCCCACCCACCCAAGGAGAGGTGATAAAGGAACCAGCCACTAAGTTCATGTCAGAGACAGTCCCTGTTCCCCTTACTAGGGAACTCTCTTGGATATTGAGCTGCCATAGGCTACATCTGTGCAGGGGTTCTAGGTTATCTTCATGCATGGTCCTTGGTTAGTATCAGTCTCTGAAAAGACTGAGCCCAGATTTGGGCTTATGGAATCTTATGAAAGAACGGGGAGATAGAAAGACCTAGAGGGACAGCAGATCCACAAGAAAAGCCAAAAAAAAAAAAAAATCTGTGTTGTTTCTTTTCTATGGTGAGTACTGTCACAATGATATTCGTAATTCAGATACTTTCATGAGGTCAAATCCTTTTGTCTTTTAGATAAAATTCCAGAAGTGTCTCATGTTAGTTCTATGAATATTTGAAAAAGCATCTGCATACCGTTTTCTCTAATGGCTGTCATTGTGCACATCCTCACATAGGAGCACATTTACCTTTCTTCACATGTTCTCTCACGCCCATTTTTCTATCAGCCATTTTATTAACTGCCATTCACTACAGTCTCATTGTGTCTTTGATTTGTAATTTTGAGATATTGGTGCAGTGAAAGCTTATTTCACCCTTTGTTCACCTCTAAATTTTCTTTTGACAAATGTCTATTCCAAACTTTGAAACTGGAAGCTTATTCCCATGCTGTTCCTACAAGTATTGTACCAGTGGGTGTGTCTTTGTAGGCCAGCTCTTACTGTAGCTTGCAAGATTTACAGCTGTATAAGAACCAGAACTAATTTCTCCCTTATGTTGAATACACAGAAGCTTCCAGAACTAAGGAAGCCAGCTAATAGGGGTAAAGCTTCTATTCAATTATCTGATTAATTCTATGTTCTATGACTCTTGAATTTGGTGTCTTCAGAAAGTTTTATCATCAAGTCTTAAAAGGTAAATAAGAGATTGGCAAAATCTGTAATTTGTGAGGTCTATGGTATTTGTTTGGACAACAGTTTTGAAAAGCGTAGCCCATTCTTGACAATGGGCCTTTTATTTCTTAGCCTTTAATATCTTACTTTTAATTTCTCCTTTGTTCTGCCCTCCTGTTCACCATTTCTGTTCTGTTTTTCTGCCTTATTCATTTATACTTTTTTCTTCTATCCTTACTCTCTTCAAAGCTCTGCACTGCTCGTGTAACCCCACATAGCCATGCAATAATTCCCTAACCTGTACAGATCTATAGTAATAAAAATGGCATGGAGCTAGCATAACAATAGACACATTGATAATGGAACCTCGGAGAAAACAAAGTAGGCAAAACACTAGAACTCATTGGTACAGGAGAGGTTTTCAAACTGCAAAACCAGAAGCACAGTTGGTAAGGCCAACAACTGACAAGCAAGAACTCATAAAATGAAGTTTCTAAAGAGCAAAGAACACCATTACTTGACTGAAGGGGTATCATATATAATGGAAAAATCTTTAATGGCTATACTTCCAATAGAAGCTTAGTATCAAAAATACACAAAGAATTAAAAGAAACTAAACATGAAGAAAACAATTCTTTCAGTTATAAAATAGGACATGGAACTAAACGTATCTCAAATGCTGAACAATAAAGGCATGAAAAACATTTTTTTAAATGTTCAGCATCTTTAGACATCAGGGAACTGCAAATAAAACTACTTTGAAATTTCTTCTTACTTCATTTAGAATGGCTAAGATGAAGAACACAACTGACCACAAATGCTTGTGTGGATTCAGAGAATGGAGACACTTATTTGGGACTGGTGGGAGTGCAAACTGGCTCAGCCACCATAGAAATTAGCATGGGGTTTCTCAAAAATCTGGAAAGAGATCTAGTATATGATCAATGTTTACTAGTCTTAGCTATATACACAAAGGAATCTATGTTCAGCTGCAGACATACCTGCTTATTCATATTTATTACTGCCTTATGCACAGCATACAGGAAGTAAGCACAGTATAGATGACCATCTATAGATGAAGGGATAATAAAATATATTATATTTATTTGGTGTGATATTACTTAGCTATTAAGAAAAATGAAATTATTCAATTTTCAAGTAAATGGATAGAGCTGAAGAATATTCATTCCGAGTGAGGTTCCTAGACCCAGAAAATCAAACGTCAAGTGTTTTCTCTAATTGTGAATGCTGGTTTTGAATTTTTGTATCAGTGACTTTATTTCAAATACTCCAGGAAATTTTATACAATTTTTGTGGATTGAAGTTTACTTTTTCCGTTCATTCAAAATTTTATTTTCATACATTATTTGGTTTCAGATACAGACCCTTCATACCTACATATTCAAGAATGGTTTTGTTGAATAATGATCATAATTATATAACTGGATATTTTTGTGGGACCAAAGAATTTCAGGTTAGGTGCTGTAAAATCAGAGGAAAATTGTCTTTTCATGAAACATACAATAGATATATTTAAAATGATGTGATCTCATTTACATATATTTTTTATATAACATAGACTGTTATACTCCCTGAAATAAACGTGTTTACTAGGTATGTTTTATTTTATACCCATGTATATTTCTATACATTTCTGAAAAGTTCAAACCAAACACAACTATGCCTTCCAATGATTATTATGAATCAATATGAATACTGTATCCTTCACCTACAAACTGAGATAAAGAAAGTGCACATGGCTCATTTGATCATTTTTAAGAAGTATGAACAGTTGTTCTTTAGGGTAGACAGTACTCAGAATTGCATTAATATTTTGTGTGTGTGAGGCAGAGGTCTCATTGCTGAAGCATGTTCATGGAATTTGATGGTGTGTGTGTGTAGTAGCAGGCAAAATTGTGTAAGTGGTAGTTGGATGAATATGTGTAGATCCAGAGAAGAAGTTGTCCTGTTCTTGTTCTATAAATTGAACTGACATGAGACAGGTTCTCTTACTACCTGGCAACGAGTGAGCCCAAGTCTTCCACTTCTTAACCCTACAGCACTTATGTGAGGATTGTAGCTTGTTATGGGGTTCAGGAGATTTGATCCGAGGCTCTTATGCATTCAAGCAGCTACTCTTATCTGTTGAGATATCTCTCCAGCTGTCTGGTAAACTGACAAGATGGTGCCAGGGCACTCCTAAGAACCGAGTTGAGAGCAAGTGTAGGCTCTGGTCTTTGGGTTACCCAGACAATTGTAGTGCATTCCACAGTAACATATCCAAGACCATTACGTGGGTTCCCAGAGAGAAACCTGGGGAATATGAGGTTTCTGCACAGAAGGTGGTTTTATTTTCTTATTTTATACAACATGCAGGAAAACAATGATCTTGGGTATATGTCTGAATGTGCTAGCACCTGCTACCAAATGACAAATAACATAACTAATAATGAACTTACTGTTCATGGGAAAAATGACAGAAATGTACTCCTCCATGTAAGATAGATTCCAAATAACAAAAACAGAAAAACAGGAAGGAAAACACAAAAACATTCCATGGAGTAAAAAAAAAACAAACAAACAAACAAAAAAAAAAAACAAATGTAAAAAGGAGAAAGCAGAAAACTATTTAATGATTTATATCATCTGACAGAATTATGTCATGCATTCTCTGAACTAAATAAAAAATGGCTTAAAGTTTTGACAACTGAATCAGGCTGTACATGGGATCGGGATCCTGATGTAGAAGCACAATTATTTCAGTTATGCAGCCTTGTGTACCGATAAATCATGACACTTGTGATGTTTTCTGAAGCACAGTGGAGACATACGTGATGCTACAATGCCTGTGGTTTTTGGCAACAACTACCCAGGTGTATAAAAGGCTGTGGATAAATGGTGACATTCAGACTCAAGAAACTTACTGCTGCACCAGTAATTCATTGCTACTCACTGATACCATGTGTTACTATGGCGGCTACTATGGAGGCCTGGGCTATGGTTATGGTGGCCTAGGCTACGGCTATGGTTGTGGCTATGGTTGTGGCTATGGTGGCTATGGTTATGGTGGCTACTGCCGCCCTCTGTGCTGTAGAAGGTACTGGTCCTATGGCTTCTTCTAAGGAGTTCCTACAACTACCCTGTCTGTTGGTTATAACCTGCTGTCTTACTGGAAGTGACTACAAGTTTTCTTACATCAGAAATTCCTTATTTCAAATTTCCCATTATACTAAACAGCCCATCTTATACTAACATTCTCATCTTCCTTCTCACCTTCAGTTGAACTGGATGACAGCTTACAGAGAAGTTCCTCATTGTCTACATAATGCCTTGTAAAATGAGAACAGGGGCAATTTCGAATTTTGTGTAAAAATACTTGCTTTTCAATAAACTATTTCATTAAAATACTTTCTTATACTTGTACCAAATATCTCCATCATTCTGGGACATATGTTTGTGTATTTGTGTCTAGTTTATCACATGTATGAGGTTGTTTGTGGATAAATGACAGAGAAGTAGAGGAGGAAGAGGGAGAAAATAAAGTAGGAGGGGAGGGATATATTTCTTTTCAACTTTCATCTATTGATGGAAATTTGGGCTGTTCTTTATTATCAAACATACAAAATTGCCTTTTTTATAATTAATTAACTTTGATTTTGTTATTAAATGGAACTTAACTTGATGAAGTATCATTTCCTACACTTTTTAAAATTTAGTTTTCATTTTTGTTTGTTTTTAACTAAATTTTTATTTTTATATTAATTACAGTTTATTCACTTTGTATCTCAGCTGTAGCCCCCTCTCATTCCCTTCCAATCTCACCCTTCCTCATCTCCTCCCATGCCCATCTCCAAGTCCACTTCTAGGGGAGGTCCTTCTTCCCTTTCATCTGACCTTAGCTCTTCATCTTCCTCTGTGCCCTGGAAAGGCTGCTCCTGCCACATGGGGAGGCAGTAAAAGAGCTAGCCACTGAATTCTTGTCTGAGACTGTCCCTGTTCCCATTACTAGAGAACTCACTTGGATACTGAGCTGCCATGGGTTACATCTGAGCAGGGGTTCTAGGTTTTATCCTTAGATGTTCCTTGGTTGGAGTATCAGTCTCAGAAAAGACCCCTATGCCCAGATATTTTGGTTCTGCTGCTCTCCTTGTGGAGCTCCTGTCTTCTCCAGACCTTACTATCTCCCCCTTCTTTCCTAAGATTCAGCTATACCACTTCTAGGTATATATAGAAAATATTCTCATGTACACAACAAGGATATGTGTTCAATCATGTTGATAACAGTTTTATTCATAGTAGGCAGAACCTGGAAACAACCCAGGTGTCCCTCAAAGGAGGAATGGATATAGAAATTGTGGTACATTTACACAGTAGAATACTACTCAGCAATTAAAAACAAGGAAATCATGGAATTTGCAGGCAAATGGTGGGAACTAGAAAAGATCATCCTGAGTGAGGTATCACAGAAACAGAAAGACACACATGGTATATACTCACTTATAAGTGGATACTAGACATATAATATAAGATAAACCTACAAAAATCTGTACATCTAAAGAAGCTAAGCAAGAAGGAGGACCCTGGGTAAGATGATCAATTCTCTCTCAGAAAGACAAACGGGATAGACATTGGAAGAAGGAGAAAATAGGAAACAAAACAGGAGCCTACCACAGAGGTCTTCTGAAAGACTTTAACCAGCAGAGTACCATCATTTTTTTTGAGAATTTTATAGAATATAATTTGATCATATTCACCTTGGACCCTTTTCCTCCCAAGTTTATATCTCTTACCTTACTCACCCAACTTTGTGCACTCTTTTAAAACAAAACAAAACCCCCTTAAAATCAAATAGAGTTTTGTGCCCATGTAATCTTGGTTAGATGGCTATCCAGTGAAGCTTTGTCTACCCATCAATGACTGCATCCTTAAAGAAAACTGACTCTTCCTCTCCAGAAACCATCAACTATCAATAGACCTCTATCCTGGGGTGAAAATTCATGACTGTGTCTATCTCTTTGCTGGAACTGTGTCAGGCCTCAGCCTGTGGAGGTCTTGTGAATGCTGTCTCTGCTGCTGTGAATTCACATGTACAACTGTCCTTCTCTGTCTAGAAAACATGATTTTCTGATATTTTTTATGACTCTTAGAATCTTTTTATTGCCCTTCTTCAACTGTATCTGATATTTGTGAAGATAGGCTGTGATACACTTGTGATTTTTAGGGATAGACATCTCTAGTCTCTTATTTTTGGTATTTTGATAATTTGGGGTTTCTCCTTGTTGATCACTATCTTCTGAAAAATGTTTCCATGATCAGGGTTGAGAAATATACTGATATACTTGTATATGATAAGCTATTAATTGTTATTAAATCCACACCTTTTCTATCATGAGAAACACCACAATGAATTTGGTAGTTGCAGACCTATCTTTGAGACTAAATTCTTTTGTCTTTTGTTAACTTTTCATAAGTACACTAAACAAGTTCTATGACTATTCTGACAGTAGTCTATACAATGTTTTCTGCAATGGCTGTTATCACACACATCCACAACTCATTCAGAGTTTCTTTTCCTTCCCTTGTTCTCTAACAACCATTCTCTCTCTGTAGCCATTTCATTATGGGAAGTCAGCTGGTGTTGTCACCCACAAGGCTCTTTCTCCCCTTTTAAATTCTTTGTGAATTTCATACAATATATTTTGATCATATTCACTCCCCAACCTTCTGTCTTTCTACCAAGTCTTCCCTCTCAACCCTGCTTTTGTTCTTTTTAGTTCCGTAAAATGTGTGCTGACCATATATAAATGGTTGTGTGACCTTAACTAGAGGGTAAAGGGGTCATATCTTTAAGAAAACTGACTCTCCCAATGACATAAGCAATCAGCTGCCAGTAGATCCTTCTATGGAGGAAGAACTTTGTGCTTACTTCCACTTTTTTGTGATAGAATTTTGTCAGGCAGATGTTTTGCATGTGCTGTTTCAACTGCTGTGGCTACTATATGAAAATGTTCTGCTATGTCCAGAGAACAGTTTCTTTTTAATCATCTACAGATTTTGGCTCTTAGAACTTTTCTGTTCCTGCTAAAATGATCTTTGAACCTTGGGGAGATAAAGTGTAATATAGATATCTTTCTATATTATATCTTCCTAGTGTTTTTTGCAGTATGTTATCTGTTATACCTTGATGGTTGTTAACTACCATCAAAAGTAGATTCTCTGATGAGAGTTTGGAGATGAACTAATTTATGGGTATAATGATATCATTGGGAGTCAATTTAATACTATAGTAATAGTAGAGTAGTACTATTAATAGAGTAGTAATGTTATCTGCCTTAATTCCTTGGCCTATTTATCCATAGGTTTTTAGCCCCAATAACAGTACCAGGTATGGGTTTCGTCTTGGGAAGCAGGACTGAAATGCAATCAGTGTTTGGTTACCTCTATGGCATTTGTTACCCTATCATATCAGGGTTAACATATGTTAACAGGTTAACATACCCTAACATATCAGGACTTGAAAGAACAATTCTCAATTTCATATGGATAAACAAAAAACCTAGAATTGCTAAAATCAACCCTGTACAAAAAAAAAGATCTTCTGGAGGTATCTCCATCCCTGATCTCAAGCTGTGTTATAGAGCAACTGTAGTAAAAACAGCATGGTACCAGCATAGAAACAGACTGGTGGATCAACAGAATAGAATTGGAGACCCAGAAATAAACCCACACACCGACAGATACTTGATTTTTGACAAAGAAGCCAAAACAATTCAATGGGAAAAGGTTGATGTTTTCATTCCCGCCCCTTTCCTGCAATATAAATTAAAGGATGTAATAATGACACCAAAGACCAAGTTCCTATACAAAGTATGTCATCAAATAAAATGAGTTCTCCTCTTGTTTGGCCTGCTAAACTAATGCACAGGTTACTCAGAAGATAAGAGGAAGACTGAGCTCTGGAGAGGGTTCTGGACCAAAAGCAGCAAGCAGAGGCATGGCTGCAGCCAGCCAGTGAACACACCTCAAAAGATGGCTTCGAACGCTGTTCAACTTTCCACACTTACATAGAAGTTACCTGACTCATCTTACTGTGACCAGTCAATGCATACATGGAAAACAATGCCATCAGGGACAAGAGAAGGCTGCCCACTTTTTCCATACCTTTTCAATACAGTACTTAAAGTTCAAGCTAAAGCAATAAGACAACTAAAGGACACTAAGGGGATACAAGCTGGAAAGAAAGAGGTCAAAGTGTTGCTATTCACAGATAAAATGATAGTATATGTAAGTGAGCACCAAGTTTCTACCAGAGAACTCCTACAGCTGATAAACACCTTCAGCAAAGTGGCTGGATACAAAATTAACTCAAAAAATCAGTAGCCCTTCTTTACACAAATGACAAATGGGCTAAGAAAGAAATTAAGGAAATAATACCCTTCACAATAGCCACAAATAACCAAACTAGTGAAAACCCTGTATGACAAGAACTTCACGTCTCAGAAGAGAGACACTGAAGAAGGTATAAGAAGATGAAAAGATATCCCATGCTCATGGATCATAGTAAAAGTGGACATTTTAGCAAAAGCAAATCTACAGATTTAATGCAATTCCCATCAAAATTCCAGCACAATTCTTTACAGATCTTGAAAGAACAATTCTCAACTCCATGTGGAAAAAATTATATCCTTTATCACAAGTTCTTGTATATTCATAGGTACAATAGAAGTCTTTAAGTTTCTTATGTTCCAAACATATTCGTATTTTTAAAATCTTATGTTATAATGAGACTAAAAGTTCTCTAAGCCTAGCACTCTAAATAAGGTCTGCATAATGGCACCTGAAATATGTTTTTGAAAGGATTACACATTACTTGTGTTTTCAAGTGGAGCTTACTCCACAGCATTTTCTGAAAACAACTCCACATTATTTCCTCTGTTTCTACTTTTTTTTTTTATTTACCACAGGAACATGAAACTTCTTAGGATATTTTCTTAGAAGCATTTCATGATAAATATTCCAATAAAAGGCTCTTTGCCAAAATTGAACAAGATTTGTTAAAGGAGGAGAAAGCCATATTATCTCAGAAAAGTAGAGGAACCATATGTGACTTTGGAATATGAAAGCTTTTATCTAAATCATGTATTACTCCCAAGATCCTTGCAGCTCTTCTGTCCTCTAACACTGGCCAGAGGATTTCCGGCCAGTGAAGGAGACACAATTCACTTGGTTTTTCCCTCCAGAATTTCTTGTAATTGAAGCATTTCTTTTCTGGATTATGGATAATATTTTCTTCTAAGTTCAATTAGCATCATATTGATATACACATACTATTATTAAGGATATGCGATTTATAAAACTATGCAAACTAATGCCAGAATTTTAATTATGTTGCAAAGCTAAATTTGTTTGATTTCTTTAGAGATTTCATTTTTTTTCTGGTTTTATTTTTTTTAATTATTATTTTTTTAATTTTTATTTTTTAAATATTCAACACAGGTTATTTATTTTGTATCCCAGCCATAGCCTTCTCCCTCAATCCCTCCCAATTCCACCTTCTCTCCTTCATCTCCTCCCTGTCCCTTTCCAAGTCCACTGCTAGGAGAGATCCTCCGCCCCTTCCATCTGACTGACCTTAGCTTATCAGGTATCTTCAGTACTGGCTGCAATGTCCTCCTCTGTGGCCTAGCAAGGCTGTTCCTCCATCGGGGGCAGGGAGGTAAAGGAGCCAGTCCTTGAGTTCATGTCAGAAATAGTTCCTGTTCCCCTTACTAGGGTACCCACTTGGATACTGAGCTACCATGGGCTACATCCAAGCAGGGCTTCTAGGTTATATCCAAACATGGTCCTTGGTTGAAGAAACAGTCTCATAGAGGACCCCCTTGCCCTGATATATTTTGTCCTTGTGGAGCTCCTGTCCTCTCCTGGACATATTATCTCTCCTTTTTATCATATGATTCCCTGCACTCCCAAAGGTTTGGTTATGAGTCTCAGCATCTGCTTTGATACACTGCTAGGTAGAGTCTTTCAGAGGCCCTCTGTGGTAGGCTCCTGTCTTGTTTCTTCTTTTCTCCTACTTCCTATGTCCATCCCTTTTGTCTTTCTAAGTGGGGATTGATCATCTTACCCCAGGTCCTCTTGTTTTTCTTCTTTAGGTGCACATATTTTAGTATATTTATCCTATCTCATAGGACTATATAAGTGAGTATATACCATGTGTGTCTTTCCGCTCCTGAGATATGTCACTCAGGATGATCTTTTCTAGATCCCACCATTTGCCTGCAAATTTCATGATTTCTTTGATTTTTTTTCCTTTTTAAAAATTTATTTATTTTTATATTAATCGCAGGTTATTTACTTTGTATCCCAGCCATAGCCCCTTCTCTCCTTCCCGCCCAATCCCACCCTCCTTCCCTCATGTTCTCCCTGCCCCTTTCCAAGTCCACTAATAGGGGAGGTCCTCCTCCCCTTCCATCTGACCCTAGCTTATTAGTGAGGTATCCCAAAAGCAGAAAGACACACATGGTTTATACTCACTTATATAGATCTATAAGATAGGATAAACATACTGAAATCTATATACCTAAAGAAGATAAACAAGAAAGAGGACTCGGGGTAAGATGACCAATCCTCACTTAGAAAGACAAATGGGATGGACATTGGATGTAGGATTTCCTTTTTTTAAATTGCTGAGTAGTATTCCATTGTGTAAAAGTACCACAATTTCTGTATCCATTCCTCTGCTGAGGGACATCTGGGTTGTTTCCAGGTTCTGGCTATTAAGAATAAAGCTGCTACAAACATGGTTGAGCAAATGTCCTTGTTGTGTACTTGAGCATTTTTTGGATATATGCCCAGGAGTGGTATGGCTGGATCTTGAGGTAGCACATTGCTAATTGTCTGAGAAAGCGCCAGTTTGATTTCCACAGTGGTTATACAAGTTTACATTCCCACCAGCAGTGGAGGAGGGTTCCCAATTCTCCACAACCTCTCCAGCACATATTGTCACTTGAGTTTTTAACCTTCACCATTCTACCATTCTGACAGGTGTAAAGTGGAATCTCAGGGACATTTTGATTTGCATCTTTCTGATGGCTAAGGACGTTGAGCATCTCTTTAGGTGTTTCTCTGCCATTCTATATTCCTCTACAGAGAATTCTCTGTTGAGCTCGTTACCCCATTTTTTAATTGGTTTGCTTAATTTATTGGTTTTTAATTTCTTTAGTTCTTTATATATTTTGGATATCAGCCCTCTGTCAGATATAGGGTTGGTGAAGATCTTTTCCTAGTCTGTAGGCTGTCGTTTTGTTCTAATTACAATGTCTTTTGCTTTACAGAAGCTTTTTCATTTTAAAGTGCTTAATTAAATACTTGTCAATAAAAATATTTGTGTAGTAAAAGGAAATAATAATTCCAGGCATGCAAACATGACCATACAGCTTTGTATGTAGGTGGTGACATGAGGTCCTCGTGTTAGTGTAGCATTTGCTCTTACTAAATCATCTCTCTAGTCCTCCCAGAGCAATGTTTATAGAGTCACATACACTTCATTGTCTGTATTGGGTAAAATAAGTGATGTGTGTTGTTGGAGGGATAGGATTATCTTGTGACTAAATGGTGCTTGCTAGATTAATAATTTACAAAAGTTTCTTTTACATTAAAATAATGTCAACATAATTTGTAAATAATACATTGATAGAAATTTAAGAAGAGATTATATGAATATTGTGAGGCAAATACAATCCATACATATTCTAACTCTAGAGGGTTGAGTTCACCACAAGAAAATAGCTCACAGAGTCAACTAAGCAGTGCTCATAAAGACTCACAGAGACTGAAGTGACAATCAGGGAGCCTTGTAAGGGTCTGAGCTAGACCCTCTACATATGTTACAGCTGTGTACCCTGGTGTTCTTGTGAGACTCCTAACAGTGGGAGTTGGTGCGTCTCTGACTCCATTGCCTACTCTTGAGACCCTCTTCCCTCTACCGGGCGGCCTTCTCCAGCCTTGATATGAGGGCATGTACCCTACTGTAGTGTAACTTGCTGTCCTGTGTTCGGTTGATAGCCCGGGGAGGTGTGCTCTTTTCTGAAGGGAAATAGAGGAGGAGTGGATTTGAGTGAGATGGGTGGTTGTGGGAAGTGACTTGGAGCAGCGGAAGGAGAAAAATTGTGCTTGAGATGTAATATATGTGAAAAGAATAATTAAAAATTAAAGAGTATTTAAAGAAATGTATTAAAAATGAGCAACAATTAGTTAAAAGTGACCCAAGACACAGCACACACTTTCTAAATTATCTTCTAGTGGACAATATAGAAGTATAAGAAATTATTTTATCCTGGTTCCTTATCAGAGAAATGTTAAGTCAACACACATTAAGAGTAGTAACCATCACAGGAAAGAAAGTAAATCATTTTTAATCATTCGCTACAGTGCAGACCAAGCGGAACTTTCAAAAAATATTTTTCTCAGCTTAATTCTATGACCCTGAGTCTGTGACCCTGAGCACTGAAGGAGCAAAAGAGAAACAAATATACCTACAAAAATGTGGATAGAAGGATTTACACCGGCACTGGTCATGACGGCTGAAACGCAGTAATCTCAAATGTCTGTGTATGAGACAAAGGCCTTGTGGAAAATTCAGATGAGAGAATAATAAAATTCCTAGTCCTGAATGGAAGCTTTCACCAACGTGGATTTTTAACAAAATCTGCATGCCATAGTATTTGTGTTACTTATATCTAAGAAGTTATTTTTCTTTACTGAGTTATATTCAAATTGCATATAGCTTAATGCTATATTTTTTCAGTCTGCTTATTGCTCTCCCTTAATGGTAAATTTAGAGCATCTATATTTTATATAAATTTGATATTTGAGAATGTCAATATGTCAGTTTGTAAACTGATTTCTATTTGTTTTATGTTTGTCTTTGATTTCTGGATTTGTTTCCCTGATTTTTAATATAATTGTTTTACTAACCCATATCATAAAATCTGGAAATTAAAGAGGATATTAGAAAAATATCCAGGATTTTAGAGAAAAATGAAATAAAATTATTTTACTGTTAATGAGGTTATAACATAATTTTTATAATGTCAGGTAAAATGGGATCTTATTCTCAGTGAGCCTATTTTTTAACGAATATAAACTTAATGTAGCTAAAATATCATTTGGAAAGGCATGTTTCTTATAATAAATAACTCCACATGATACTACTTATATTCTTATTTTATGTGAAATATATTAAATGTAAAAGAGAAATAAATTAATGCTTTTTAATAAAAATAGTTTGAATTCTCTGAAATATTAGATTGAATAGTTCCCCATGATTGCAAATGTAGCCTCATTAGAAATATGTTTAAAGCAGACAAACATAAAATGGGCTGTGTAGAAACAAAGAAATACGTTTCAGTTCTAATATTCAGAGTTCAAGTAGCCGAGAACAGAGACACCAGGTGGATTTGGTGATCAAAGGTCATCTTCTGCTACACACTAAGCTCAAGACTAGCCTGGATTCTGTGGGATTCTTTCTAAATCAGTCCACCACCAAGGAGAAGATAAAGTGAACAAATTAAGAGCAGAAAAAAATAGGCTCCCATTGTGGAAAGTACATTAATTCAGAGAAAGTAATTTAATTATTGTTTTTGATAACAGTATATGAAGAAAAGATTTTAGTATTTTGAGGATTTTATCAGTAGGAAAATGTTTATGGCATGCATACATTTGCATTAGTGTCACCTAGGAATACTATCTTTCCTTATCGGATTTTGGGAGGCAACTAGGTGGTTTTTCACAATCACTAATCAAAATTCAAAAGAGGGGCAGTCAAATCAAAGAGATTCACAATGAAAAAGAATCGAGGTTCAGGGATCTTTTCTGAGACTGATACTCCAACCCAGGACCATGCCTGGAGATAACCTAGAACCCCTGCACAGATGTAGTCCATGGCAGTTCAGTATCCAAGTGGGTTTCCGTAATAAGGGGAACAGGGACTGTCTCTGACATGAACTCAGTGGTTGGCTCTTTGATCACCTCCCCCTGAAGGAGGAACAGCCTTACCAGGTCACAGAGAAAGACAATGCAGCCAGTCCTGAAGAGACCTGATAGGGTAGGGTCAGATGGAAGAGGAGGAGGACCTCCCTTATCAGTGGCCTGGGGGAGGAGCATGGGAGGAAATGAGGGAGGGAGGGTAAGATTGGGAAGGGATGAGGAAGGGAGCTCTAGCAGGGATACAAAGTTAATAAACTGCAATAAATAAAAAAAATAAATTAAAAAATTTAACTTGAAAAATAGCCACAGAAACAAGGTAAGTGTGGTCTTTAATCTTCATCAAGGAATTATCTCTTTGTAACAGTGACCACTACAGAAAACCACAACCAATCAAAATGCAGAGTTGTGGAGCCCATGGATAGATGGATAAAACACTCCTGCACCTAAGGCTCAGGTGTCAGTGCAGAAAAAGGGATAGGAAGATTGTATGCAACAGAGGATGAAGGAATTTGATGTGTGATTGTATCAGATGCTGTTGTCATCCACAATATCTCACCAAAATGATTGCTCAAATATGAAGGAAAATAATTGTCTTTAAAACATCTGTATAGCATAGAGAAGCAGTGGTAGGTATTAAAAGACATATAAATAAAAGTCTTTATGGTTTGTTAGTAAGAACTGATTTTTGTTCCATTCATTTTTAGAAGCCTAATTATCACAAAAGGAGTTTCATTTCTCTCTGTTCTTTCTCTTTCCCAGAAACAAATGTACACATTGAACTTCTACAAACTTACAAGTACATTTGGAGACTATTGTTGACAATTAATGGGACTAGGAAAAGGCAATGAGTGCAACAATATGGTTTATTTAACAGCAAAAATTTATTTTATATATAAGTTGAGATCCAAGCCGATGTATTATACAAATTATTAAGTACATTTTAGAAGAAATACTTTTATGGACTGTCATAGTATATCATTGATAAAGATGAGACAAAGTGACAAGTTGAATTTCAACAAATAATAGAGAATATAGATAGTGTTTTGGAAGCCATTAAAATAATTCTGGTTTTAAGACACTTAGAGATACTTTGATTATCTGATTATAGTCCTGGTTGTACTGAGTAGGTATAGCAGGTGCAGAAACTCCTCAGTAGAAGCCACAGGACCAGTACCTTCTGCAACACAGTGGGCGGCAACAACCATAACCATAGCCTCCATAGCCACCATAGCCACTATAGCCACAGCCATAGCCATAGCCACAGCCACAACCATAGCCACAGCCTAGGCCACCATAGCCATAGCCCAGGCCTCCATAGTATCCGCCATAGTAACACATGGTGTCAGGAGTGGACTGTTCAGAGGAAGACAAGCAGTAGGTTCCTGGAATCAGGATGGGTGTCACCATCTGCCAAGGGCCTTTTATACACCTGGGTTGTTGTTGGGAAACCACAGGCACTGTGGTGTCACACATCTCTGCAGTGTGCTTCAGAAATCATCACGAGTGCTGTGAATTACTGGACACACAAGGCTGCATAGTTGAGATAATTATGCTCTTACCTCAGAATCCCATGTTCAAATCATGGAATCCCGTCAATTTTCAAGACTCTATAACATTCTTCCTTTAGCTTAGTGAACACATAGCATGTTTCTGTCAGGTGACATAAATCATTAAAGAGTTTCCTCCTTTTTACATTTGTTTGACATTCATTACTCCACAGAAAGGCCTTTGTGCTTTCTTTCTCTGGCTGTCATTGTTACTTTGTAATTAACTTATCTGTAGGAGAATATTTCTGAAGTCTCACTCATGAAGAATGAGCCATTTATTGCTTGTTATCTGTAACTGGTGGTAAGTGTTTATCTTATCTGAATTTATCTAGATTTTATTCCTAAGTACATCATTTTCCTGCATGTCATTTAATAACTATTGGAAGATAAAATTCCATTCTATGTGTAGAAACTGTACATAAGTGGGTGAGCAAACATTCAACTTTGATGGAGCTTAATTTTAAAATTATTTTCTATTCAATGATTTTGGCTTCTTTGTCAAAAATCAAGTATTCATAGGTGTGTGGGTTTATTTCTGGGTCTTCTATTCGGTTCCATTGATCCTCCTTTCTGTTTCTATGCCAATACCATGCAGTTTTTATTACTATTGCTCTGTAGTACAACTTAAGATCAGGGATGGAGTAACCTCCAGATGATCTGTTGTTGTACAGGATCATTTTGGAAATTCTGGGTTTTTTGTTTCTTCATATGTAGTTCAGAATATTTCTTTCAAGGTCTGTAAAGAATTAAGGTCGTATTTTGATGGGAATTGTGTTGAATCTGTAGATTGCTTTTGGCAGGATGGCCATGTCACTATGTTAATCCTACCAATCCATGAGCACTGGAGATCTTTCCATCTTATGATATCTTCTTCAGTTTCTTGAAGTTTTTTGTCAAACAGGTCTTTCACTTGCTTGGTTAGTGTCACCTCAGGGTACTTTATGTTATTGGTGGCTATTGTGAAGGGTGCTGTTTCCCTGATTTCTTTCTCAGCCCTTTTTTCTTTGGTATACAGGAGGACAGGAGCCTACCACAGAAGACTTATGAAAGACTCTACCTATCAGTGTATCAAAGCAGATACTGAGACTCATAACCAAACCTTCGGCAGAGTGCAGGGAATCATATGAAAGAAGGGGTAGTTAGTATAACCTGGAGAGGACAGGAGCTCCACAAGGACCAAATGTATCTGAGCACAGGGTTTTTTATGAGACTGTATCTCCAACCAAGGACCATGTATGGATATATCCTAGAACCCCTGCTCAGATGTAGCCCATGATAGGCCAGTATCCAAGTGGGTACCCTAAAAGGGGAACAGGGACTATTTCTGCCATGAACTCAATGGCTGGCTCTTTGACTTCCTCCCTGCCCCCAAGGGAGGAGTAGCCTTGCTAGGCCATGGAGGAGGAATTTTCAGCCAGTCTTGAGGAGCTGAAGAAGGGAGGGTGGGATTGGGAGGGAATGAGGGAGAGGGCTACAGCTGGGATATAGTTAATAAACTGTAACAAATATTAAAAAAATAAAAATTTAAAAAAAGAAAATGATGACTTCAAAGAAATAAAAATATATATTTTATTATTTTTAGGTATGCAGTTTTTGGCTGCATGTATGTCTGTGTATTATATGGGTGTAGTACCTGAAGATGTCAGCTGAGGATTATGGATACCCTAGAACTGGAGTTACAGTTTTGTGGTGTCTTGTGGTTGCTGGGAATTGAACCTAGGTACTCTAGAAAGAGCAGCTAAAGTTCTTAACCATTGAAAGTTACCAACTCTAACTTCACTTTTTTAAAGTCAAGATACACATGTACTCTTAGCTATGAAAGTAAATCAGTGGTATGTCACTTTAAAAGTTCACCCAATGTTTTGTGAGATGACTTAGAGAGAAGTACTTGGTATATAAGTGTGAGAACATTGCTTAGTATCTCCGGAGCTATATAAAAAGCCATGTAGCCACATGCCTGTACCCTATTGCTCTGTGGTTAGAGGCAGGAGGGTTTCTGGAGCTTGCTGGTTGCCATAGTAAGTCCATGTTTAGTGTGAGAACCCGTGTTAGAAGAATTAGGTTGTCAGGTAGAGCGTAGAGCAGAGTATTCAGTGTTTTACTCTGGCCTTCACTTGCTCTCTCCCACCTGTATGCCTACACCAAGGACATATCGCATGCAAATTTACACACAGACATACATAAACACTAGGTTTAGGGACCATTTACAGAAATATGCTTTGTAGTAGAATCTTTGTTGATTATACAAAAAACATTAGATGCAATCATGAATATAGTCTCTTAATCTTTAAAAGCACTGCTTTTGTCTCTCACTTTGTAGCAGATGGATGATGTATTAGTACAAATTCAGTACAAGTATAAAACATAAACAGACAAGTTGTATTGTAATAAACTAATAAATTTCTTCACAGGAAGATCCTCACAGTGGAAAACCAAACCAAAACCCAAACAAACAAACAAAACAAAACAAAACAAAACCCCATACCCTCTCCCCCCAAAAAATCAGAATATATTACAGAGTAGGGAATTAATAACTAAAATAAATATAGACTATCTACAGCTAAAAGCACAATAAAAATATACTTAGGTTAAAATGAATAAATATTAAAATAGACATTTTTCAAAAGAAAACCTGAAAATAATCCAAAGGGTAAAATAAAGTTCTACTTGACCATTGTCTCATAATCACAAATCAAAGTGATAATGAGATTGTCCCTGTCCATTGTTAAGGAAATGACTATAGAGAGAAAATTTGTGTCTTAGTTTTATTGCTGTGATGAAACACCATGACCAACAGCAGGTTGGGGAGGAATGGGTTTACATTTCCATATCTCTGTTCATCACCATCTAAAGAAGTCAGGACACAAATGCAAATAAGAAAGGAACCTGGGGGCAGGAGCTGAGGCAGAGGCCATAAAGGAGTGTTGCTTACTTTAAGGAGTAAGCAACATACTTACATAAAGGAGTGGCTTGCTCAGCCTACTTTCTTATAGTACTCAAGACCACCAGCCCAATGATGGCACCACCCACAATGGACTGGACATTCCACCATCAGTCACTAATTTAAAATATACCTCACAGTTGGATATTATGGAGGATTTTTCTCAACTGCAGTTTCCTCATTTCCAGTAACTCTAGCTTGTGGAAATAACCGAGATGCCCCTCAACTGAAGAATGGATGCAGAAACTGTGGTACATCTATACAATGGAGTATTACTCAGCAATGAAAAATAAGGAAATCATGAAATTTGCAGGTAAATGGTGGGACCTGGAAAGGATCATCCTGAGTGAGTTAACCCAGAAGCAAAAAGACACTCACGGTATATACTCACTCATATAAACATACAATATAGAATAAACCCACTAAAAGCTGTACATCTAAACAAACTAAGCAAAAGAGAGGACCCTAACTAAAATGTTCAATCCCCATCCTGAAAGGCAAAGAGGATGGACATCAGAAGAAAACGAAAATAGGAAACAACCTCGGAACCCGCTACAGAGGGCCTCTGAAAGCCAGAAGAAAACAGGAAACAACCTTGAAACCTGCCACAGAGGGCCTCTGAAAGCTTCTGCAGTATAGACTGTCAAAGCAGATGCTGAGCCTGATGGCCAACTGATGGGCAGAGTGAATGGAATTTTATGTAAGAAGTGGGAAATAGTAAGAGCTGGAGGGAACGGGAACTCCACAAGCAGAGCAACAGAACAAGATAATTTGAACATAGGGAACTTCCCAGAGACTCATACTCCAACCAAGGACTATTCGTGGAGATGACCTGGAACCCCTGCACAGGTGTAGCCCATGGCAGTTCAGTGTCCAAGTGGGTTACATAGTAATGGGAAGAGGGACTGCCTCTGACATAATCTGATTGGCCTGCTCATTGATCACTTCCCCCTGAGGGGGGAGCAGCCTTACCAGGCCACAGTAGAGGACAATGCAGCCACTTTTGATGAGAACTGATAGACTAAGATCAGAAAGAAGGAGAGGAGGACCTCCCCTATCAGTGGACTTGGGGAGTGGCATGCATGCAGAAAGAGGAGGGAGGGTGGGATCGGGAGGGGAGGAGGGAAGGGCTTATGGGGGGATACAAAATGAATAAAGTGTAATTAATAAAAAATAAATAAAAGATTTAAAAAAATAAATAAAAAAATGTGATTAAAAAAAAAGAAAGAATTAAAGTATCAAGATTCATACTAAAAAAAAAAACTAGCTAGCACATGGGTCTCAGAAAACATGTAAAGGAACAGATATGCTATATACATTGCTGAGAATATGCATGATTACAGCCATTACAGGAAACAATGTAGACTCCTTTTGAAAGATTCATAGATCTAACTTTTGCTTCCTCTGAAATCTTTACTAGCAAGTTAAAGGATTTTGTCACAGGGTATGTCTTCTAGTAACTAGTTTTTTTGTGATGTTCGCAGCTCTGTAGAAACAATCAAAATGTCTATTAATATATGAATCCTAAATCAAAATGTTTCTCCCTTTCCTTTTTTTTTCACTTTTTCAGTCTTCTCTAAGTTATTAACTATTACATATAAGTGATGAAGCAGACACAGACACATATCCCAAACCAATAGAAACAATAATAAAATGGTAAGAAAGAATATTTTTAAAAATAGTTTATTCAAAAGCATCTATCTTCACACTTTACACAAGAGGGAATTTCCCCACAGGGTCACAGTTTAATTGGGATTATAAAGATTATCAAGAACTCTGCAGTCCACCAGATGAGGAATGAATTGGAAATGCTGCTTTTCATTCATCTTTCTCATAGTTGACTATAATGTTGGAATTGTTGTAGATATTTAAGAATTCCTGATGTGAACTGATGTGTCTCCCAGTAAGACAGCAAGTTGTAGCCAATAGACGGAGCAGCTTTAGAAACTCCTCAGTAGAAGCCATAAGACCAGTACCTTCTACAGCACAGTGGGCGGCAGCAGCCATAGCCATAGCCACCATAGCCACAGCCATAGCCACAGCCATAGCCATAACCTAGGCCACCATAGCCATAACCTAGGCCACCATAGCCATAGCCCAGGCCTCCATAGTATCCGCCATAGTAACACATATTGTCAGGAGTGGACTGTTCAGTTATGGACTGGTAGAATGTTCTTTGATTCTGGGTGTCACCATCTGACAAGGGCCTTTTATACACCTGGGTGTTTGGTCAGGAAAACCACAGGTATTTTCACACATCTCTCCACTATGCTTCTAAAAACACCATGAGTTCCGTGAATGACTGGATACTTAGGCTGCATAACCGAGATAATTGTGTTTCTGTGTCATAAATCTGTGCTCAAGCAATGAGATAGCTAGTATAAAATTCTGGTTCCTTTTTCCAGAGCTTATCTAGTCCTATATCACTCTAACTTTATTAATTGAAGACTTCTAACCTGGTGCACTCATATAGTACAATCATTAAAATAGTAGTTTTCTTTCTTATATTCTTTGGATTTTTTGATTTCTAATATTCCACAGTAAGGGTTTTGATTTTTTTTCTTAATGATGTCTTTGTGTAATAAATCTTATGTGAAGAAAGTTTCCTGAGTCTGGTTAACACAGAATAGATATGGTATGGATTAGTTTTGTTGAATTGTAATTGCTGTTGTGTGTAAACTTATTTGGTGTGCATTTTTCAGTCTTTCCCTTATTTTCCATTATTTCAATCTTCAGAAAAGAAGGCACTCTTTAAAATGTTTTTAGTTCTTTGGGATCTTCATTACAGTATATTTTGGCCATATTTACCTACCTCAACTATCTACTCCCAGAATCAAGTTCTCTCTTACCTGCCCACCTTTGTTCTTTATTATTATTATTATTGATTTCTGTTTGTTTAATAATGAGAGACAGGTTTTGAATCTGGATGGAGGGAGAGATGAGAAGGACCTAGGAAGAATGGGGGAAGTAAACCATACTCAGAATATGTTGTATGAAAAATATCTATTTTCAATTATAAAAACCCTATCAAGTCTATTTTGCTCTGTCCAAGTACCCTTGGGTGTGACAAGCGGAGTGTGATCAACCTACCAGGGGTTACACCCTTAAATAAAACCTGCTCTTCCTCCCTCAGCAGCTATACATTTTCAAAAGTTCCTTAGTTGGGGAAGCTAGGGGAGCATTCAGCTTTCTGTGTTGGGATTTTGTCTGGTTTGAGCTTGCGTAGTTCTTGTGCACACTGCCACTAGCTCTGTGAGTTCATATGTACAACTGTCCTGTTGTGTCAGAAAAACGCTGTTTCCCTGTGGTCATCTACCACTATTGGCTCTTACAGTATATTTTTTGAATTATTCCTTCACAATAGTCCCTGAGACTAGGAGAAGAAAATGAAATATAGATGATGAAGTTATGGCTGAGCACTCCACAGTCAATTACTCTGTTTCACTCGGCAAGTTGTGGGACTCTGTGTTAGTCATTCTCTTCTGCAAGAAGAAGCTTCTCCAATGGGGCTTTAGAGATGCACTGATCTATGATTATGCAAGTTATCTGTCCTACTCTTCTTCTCTTTTTTTCACGCCTCCTTATGATACAACCAAAACAGCATGAAATTGAGACTATCTTCACTTTTATGTACTTATTAATTGATGTTAATGTCTGTTATATACATACCAGTTGTATCAGTGGCATGATTATTAGGGAAAACACGGATAGCATCAAGGAAACTGGAGTTATAAACAGTTGTGAGTCCCTATGTCGTGTTGGAAATCAAAATGAGGTCCTTGCAAGATCAATAAGTTCCATTAACTACTTAGCCAATGTCTTAGATCTTCATTATTAGTTCAGATATGATTAGTAAAAAGGAGCTTTTGAGACAAATATTGTAGTTTTTTGAAAATCAAATAAAATCCTCTTAAATCAAGCTGATAGTTTTGCCAGAGTGGTATCATGTCATGTAAAACTGCATTGTTTCACTTCAGAATATAATGGGAAATTCTTAGACCTGCATCTTAGACTTATCAGCTATGCTACCTCTTGCAATGGAAATTCTTAAGAAAAATTTTGATTAATTATGCACACTCCTTTGGGTGCCTTAAATGGAAAATGTAGAATTGTTTGGTTTGAGGATGTGAGGCACATTTTATAAAATGCAGTCAGGGACTCAGGACATTGAAAACTACTGTGCTGACCTGGTATGCTAGTGTCCATTTCTCACTTGATAAAATAGCTGAGATAGTTATTTTATGAAGGAAAATACATGTGTTTGGTCACTTTGGGGGGAGATTGTCCCTACCCTTTGGACCTGTGGTTGGAAAACATCTTATGATGACATACATGATGGAGCAAAGCTGTTCACTCGTGACCAGAAATCAAAGATGGAATGAAAGGGTATGGTGACACATGCCCTTTGGGGACATGCTATCAAGACCATAGCATCTCCCAATGAACCTCTTCTTCCGATGATGATAAGCTGGGAACAAGGCCTTTAGTGCACGGTCCTTCAGGGAAAGTTAAGTATCTAAATATTACAAGCTGAGAAATATCAAATCTTTTTGGAGGTATATCACATCATTCACCAGAGTGATTATCACACATAGCGACCCTACCAACCTGCTGAGCACAGTGTCGATATCGACGGTTGAAGTGTGAATCAGGGATTGTCATTTTTGGAGGCACAGTACTAAGAAATTAGGCTAAGATTTACAGTATCAAGAAAACAGCAGGCGAGTGTTGTTATATATAGTGATAACACTGTGTGTGTGTGTGTGTGTGTGTGTGTGTGTGTGTGCGTGTGTGTAGTGTTTTGGCAAGCAAAAGCATCATTTACAACTCGAAAAATGAGGATATATTGGCCATTATATCAGGTATAGCAGTTGATTATGAGTCACATTGAAGCCATATTTCAAATGACTCATATAAGAAGAGCTAACATTAGTATGTGAAATTTTAGTCATATCAGACTTGGAGGTTTTCAAATACCATTTCATTCTTTGTTCTTCAATATCTTTTTTTCGAAATTATTGTTAGTTCTTGGAGAATTTTGTATAATGTAATTTGATTATATTCATTCATTTTCCCTGATCCCTACCATATCCACCCTTTCTATAGTATGTCAATTTATTGATCTTTTTAATTTTTATTTTTTAGTATTAATTAGTTTTTCATTTTGTATCCCAGCCGTAGCCCCCACATTCCCTCCCAATCCCACCATCCCTCCCTCATCTCCTCCCTGCTCCTCTCCAAGTCCACTAATAGGGGAGGTCCTCCTCCCCTTCCCTCTGACCCTAGTCTATCAGGTCTCATCAGGACTGGCTGCATTTTCTTCCTCTGTGGCCTGGCAAGGCTGCTCCCCCCTCAGGAGAGGGGGGCATCAAAAAGCCAGCCACTGAGTTCATGTCGTGATCTTTTTTTCTATAGTCCATCAACTCTAATTTTCATTGTTCATATTCTTCCACTTCCCTAAAGCTACCCATTGTAGGAAAATGACTATCCCACTGCCGGCAACCATAACTGCCAGCAGTTCCCTGGTTAAAGGCTAGACTTGGTGTTCATCTTTCCTCTCCATGCTGGGATTTTTTTCTGTTTTGGTATAGCACAAGTCCTGTGCATGCTAACAAGTTCTGTACATACCTGCTGTTAGTTCCTAGGTACAGGTGACCTATCATGTTCAGAAAACATGTTTTATTTCAGTCATCTACTGTCTCTGCCTCTTTATCCTTATTGCTATGTCACTGTCCTTCTGTCTTATACCTGCACATTCACACACACACGTACACACACAGAGAAATACAGTAAAGGCAAACTATCACAAGGCACACAGTTCATCAAAAATATAAATAAATGAAATGAACACATAACAGTAATACACAACATTGGCCATGTCTCCTCCAGTTGAGGACTCCCAGGCAACACTGACTTTTATTTTTTGAGTACAGAGGGATGAGATTAGCATATCTAGTGGGCATAGCTAGATGTTCAATTGCATTATTCAAGTGAACATAGATTAAGGTGCTCAGGAAAACTCTGGAGAACCCACAGAATGAGAATTCTTTAGAAAATGTGAAACTCATGAAGAGAGGTCAGGCATCACGGAGGTGCCAGAACTGCCCACAATTCAGAAGCTTAACATCAGTCAGTTAGCGAGAAAGCATCTTCAGACTCCATGAGAGCATGGTGCAGCCGTGGGGGACGGCCTGTGGCTTGTTGCACATTCGTGAGCAGTAAGTCCCTAGCACCCAGCCTAGGCTAACGATGGCGTGACAAGCGTGCAGGCGGACTTTCTGTGCTTGCTTGCAAGTCTAATGCATTTTGCTCATATTAAAATACAATTTCAATTAAGTTGTTTAAAGTTATATTGTTAAACCCAATCTTACTAATTCTAGTATATTTCTATCTACCTCTATCTATCTATCTATCTATCTATCTATCTATCTATCTATCTATCTATCTATCTATCTATCTATCTAATCTGTCTATCTTTCTATTTCTCTATCTATCTTAGTTAAACAGTGTTTGAAAAACAAAACAAAACAAAAAGAAAATAGCTGTCCAAAACCTAATTCTCTATCACCTGTTGATACAGCTTTACCAAAGTGGTAACATTTGACAAAAATGCCATTACTTAGACAGTGAATGTCAGCTGATAGGTTTGTGTACAAAGGTGTATAGCTCTAATATTTCTCACGTTCCAGACTAGTGCAAATTATTAACACCACATAGTTTCCTATGCTTCAAAAATATGAAACTACAATGTATTTACATCATTTTCTCCTGAAAGTGGTCCGTACTGAGGGCAAAATATCCAAAATATCAGCTAGTCACTTTGAAGATGCGTTAGGTCAGTTTCACTGCTATGATTAGGGCTCTCACTGCTTTGCTTTCTCTCTTGCAGTACTAGGTGCTACAAATTGTCACCAACCACAAAGTCATTTAAACCTATTGTTATTCTCAGAGCAGTTTGTTAAATTCACTTAATTAGAAAAACAATCTAATGCTAAGGTAAAGAACAGATGATTCTAACACATTTGCATTAACAGAATATTAATCCTCTTAGCAGCTGAAATATACAAAGTGGTTAGAGGCCAACAATAAAGTGTTTGCATTCTTTGTGAGGTGTCTGAAGTAACAGCTATTGACTTTAATATTGACTTAAATGTGTGGTTGTGTGAGTGTCTGCCACTGTGCGCATGTGCCTGTAGATGTTGGAAGAAAGCACAGGACCTTGGAAAATTTTCACTACAGGCAGTGGAGAGCTGCTCAACGCGTATGGTGAGAACTGAACTCCTAACTGCTTTTACCTGCAGAGCCAGCTCTCTAGCTCAAGAATTATTTTGGCTCACATTTTCTAAGGATTCAGTTCATGGCCCTTTGGTTCTATGAGCTTAGGAGAATGTTGTGGAAGCACAACTATGCATAGGCTTTTTTTTTTTTTAATCTCATTGCAGGCAGGAAGTAGAAAGAAGAGTGGACCTGGAGTCTGTAATGACATTCAAAGGGATGCCCTTGATGACTTACTTCTAGTAAAACCATACCTCCAAAATATCCAATATCCTAAAATGTCATCAAGAAGGAAATGGTGGGCAAATGTTCAAAACAATGATAAGCACTTCATGTTTAAAATCCGGTATATATTAAGATAATAGTTTATAAATTAAATGATAAATAGATACCATATGTGAAACTCACTAAAACCTGTTCAAGTTATCATAGTAAAAACTAGAGTAATTATAAAAAAAAAGTTGTTTAAGGGAAAACAAAAACACAAATGTACACAAATTGGACAAGTGTAAGTCATCCCTAAGAAACCATAACTATATATATATATATATATATATATATATATATATATATATATATATAAAATTTTACCATACTGAAAAACGAAAATGAACTACTTGAGGCCATTGACTCTAAATTACATGGTCTTTTCTTGTACCTACATGTGTCTGTAGCTAATTCTCAAATTTCATGACAAATCAAAGTTGATTTGAGCTCATAGATGTTGCCACTTCACTGTGTTTTCTGGAATTGTCTGGATTTTACGTGGTTGGGACGGCAGCATGTGTGTGATGAACCATGTAACCCAGTAGGACATTGGGCCTGTTTTGATCTTTCTCATTATTGTCTAAAAATATTGTGCCCTGTGGAGACAAGTCTTCACCCAGATGAAGCGGTGCTCCACACTCTGTTTACGAGGAATGCAGCACAGAGAAGCTTTGCTGAATCTTTCTAGATCGACAGGTCAAAGGCAAGGCATGTAATGAACAAACAGAGCAAACCATAGTATTTTTGTGAAATCTTTCATCAGATGAAGATAAAAACAAAAACAAAAACAGAGCACACATATGGATCATGGAATGGATACATTTCATGTGTGGTAATGTGAAATGTTACTCTGTTTTGTTCAATGCTTATTAATAAAGTTTATTACAATGAAATCTAACTTTCCTATCAGTTAGATTAAAAAAGTTTTTATTCTAATTAATCATGATTTATTAAATAAGTACTTATTGCTTATAATAATACACAAGATTTTAGAAAATTTATTAATATTTCCATGTTAGCCCATAATCTTCTCAGGATTATATTGTAGAACTTAGAAAGAAAGAATTTTCAGAAAGTTAAAAGGGTCTTGGAATAAAAGAAATATATTAATATTTCTTATGGTATTACATGTATATGCTTATATATATACATGCACATTGCAGACTTTCTGTGTATCACCATTTACTTTATTAAGGACTCTTTTATGCATGAATAACAACATATTAAACTTTGGAGCTTCACAAACATACCCTCAAGATTTAATAAGTGTCAATATTCTTCCTCCGGCTCTCCCTACTCCTGTATAATTTTTTAAATCAACCCTTTTCGTTGCAGCATTTTCTTATAAGTATTTTATTATAAAGGACGTTTCATATATATGTATATCCATAAATCCATTTTCATATCATTGATGTTTAACAAATCTTGGCATCCTCTAAATTTTTAATTTATGTTAAACTTTCTTTAAATGCTTTAAAAAGTATTTTGTACGTCTTTTTCCTTTGGTTAAGACTCATTACATTTAGATATACGTTGCAATTATTTTTTTAATTAATTAATTTTTATTAATTATATTTTATTCACTTTGTATCCCATCTATAGCTCCCTCCCTCTTCCCCTCCCAATCCCTCTGTCCCTCATCTACTCCATGCCTTTCCCCAAGTCCACTGATAGGAGAGGTCCTCCTCCCCTCCATCTGACCCTAGCCTACCAGTTCTCATCAGGACTGGTTGCATTGTTTTCCTCTGTGGCCTGGTAAGGCTGCTCCCCCCTCAAGGGGAGGTGATCAAAGAGCAGGTCAATCAGTTCATGTCAGAGATAGTTCCAGTTCCCATTACTAGGGAACACACTTGGACACGTAGCTGCCATGGGCTACATCTGTGCAGGGGTTCTAGGTTATTTCCACGCATGGTTCATGGTTGAATTCAGTCTCAGAAAAGATCCCTGTGCCCAGGTTTCTTTTTTTCTCCTTGTGGAGCTCCTGTCCCCTCCAGGTCTTTCTATCTCCCCTTTTGTTCATAAGATTCCCTGCACTCTGCCCAAAGTTTGGCTATGAGTCTCAGCATCTGCTTTGATTCCCTGATGGTTAGAGTCTATCAGAGGCCTTCTGTGGTAGGCTCCTTTCCTCTTCCCTGTTTTCTCCCTTTTCCTATGTCCATTCCATTTGTCTTTCTGAGTATGGATTGAGCATCTTACCCAGGGACTTCCTTCTTGTCCAGCTTCCTTAGGTATACAGATTATAGTATGTTTATCTTATATTACATGTCTAATATCCACTTAGAAGTGAGTATATACTGTGTGTGTCTTTCTGCTTCTAGGATACCTCACTCAGGATGATCTTTTCCAGTTCCCACCATTTGCCTGCAAATTTCATGATTTCCTTTTTACTTGCTGAGTAATATTCCATTGTGTAAATTTACCACAATTTCTGTATCCATTTCTCATTTGAGGGACATCCGGGTTTTTTTTCCAGATTCTGGCTCTTACAAATGAAGCTGCTAAGAACATGGTTGAATAAATATCCTTGCTGTATTCTTGAGCATATTTTGGATATATGCCTAAGAGTTCTATAGCTGATCTTGAGGTAGCAGTATTCCTAATTTTTTGAGAAAGTGTCAGTTTGATTTCCATTGTGGTTGTACAATGGAAGACTGTTTCCCTTTCTCCACATCCTCTCCAGCATGTATTGTCACTTGAGTTTTTGATCTTAGCCATTCTGATGGGTGTCAGATGAAATTTCAGGGTCATTTTTGATTTGCATTTCCCTGATGACTAATGGGGTTAAGCATTTCTTTAAGTGTGTCTCTGCCATTTTATATTCCTGTATTGAGAATTCTGTTTAGCTCTGTACCCCATTTTTTAATTGGATTACTTGATATATATATATTTTTTTTAGCTCTTGAGTTCTTTATATATTCTGGATATTAGCCCTCTGTCAGATATAGGGTTGGTGAAGATCTTTTCCCAGTCTGTAGGCTGTCATTTTGTTCTGATAACAGTGTCTTTTACTTTACAGAAGCTTTTCAGTTTCATGAGGTCCCATTAATTGATCGTTGATCTTAGAGTTGCTATTATTTTTAGAGCTGTAATAATCTTTGTGATTCTTGTTCCCTAATGAACTATTGGCTACTGATGGATCATAGAAGAGTGATGGCCACTGTCTCCAGTTGTGTGTCTAATATTTAGTCCACCAGATTCAAATACATGAGCCTCCTGACCACAATGATGATCCTCATTAGAATCAAATGAACACAGAGAGAGCAAGAGACAGAGAGAGGAGTTACAGAGAGGAGAGAGAGAAAGAGAGAGAGAGAGAGTCAGACAGAGGCAGAGACAGAGGTGGCAAGGAGAAGTTGACTATTTTGAAAAATATTTCTTGACCCCGTGTATTTCTTTTGAGAACTCTCCATTTAGTTCCATGGAACATTTTTTTTAACCTTGTGAGCAGTGTGTAACTGAGACCCAGAGGCCTCTTTCATCTGTGGATTCTAGGTTTGGATCTTTAGGTGTATTTATTTAACTTGGAATAACCATAGATGTCAGGGAACAGTTTGATAAATGACCTTTTTGCAAAACAGTAATTGTATATTCTCCTCCAGTGCCTTGAACTTCCCAGTTCTGATATCGTTGTCAGGTTGTATGTAATCAGGTTTATGTAACTAGGCATAGGCTCCCTTCGAGATAGTGGGCTTCAAATCCAATCCAAAGTGAGTGGTTACCCTATTGAGGGCATATCACTATGCACAAGAGGGCACATCTCCTCTCCAGGTAGTTAGCTCTCAGGCTCCACACCTGAGTAATTGCTTTGATGACTTCTCATTCCCCACATCCTAAAAGCATTTTCTGGTACAGTAGAGGCTAATCAGTAGAAAAAAAAAACTTGTAGGTTAGCTCAAGATTATGATTTTAAAATCTTGTCACTATTTCAGCATTTATCAGGTGCAGATGTCTCATGACAGAATTAATCAGGAATAGGGATGCTCTTGTTGTACTTGGCAGTCACCTGGAGATGCAAGAGGAATCTCAGGTAGACAAGAACTTTTCACTCGTGGGAACTGTAGACTAGTATGAAGGGGAGAACATGAAAAATAATAAATGTTAGTTCAATCAATTTAATGGATGAGGTATTCTTTACTGGTGCCATCCACACACAGATTTCGTGTAGCGAACGGAGACTGTGATATATGTTTAACTGGCTAAAACTGAGTAGGGTCATGCATTTGGCAGCTCAGCACTATTTCTTCCCCTACCAAAGCATTTTCCAGGGAATAATTTCTTATAACATCCTTGCCCTTGGGCTGTGTGTTTATCTTCAACTAAGGAGAGATGATCATCGATGATTTAACTGCAGAAGAGGCTACCTGCACTTTATAGTTGTTGCAAAAGTCTAGAAGAATCATGATTTGTAGAAATCATAAGGTTTTACAGCATGTTTAGGATATTTTCCTAAAACCACTCCCCATAGGAAGATAAATACAAACAAAAGAAAGTCATGATTATTCTTGGTTCTTACAAATTCTTGGTTGTAAAGCATAGTGAAAGCTTGAAGCAGAGAGGATATTTTTTAACACCTTACTGCCCTTTTTAATGGCTATTAGTCACGATCTTAATATTCAGTGTGTATGGTATAGTTTACTGATATTACACAGTAGGATAATGCGGTGAAAAACAGTACCTCTCCTAAGGTGAGTGTGCAAATAAATAATGTGGAAATTGATGAATTTATTTTTGTGTTGAGTTACGTAACTAATAACTAGCAAGGTAGTTAATACAATTATCTTTACTACCAAAACAGACAATGGGAAAAATTTGCTGATAGTCTTATTTTCTCTTTATTTTTATCCATAGGTTACATTACAGTGCTAATCATCTAGATCTCTCTGAAGCTCTCATGAGTTGCTCCAGATATTACTTGAGGAGTTAAGTATACTGGTTTGGAAAATTGTGTATTTAAATTGCATAGAGCCTTCATTCTTTCTTGTACTTATTCACCTTTCTTCATGGTTTTGCAGATTTTCATGACCAGAAGAGAAGCCTTTTTCTGTTGTGTATGTCTGTATTGGTTTTAGACTTATTTATTCAGCAGAAAGTAGCCATGATATGTCTAATCCCTGAAGATCAAGATCCCAAATTGTAAATCCCTCCCCAAAATACTACTCAGAAAACTTAAATAACAAATTCTGGCATCCTTACAGTGGGAATATCAGTGCTTATTACCATTGGCTTCTAAGAGGGAATATAAAAACGAATAAAACCCAATACTGGGTCAGAAAGCAGCAACATCGCAAAACAAATACTGAAATGTAGCTACCCATCATTTGTGAACATTAATATTCTTTGAAGTTATTGGTTTATTAAAAAGAAATTACTTCATGTTAGGATATGAAAGCTCACCACAGTGTTGGAGGCATTGCTGGTATTATTTTTGGTCATTTCTGTGGTCTGAATATGAAGGCATGTGGAATATGATTCCACATACCCTAGGCAACATAGAAGTTGCCTAGGGTGGGAAACATGTTGCAGAATGGGAAACATGGCTTAAGATTCTTTGTGGTTATGAGTCTCGGCATCTGCTTTGATACACTGCTAGGTAAAGTCTTTCAGAGGCCCTCTGTGGTAGGATTCTGTCCTATTACTTGTTTTCTCCTACTTCCCATGTCCATCCCATTTGTCTCTCTAAGTGAGGATTAATTATCTTACCTCAGGTTCTCTTTATTGCTTATCTTCTTTGGGTGCACATATTTTAGTATGTTTATCCTATCTTATAGGTGTATATAAGTGAGTATATACCATGTGTGTCTTTCTGCTCCTGGGATACCTCACTCAGGATGATATTTTCTACATCCCACCGTTTGCCTGCAAATTTCATGATTTCCTTGTTTTTAATTGCTGAGTAGTATTCCATTGTGTAAAAGTACCAATGCAGAGACTCATAACCAAACCTTCAGCAGAGTGCAGGGAATCATAAGATAAAAGGGGGAGTTAATATGACCAGGAAAGCACAGGAGATCCACAAGGACAAAATTTGTCAGGGCACGGGGGTCTTCTATGAGACTCTTTGTGCAGCCAAGGACCATGTATGGAGATAACCTAGAACCCCTGCTCGGATGTAGCCCATGGTAGCTCAGTAACCGAGCAGGTACCCTAGTAAGGGGAACATGAACTATTTCTTTTTTAAAATTTATTTTTATTTTTTAAATTTTTGTTATTAGATACATTTTATTAACTCTGTATCCCAGCTGTATCCCGTCCCCTCATTCCCTCCCAATCCTATCCTCCCTCCCTTATCTCCTCCCTACCCCTTTCCAAGTCCACTGATTCGAGAGGACCTCCTCCCCTTTCATCTGACCCTTTTTTATCAGGTATCTTCAGGACTGGCTGCAAAGTCCTTCTCTGTGGCCTAGCAGGACTGCTCCTCCCTTGGGGGTTGAGGAGGTCAAAGAGCCTGTTATTGAGTTCCTGTCAGAAATAGTCCTAGTTCCCCTTACTATGGGACTATTTCTGACATGAACTCAATGACTGGCTCCTCTACCCCCCTCCCCTGAGGGAGGAACAGTCTTGCTAGGCCACAAAGCAGGACATGGTAGCCAGTCCTGAAGATACCTGATAAGCTAGGGTCAGATAGAAGGGGAGGAGGACCTCCCCTAGCAGTGGACTTGGAAAAGGGCAGGGAGGAGATGAGAGAGGAAGGGTGGGATTGGGAGGGAATGAGGAAGGGGCTATGGCTGGGATACAAAGTAAATAACCTGTGATTAATATAAAAATTAATAAAAAAAAAGAAATCCTAAAATTTCACATTTTTAAAAATGAGAAAAAAATGTGATAGCTATGTAAAAAAAAAAGATTCTTCGTGGTATAGACTAACTTAAGTCACGGGATTTTTTTTTAAAAGCAGAACAATGTAAAAAAAGAATGGGAAAATATATTAGGATGTGAGCTATACCTTAAAAGAGAAAAAAGTATGAATAAGCAAGTAATAAATTATCAGATAGTTATCATACTGCAAGACTTCAAATAAAGTGAATGCTTCTCAGTCCTGGCAAGTTCTTATGACATCTCTCTATTCAACTGCACCCTGTGTTGGTCTCTTCCATTTGTCAATTTGTTTATGTTTATTCTTTTTTCCTTTTTCAGGTTTCTTTTTATGACCCTTTATTTTCAGAAAAAGTTTTCTTGCAATTTTTATGTCACATATTTCATCTTCAATAATTTCCAAATTGAAGTTTTAAGTCATGTACAGACTTTGAGATAGTTCTCATTTCTTTCATGCATTTTGTACCATCCAGACCCATAACAGATACATCATCACAGCCTAAAAGAGCTGTTTGTAAGGATTGTATGTGCAGGATACTATTGAAGATTTCTCAACAAATAAATACGTGTCACATACAAAATTCCTATTTTATTTCCTTAGGTGACTGAGTGTGTGGTTATGGCGGCAGCCAATCATGATTATTATCAATTCCATCAAAAGTCTCGAGCTGTATTGCAGCCCTTCAGATGACCCCAGTTATGAAGTACAGTAAACATTGTTAGCAGCCACAGGGGTATGTGGTAATATAGTTTGCTTTCTGTGCTATTTCTTTATGGCTGTGCTCTAATTGTTCTAGCAGTAACACCACTTTGATAGTAGCATATTAAAAGCTATGCTCAGAATATATGTATTAATTTTACTACAAAAGTGACACAAATTATTCCATACTTTCTTCCATTTCCTTTTGTTTCTGAGATTAATACAGTTGTATAATTTTCCTTTTATTTACCTCCATCCAAATTCTCCGACAAAGTCTCCTTGTTCTCTTTCGAAGTCCCGTCATCTTTTGTAAATGTTTTTATTTTCTCAGATGAAAAGAGATGAGATCCATATCCAAGTTTTATGAATATATGGCTTGGGCTGAGCCCAGAGTGTTTCTACCTATCTCTAGGCCTAGGCCTGGAAGCTTCTAGCCTCACTAAAACCTAATCTTCTGCAAGCCCAGATATTGAAGGCTTGGGCTTACAACCTCCAACTGTTAACCTAGACTTAGAATGTTTTCAGCCTCTGAGACTTACTGCTGAGTAAGCTCACCCTTTCTAGTTCTTTCTGAACTCTGGCTGGCTAGTTCAACTCGGCTCTTCTGGCTCAAAACTTCTCTCCAAGCTGACTGATTAAAACTTGCTTCTCCCTGTTTCTCACTGAATTGCTCTGCTTAGAAAAACTGCCTAGAACTCCATGCACTGCCTGAATTCAACTGCACACAACTGACCTGCACCCAACTTGCAAACTCTACTGTGCTGTCTTCGCAAACTTTCCTATGCCTTGTCCATGAACTCCACTGTACTGTCTCCATGAACTCCACTGTGCTGTCCATGAACTCCACAGTATTGTCTCTGTGAACTCCACTTACTGTCCATAAACTCCACTGTACTGTCCATGAACTCCACTGTACTGTCCATGAACTCCACTGTACTGTCTCCATGAACTCCACTGTACTGTCCATGAACTCCACTATACTGTCCATGAACTCCACTGTACTGTCTCCATGAACTCCACTGTGCTGTCCATGAACTCCACAGTACTGTCTCTGTGAACTCCACTGTACTGTCTCCATGAACTCCACTGTACTGTCCATGAACTCCACTGTACTGTCCATGAACTCCACTGTACTGTCTCTATGAACTCCACTGTGCTGTCCATGAACTCCACTGTACTATCTCCAAAAACTCCACTGTGCTTTTTCTATGAGTTCTGTGTGCTGCTCTTATTTTATCCTCTTTTGACCTTTTAAATTATTTATTCATTCACTTTACATCCCAATATTAGCCTCCTCCCTCTTGTCCTCCTAGTCCTACCCTACTTTTGTCATCCCTATACGCCCCCTTCATTCCCCCTCAGAAAAAGGAGGGCCCCTTCACCTACCCATCCCAGTACATCAGGATGTATCAGGACTAAGCACATTCTCTACCATGGTGACCTGACAAGTGATTGAAAAGCATGTAAAAGGTTTCTTGTCAGAGACAGTACCCACTCCCCTTACTAGGGGACCCACTCGAAGACCAAGCAGTGCATTGGGTACATATGTGTAGGGACCTATTATTTATTTATTCATTTTACATTTCGGTCATAGCACCCTCTTTTCTCTCCTTCAAGTACCAACCTCATTTTCTGTTTTTGTTTGTTTGTTTGTTTGTTTGTTTGTTTTTTCTATCCCCACTCCCCTACTCCTCAGAGAAAGGGAGCTCCCATCCACCCACCCACCCCAGCATATCAACTTGCATTTGGACTGAGAGTAGCCTTTTCCCCATGTCCTGGCGAGGTAGCACCACCAGGGGAATGCGATCTAAAAACAGGTAACAGAGTTCATGTAAGAGTCAGCCCTCATCTCCCTTACTAGGAAACCTATAAGAGGACTGCCCATAGGCTACATCTGTGTCGGGGTCCTTGGTTCAGTGAATGCATGATCCGTGTTTGGTGATTCCGTCTCCACAGGCCGCCCTGAGCCCTATTAGTTGGCTCTTTTGGTATTGTTGTGGAGCTCCTGTTCCCTCTGTTTTTTTCTATCCTTTCCTTTACTCTTCCACAAGAATCCTGTGCTCCACCCAATGGTTGGCTGTGGGTCTCTTCATCTATTTCCAACCGTTTCTGGGTGGAGCAACTCAGAGCACAGCTATCCTAGGCTTCTATCTGTAAACATAACAGAGTATCTATCATGTCGGGGCTTACCTGTCTCCCGCGGGCTGAGTCTCAGGTTGAGTCAGTTATTAGTTAGACGTTCCCTCAACCTCTGCTCTAGGTTTGTTCTTGCACATCATGTAGGCAGAATACATTTTGGGTCAAAGTTTTTTGTGGGTGTGTTAGTGAACACCTCCTTCCACCAGGAGTCCTGTCTGGTTAGAGGGTGGCCTCTTCAGACCTTGTGTCCCCTCTTACTAGTAGTCTCAGCTAGCATCAACCTCACATCCTCCCAGGAACATACCCTGTTTTAGGTCTCCAGCTTGTCAGAAAAAGCCCCTGCCCAAGGTTTCTCTTCTATCTGCAAACGCTCTGCTATCCCCAGGTCTGATATAGACCCTCATTTCTCTCTGTGCTCCCTCTCTCACCCTGTTCCCTGTCTTCAAACACTTCT
>NW_026592666.1:6948789-6960235 GCF_907164565.1 Psammomys obesus | reverse complement strand
AATGTGTGTCTTTCTGGGTCTTGGTTACTTCAGTCGGGATGATCATTTCTAGTTCTATTTCTCTGACTACTTATTCTGTTAAATCTTTCTGTGATTTACCATTTTGTCTATTCCTCAATTTGATACCATTGTTTGGGATTATAAGTCTGCACTAAAGGTATGTCTGTATTCCAGCCAGAAGGATTAAAGGTGTGCCATGTCTATACTTCAGAATAATTAAAGGTGTGTATTCCAGCCAGGTTACACAGACCTAGTTCTTTGTATGTGATTCCTTTTCAAAGCAGCCATGTTGATAGATTAGAATTTCGCTACAATCTTCTTTGATTTATTGATGTTAGATGTATATGTTTTTAAATATATATTTCTAAATACAACTTTCTCAGTCTATGTGTGTGTATGTTTTCAGGGGTGGCCATTTGGAATTGGAAAACCAATTGCTGTGCTTTTCCCAGGAGATGACTATTTCTCTTGCTGTAAGCATTCCTTAGTTGTAGTTCTTTGTGAAGGATTGAAGCCTCCTGGGCTTTCTCCCATCCAACTTGGCATGTTCTATAATATTTTAGTGGTCTGTTAAGTGAGTGTTCTTTCAAAAATGTAAATAATTGTCTTTAAAGGTTTTAAACATATTTTGTTAATTCTACTTAGGGGGATATAAATAAAATGTATAAAATTAACAAGCTTATGGGTCTATCCTATTTAATGGTTGAAACTTTACATTATAATTCACTAATAAAACTTGACTAAAATCCAAGTTTAAAGTTCTGAAGCATCAGTTCCAAGAACACTATATGCTTTTCTCATGTCCATATTTTTCTCTTATTGTTTTGCTTTAAAATACCAACATTTTCCTTATCATTCCAAAGTTGTGCCTTGCAACAAAATAAATGATAAAAATAAAATGTTATTTCATTTTATTTAAAAATTGCATTTTCATGGAAGCTATAAATCAATACTTCCAAGAAAAGCATTGCAAAGGAACACAGGAGAGAATCAATGATTCTTTTCCCAACTAGGCTCAGAAAAGCAATTTTATTTTATTTCAAACAGACAATACCAGTCCTTTTCCTTTTCTTATTTTTAGGTCTAGAATTAGTAACAAAGCACTGTGTTCATTGTATCATTGCTCCTCATGGTTTCCGGTTCTTCCTCCACCTTTCCCATTTATCCTCTTTCTATTTCCAGCTATCAACTATCTTTCTATTTTCATGCACCCTGCATAAAAATTCTTTTTCTTTTTCTTCATTTCTCCCACAGTAAAATCTATTTTTGTCTTCCATAATGTCCTTTCTAATTTCATGACTTTTACTCTTCCCCTCTACATAGCAGTATATGTATATATAGCAGTAGCAGTATATACACACACACATAGCAGCAGTATATACACACACAATACATACATGTATATATTCTAGAATCCATATGAAAGAGAAAACTTGCAGCATTTGTCTTTCCAAATCCAGCCGCATTTATTTCAGTATGATCATTTTTAGCTAAGTGTACAGATAATTCTTTCATTACAAACATTATATACCCATAGCTTATATCTTTAGCTCTAGAAATAAAAAGTGAAGTTCAAAATCTATATTTTCCAATGTTTATCAATTTGTTTTCTGCTCCAGGCCCACTCTCGCAAGGATTCAGATTTGAGCAGATCATTTGGACAAAATCATCAAAGCCTCGGGGAGAGATAAATGCATAAGCATTTTAATAGGCATGCTTCTCACATGCTTCTAATTCTAAAGCATAAAAATCACATAAAATATTCACGAAGTATGCCCTGCACTAATTAGTTAATTGGTTTATTTTCTTCTTCTTCATCTAGAAAAATACAAACACAGTTTATGGGGTTTGGGGAACTGTCCTTGGTACTGAACCACATACACATCTTTGATAATGACTTTGGGCTCTTAGAATTATTTTATGTCTCTGTCATGGTGGATGCCCAGTGTTGATCACTGCAGCAACTTCAGGTTGGTCAAAAGCAAGTTTCATAATATAGCACGTTCTCATATGTATGCTTTTGTGTATCGTGTTTCTGTCACAATACTTTCTCAAGGGTTTACACATAACAAACGTTATAAACATATTAGATGAGCACAAGGAAATAATTGTCAACCTAAAAGATTTTATTAAAAATAGTTAAAGATAGTCTCATATTTGGAATACTGGCTGTGTTGTGTGTGGAGTAAAAATAGTAATAAAATAGTAGCAAAATTAATTTTTTATAAAACTAATCTCTCTGGATGATTGTATTCAGTTAATATGGTGAATGGAACACTTAAACTGCTTTTTATTTTCTCCCAAGTAAGTCAAGGTAGATAACCATTATTTAAAAACCAGCTAAGCTAAGAGCCTAGACATGGAATAGTAAACATATAAGTTCTGGAGTATTTCTAGGGTTTTCTCAGTGGGATCCACAGGTCTAATGTCTGTTATATTGGCTACAGTAGCTGCGTTTGCACTTGTCAAAGCCATAGATATAGCCACAGATACAGCTACAGCTACAACCAGAGCCCAGGCCACCATAGCCCAGAGCACCATAAGCAAGGCTATCATAGTATCTATCATAATAAAACATGATCTAAAAGTAGAAAAAATTAAAATAATTCAGGGGAACAGTGTCCTCTGTGAGAACACTGTATATTCCCAGCATTTTAAAGCCCTGTCTGTGGTGGATAGCAACCCCACAGGAGGGGTTTCACCCAGAATTAACTCTATTTACATTAAGAAACAGCCATATTATCATGATTCTTCAAACAAAGAATTCTCATATGCTGCATACAATTTCATTTCTTCTAGCCAGTGGATTCATGATCAAATTATGACTTGAATTTTAAGTCATTATATTTATAAATTTTCATCAAACTAGACAAGTTACAGAAAATTATTTAACAAGGTTTTATGATATTCAAGAAGACAAGAAAATGAGCTACTTACATGAGCATTTGGTGCCTAGACCTATTTTAACCACACATATTTTATTTTATGAAATACTAAAAGATTAATATTTCCACATCAACTCAGCATATTCTGTTATTTTTTTTACTTTGCATTGTTTTATTTTTAAAGTAAATAAAAAAGTTGTTGCAATACTCTTTACAATAGAATCTGCATAGATGATAATCAACCAATAGAAGAATGAAAAACATTGAAATATCTCTATTCAATTAAATTTATTCATGAACAAAGAAATTTTAAATCATAACATTTTCTGGAACAGGATGGAACTTGACATCTTGACACTATGTTACTTTCTTTTCACTTTCGTTTACCATAATATAGTAGCTCCATCTGCAAGAAGCTGAAGTTACTGCTCTAGCTTTACATTAAGAGTGTAGAGCATTTTATCCTACTAGAGGCCCTTGATTTCCCTAAATTTGCACTTGTCTCCTGTATCTGGAGTACTGGCATGATCTCTGGCAGGAAATTTGACTTTCCCTTAGCCTTGTAAAAACTGGGTCTGGAATACTTATCTAAAGAGATAATTATCTAAAGAGATAGAGAGGCACCCACAGACAGTGCTGTGTGAACCTTCCTACAAAGGGTTGATTTTACTGTTTCAAGCTTATTGTTTATTTTTCTCTGTTTAGTCTGTTTGTTAGTGGTTCAGCTTTCCGTGTTTCAGATTCCTTGGAGAAAGGGAAGGCATCCTTGTGTTGAAACATTGGTGATTGCTCTATGATGAAATTTGCTAAACTCCAATGATGCAGAGTTTTCTGCTGCCATTATCATTCCACACACAGTGAATTATGCTCATAAAATTGCCTAGAATTGTCACATAGAGCCAATAACTACATGCAAGAGTTCCGATTTCTATTCAGAAATATGACAAAATTAAGCAGGTATCCTACACAGGAAAAAAAAAAAAAGAACAGCTCATAGTGAAGAAGCATTGCTTCTCTCATAGGACAAATTGAATTAGTTCAGATTCAACGTGAACATTTCAATTAGATTCTCAAAATGCTTGCTATTAACAACAGCTGGAAAGATGAAGAAAAAGCACAGAAGCTTAGTTTGATGGAAACTTCCAAAAAGAATGAATATCAGTGGTTTTGAGGAAATCTACTACCTCTGAGGGAAAATATTATGTTTGGAAGAAAGCATTTTAATCAGTTGCTGAGATAATAAAATAGGATTTCTTCAAGTGAGAAATATTTTCTAATTTGTCTTATTGCAAGTTTCTCAAAACAACGCATTCTAGAAATACTTGTAGTGCTCTAAAACCTGCACTATTTACATCTGAGGTACTGTTGGCATCATGCATGAGATGGTCAGAAACTTTGCACTTCAGTGTTGCTTTAGAAATGAACATTCTTCTCACCACCTACACTGGTAAAATCACCAACACTACAATAAGATGCTAAAGCAGCCTCGTTTTCAATGAGGAGGACGTGAGAAGAATGTGAATATCTTTAAAGTTGAATAAACTATTGTTTTCCAACGGAAGAACTAGGTGGTTATGACTCACTAAATATGCTTGGTGCCTATGGATGTGTTGAGTTGTTTTGCAATAGGGATAGAGAAATGACAAAAAAAAAAGGCAGAATAAAACTTCCTACATGTCTCTGCATGTTCAGATTCCAGTGATGCGAATGTATTGTAATGTTGAAATCAAGTGAGCCAGCTGTAGCACAGCTAACAGAAAGTGGAACTATTGTGTGAGATACCACTTAACTGGGCTGTAAACATTGCTGTTATTTGTAAAAGTACCAAAGGAAACACTGTTTTATGCGCATGTATGTATAACTCACTGAAGGCCATATCCTTATCTTTTCAGTGTCACCATCTCTGAATATGAATATGAGTGCTGTAGCACAAAAAATGTGAGGCAGGAAAGTAGAATGAGCCTGGCTCCTTGCAGGACTAACCAGCTGCAGATGGCTTGATTGAGGTTGTTATATAAAATATAAAGAACAATATTTGCTTTAAAATATAATCTACTTTTGACCAATTCACCGATATGAGAAATAAATGTTTAACCCAGAAGGGTATCAAAACATATGCTGAGATTCATAGCCAAACATTTTGCAGAATGCAGGGAATCTTATGAAAGAAGGAGGAGATAGAAAGACTAAGAGGGAACAGACGCTCCACAAGGAGAGCAGTAGAACCAAAAAATCTAGGCACAGGGATCTTTTCTGAGACTGATACTCCAAACAAGGACCATGCATGGAGATAACTTAGAACCCCTGTACAGAAGTAGCCCATGGCATCTCAGTGTCAAAGAGGGTTCCTCAATAATAGGAACCATCTCTGACATGAATTCAGGGCTTGCTCTTTGATCACTTCCCTCTGAGGGGGGAGCAGCCTTACCAGGCCACAGATGAAGACAAAGAAGCCAGTCCTGAAGAGACCTGATAGATTAGGGTCAGATGGAAGGGGAGGAGGACCTACCCTATCATTTGACTGGAGAGGCATAGGAGAAGAAGAGGGAGGGAGGGTAGAATGGGGAGGGGTTCAGGGAGGGGGCTGCAGCTGGGATACAAAGTGAGTAAACTGTAATTAATAAAAAAATTAAAACATTATTGTTGTTTTACAGTTTTGCCAATATCTTTAACAGGTGGCTGTGGTCTTCCATAGCTGCTTCTGAATTCAGTATGTTCTAATCACCTAAATTATATGAATATTGTATCCAGAAAACTTCAAGTACCTTCCACAGTTTATGAGGATAAAAATAAATATATCCTGCAATTATTTTAATATTCTTGAGCCCTTTAAAATGTTTCACAAGCCCTCACTGAGAGAAACTGTAATGTGAAGTACATGCAGTCATTTGTGCCCCATTTTATTAAGATTAGCCAGTGAATATACATCTTTATTGATGTTGAAGTTCTGTTTTTACAAATTGAGAGGATTTTTCTATGTATATGAGGTAAAATATTTTGATTCTTTACTGAAATAATTTGAAAATTTAATATTCTCTTTCCAGATTTCATATCACATAAACATCAGAGTTTTATAGATAATTGATTTATGAAATTTTTAATTTTATAGTGTCACTGTGTAACATCTGTTTACAAAACACTGTGCTTCTGTGTCTCAGCATGTCTGGGCACGTTGGAAGCTGGTTAAGAAGTGACTCACTGAGTGAACAGGGTAGATGAGTACACTGAATGGGCTTCAAAACAAAGTGTTCCACTGCATATTTATCTAAGGGACAGCAACTTTTCAGAGCTCATACCGACTCCTGTGCCCATTTTACCAGGGATACAAACTTTATATGAATGGCATGTGTTGAGAGGCTTTCTCGTGTGACGCTGCTAGTGGCAGTAAAAGACATAGTAAATATTTCACAGAAGCAACTCTTAAAATGTGGGTACTAGAACAGCATGGAGCGCAGTCACTAGAATTCAGGCGTCTCTTGAACTCTTTGCTTGTCAAGAAGAAAACAAATCAAAACAAACTGCTTCTGCTTGAAGAGGAATGTATCCAACCTCGTGATAGCTCAGCTTTAAATAGCCTATAATGTACCTACAGGGACAAAAATCAGAGACATGTAGGAGAGCAGTGCCTATCCTTTGACTATTGTCAAACATGGGTTTCATGTTGTGACCAATCACATGTAAAATGGTAGTAAAGATAAGTAAAAGTGAAAACAATTAATTTTCAGAAATGAAATTTAATGATGCTCCTATAGTTCATTTCAAAAGATATCATTTTGTAAAAAGATGCACATAGATATTACTTTTATAGCTGATATTTACAGTTGTCATGGTGAAGAGTCTGTATAAGATGAACAATACCAGTGATGAAATCCATGTTCATAATACAAAATAATAATACATAATACATAATACAAAATACATAATACAAAAATCCAAGAGATTCAGGGCTTTCAAGTTAGTTTATCAGTAGAATCCACAGTAATGGTACCTGCCACCACAGAATGAACAACTTTGATTGTGTCCACAGCTTCGATAGCCTTGGTAGCCAAAGTCTTGGTCAATACCAAGCTCAACATATCCCTAGTCTTCATAGCAGTTGCCATAAAGTGTGGTGTCAAGAGAAGGTGACACTGGTATGGAAGAGGAAAGCATTTTCCTGAGTATGAACATCACGGGTTTCACACAGTCTTTGGCGCTCTTTCACAAGTCGGTGCAGCCAATCACAAGTAAGACTGCACTCTGTAGAATTTATTTTGCCTAAACCACAAGGAACATTGCCAGCAAAACTCATAAATCTTATATTTCATAATGCACAGGGAAGCCTTTAGAGCCAAGATTCTTGTACAGTTAGGTCAAGATTTTCACAAATTATACATATTAAATGCCAGGTTTTGAAATAGTTTTAAAGACCTTCCTCACTGAAAGGTCAAATATAAATTCCAAAATGAGATTTCATGATATCATAGTAACTATGAAAATTGTTCCCAGCTCATTAATACTCTCAAGTTCTTATATCAGACACAGGAATAAATGCATGATATTTCAGATTATCTGTCATTTGTCATTTAATATTGTCCAGCATCTCTTTTACATATGAATTAATTTTACTTCAATTACACAAATGAGGTAACGTCTTTGTATTGTGCAACTGTATAAATGAACAAATGGTTTATTTTGTGGTAAAACAAATTACATCTCTTTTTGTCATTTCTATTAGAAAATAAAACCTCTATTCTACACTTCAAGATAATCTCAATACCAATTAGTGACTTAGGTATACATTAGGTTAGAGTCAGATAGTAGTGGAGGAGGACCACCCTTATCAGTGGACTAGGGAAGGCCCTTAGGTAAGGTAGGTGGGACTGACAGGACATGAGGGAGAGGTCTACAGGCAGAATACAAGCTGAATAAATAGTAATAAATATTAATAATAATGAACAAAATATTTCTTTATTGTTCACTCTCCTGATGTGTACTGTGATGTGCCCTGGTATATTGGGATTTGAGTGGAATATCCTTTTCTATCTTGTACTGATATCTGTTGAAGTTGAACAAAAGATATTTTTGCTGTCATGATCAAGCAACTGGTGAATCTATTACCTGGTATTTGGTTCTATGTCTTCTTAGTCTGAATCTAGTTATAAAAGACAAATGTTGAGTCTGATTTCAGGTCCACCTGCATGGAGACGCATCTAATCACCATGAGTCAGACTGATTATGTGTTCTTCAGAGAACACAGTAAAAAGGGCTCCTTAAGGTACTTCTCTACCTTTACACAAAATTTCTCCTTAACACAGGATAGCTCATTCCTTTGGTTTCAATGAAACAAGTCCCTAAATGAAGACTTTAGCATCCCAAGTTTTCTTGCTATTTAACACTCTCTAGGAAATCTTATGTCCATGAAAACATTTAGGAGAAATAAACAATAACAGAAAACATTATTCCCATACTTGTGATGAGCTAGAAATTTTCTAAGTCCTGAACAGGGGCTGACTAATGTGATTACCAAATCTTAAGATGTGTAACTTGGGCATTGCAATCAGGCTGCTCAGACTGCTGTGAATGCTAAAGATATGACTTAAGCAGTGTACAGTGGTCTAAACTCAGCAGTCTCAGGCCTAGGTATGCTTTAAAGGGAATGATTTTCATGAGTTCAAGGACAGCATGGCTACGCAATGAGGGCCTTAGTACTTAGTACTGCAGACTAAGCCATCTTTCAAAATTTCAGGTGAGAAAGAGAAAGAGAGTGTGTGTGTGAGAGAGAGAGAGAGAGTGAGAGTGAGAATTTCTTAAATCCAGAGAGCATATTGAAAAACAACCATCTAAAATCCTTTCCTAACTTGAGTAGACTCAACTCACTTTGAAAAGACATAAATTTAGAGACAGGACAACAATACCAGCTTCCCTTAATCTGAGATCATATATATATATATCTACATACATGTAATATAACACATATATGAATATATACATATATGTGGCATATACAAATATACAAATATACATAGCAAATTAGTGACTTAAGTGTACATTAAATATTTTTTCATTGTGCACCCTCCTGATAGGGACTGTGATGTGCCGTGGTATATTGGGATTTGAGTGGAACATCCTTGTCCGTCTTATACTGATATCTGTTGAAGTTGAACAAAAGATGTTTTCCCTGTCATAGTCGGTTAGAAAAATTCTGCTTGGTTTGATGAAAATGTAGCTCTGTCAGAATTATTGCTTTAGATACAGAAATGCTTGTGTTTTCCTTGGAAACAAAACACAAAAATAAGGTCTTAAATTTTTTAAATTTTATTTATTTATTTATAAAATACAGTTTATTCACTTTGTATCCCAATGGTAGCCCCCTCCCTTGTCTCCTTCCAATCCCAACTTTCCTCCCACTCCTTCACCCATGTCCCTCCCCCAGTCCACTAGTAGGGGAGGTCTCCTCCCCTTCCATCTAATCCTAGACTATCAGGTCTCATCAGGAGTGGCTGCATTTTCTTCCTCTGTGGCCTGGTAAGGCTGTACCCCTCTCAGGGAGAGGTGATCAAAGAGTATCTAAAGATGCTCAAGTACACAACAAGGACATTTGCTCAACCATGTTCTTAGCAGCTTTATTTGTAATAGCCAAAAGCTGGAAACAACCCACATGTCCCTCAACTGAGGAATGGATACAGAAATTGTGGTACATTTACAGAATGGACTTCTACTCAGCAATTAAAAGTAAGGAAATCATGAAAATTGCATGCACATTGTGGAAACTAGAAAAGGTCTTCCTGAGTGAGGTACCAAGAAGCAGAAAGACACATATGGGTATATACTCACTTATGAATAGATATTAGACATATAATATAGGATAAACATACTAAAATCTGTACATCTAAAGAAGATAAGGAAGAAGGAGGACCCTTGGTAAGATGATCAATCCTCATTCAGAAAGTCAAATGGAATAAACATCGGAAGAGGGAGAGAACAAGGAACAGAACAGGAACCTACCACAGAGGGCCTCTGAAAAAATAAATTATTAAAAAAATTAAAATATATAAAGTTTCCTCGGTTTTGTTGAGAGAGTAAGCTACAGAATAGTACATGGAAGAGCTCCATCTGACCTGTTGGATACCAGCAAAAGCATAGTTAAAATTTTATTGTCTTAAGCAGATAATTTTCTGCTATGAGGCATTGATACAAAACATTAGTCTACACAGATTTGACTTGTTTAGTATTTATAATATGAGACATTAATTCACATTAAGGATTCATGGGTGATTCATCTGTGGCTAAACCACAGAAAATAACATCAATGACAGATTTAAAATAAACTCAACTAATTATTCAAATTGCTTAGGAAATATGGCCAATGACATAAGGCCCTGGTGGGCTCCACCCATACTCAGAGCATATAAAAAGCCCTCTCTTTACGCAGAACTACATAGACTCAACTCACTTAAACTCCTCTCTACCCAAGAACAACCTCAACAACCAACACCATGTGTGGCTACTACGGAAACTACTATGGCGGCAGAGGCTATGGCTGCTGTGGCTATGGAGGTCTGGGCTATGGCTATGGAGGCCTGGGCTGTGGCTATGGCTCCTGCTATGGCTGTGGCTACCGTGGACTGGGCTGTGGCTATGGCTGTGGCTATGGCTATGGCTCACGGTCTCTCTGTGGCTGTGGCTATGGATATGGTTCTGGCTATGGATCTGGATTTGGCTACTACTACTGAAGACACCATGGGCAACTCTCACCTGCTCCAATTGTCACTCCACAATTACCCAGTTCTCAACCCCACATGTTCTGAACTTTAGACTTGGATGAAGATATTCCTTCAGTGCGGTCCATCATGGACTGATACTGACCTGTATGAAGTTGACCTATCCCCTGAAATTACCTTCTCAAATGGAATGGACTAAAATTCAGCTGCAAACTCATAGCTCTTCTGTCATCACAATGATGGTAATAGAGCAAAAGCCGTGTTGGAATTTGCTTCTCTGATATTCTAATAAACTTGTTTAATCTACAAAGTTGTTTTCTTACTCATTTAATGTCCAATATTACATAAAATTTCAATTTAGTTTGCAAGAATGAATGATCATGTGTTATGCATGTTTCTTCAGAAAAAGAATAATTTTACTCTGTATAGATGTTATTACATGAATGTTCCAGAAGTAATAAATCATCTCCTTAGTTGGATTTTAGACCTACATCATAGAATAGAATACATGCCATGGATTGTAAATCTCGCCAAAAATCCTTGGAAGATACCGTTACTGAAACTTTGATATATAAACATGTAGGTAAACTCATGTCTAAATACTTATGTTTGTAGCATAGAGTGTTGTAGCTCTTAGCCTTACTCAAAGGAGCCTATTTACTAAAGAATAATGGCAAGAGCAGGGTTATATCACAGCTGAGATCCAACCTAAATGAGTAGCACTCTGTAGCCACTCTGGGGCCCAAGAAGCATCAGCAATGTGGGGATAGATAAATTTAAGGGTTAGATCCTGAGGATGGAGATATATGTGTATATATATATATATATATATATATATATATATATATATATATATAT
>NW_026592666.1:6897577-6948779 GCF_907164565.1 Psammomys obesus | reverse complement strand
TATATATATATATATATATATATATATATATATATATATATATATATTGGAAATTTATTTTTTCTGGATATAATATGTCTATGCCAATAAAGAACACAAAGTAAGTGTGAAAACCTGCATAACACTTGCATACACACACACCTCTAAGAAGGCATATGCACAGGAAGAGCTAGGTTCAGAAGAAGGGAGTGAGGCCTTCAAGAGCAAAGTAGTTTTCAATATCCTTTTTTTGTTCTCTACATTTAGTATTTTGATATTTATGTGACATAAGGAGTTAATTTTTTGCACTTATCTCTTTGGTGTTTTTATGTATCTTGCACTTTGATAGGTATCTTTTTCCTGAGATTTTTTTTCTTCTCTTATTTTTTGACAATATTTTCTTTGCTTTTGACCTGGGTCTCTTCTCCTTATTCAATACCCATGACCTGTGGTTTGTCTTTTTTGAAATCCCAGGGTTTTTGCATTTTTCATTCTTTGTTTTTTATTTAAATGTAAAGTTTTATTTTTTATTTTTGTTTTAAATCTGAATGACCCATTTCACATACCTTGTTTTCAAGACCTAAAATCTCTTCCTCTTGATCCACTTGTTCAATGTCCTATATATTTTTTTTATTTTTAGTTTTATTTCAGTTTGACTTTTCTTCAGAGATTTTTATCTCCTTATGAAAGTTTTCTTTTTACATCTTGAATTATTTTCATTGCTCATTCGACTGTTTCTGTTTGGTAGTCCTTGTTCGGGAATTTATTTGTGTCTTCTTATTTCCTTGCACGCATTTACAAGAGCTATTTTGGAATCATTGTCTAGTGCCTCAGCTATGTTGCTATTCTCATGAAACATCATTAGGTGCTATTTTCTAGAGGACACATATTACTTTGATTATTCATAGTTCATGTTTTTAAGATTGTATCTAGACATCTAGAATTAGGTCATTGATAGTGGGGTTTTGTTTTGTTTTGTTTTGTTTTGTTTCTGATATGGAGTTCTGCTCTTTCCTTTGCTGAATGGGTATTTCCATTGTTGTTTAATGACACTGCAACTTTTCAGGTTGTGCAGCATCTGACAATAAAGACTGAATAAAGGCTACTTGGTATTTGATGTTCAGTCTTGAGGTCACTCTGTTTTGATATGTAAAAGGAGTTTCAGAAGTGGTCTTAGCTCAGCAGGCTATAGGTGGAACTTCTGTGCCATGCAGCAAACATTCCTTAGTCTGGAAATATACTCACTGAGAATCTTCAGAAATCTGAGCTCCTTCCAGATTTTATAAGTGTCCTTTGGATGGTAGGGACTGGAATCACAGTCAGAACTAGAGTTATCATGAGTGAGGTAACCCTGACCCAGAAAGACAGATTTGAAATGTATTTACTTATATGTGGATATTAGCTAGTAAATTTATTGTAACCAAGCAATAATCCATAGAACCTCTTGCAGCAGATGAGAACAAATACAGAGAGCCACAACCAGACATTATACAGAGAATAAGAGACCTTGGAAGATTTATGCCTAAATGAGAAGTCTCCAACAAGTTCTTCCCCTAAAGGCTCAGGGAACTCTGTGAAAGAGGAGGCAAAAAGTGTACAAAGTCACAGAAGATGGAGGACACCAAGAAAACAAGGCCCTAAATCAATGGTACTGATGCACATATGAACTCACAGAGCATGAGGCAGCATGCAGAGTGCCTGAGCAGGTCCTAACCACACAGGCTCCTACGGCTGAGATTTCAAGTGGACACATGTCTCCAACCCTCACCCAGAAGCAATCTCCAGTTGATAAGCACTTTAAAATGAAAATTTAGCTTTCTACAAGGGAGTCTCACTTGGGAAACAAACCATTCTTAATTGTAAGCTGCATTCGCAGCAGTAGATAGCCAACAGAAACAAACACAACTTCATCTTTTGGGGTGCTTTGTCTCATAATGTTGTGTCAGGACTTAAGAAATTGTTATATATATATATATTCATATATATATGAATATACATCCATTTATTGATTTTATTTTTAATTTATTTATTCTAAAATTTTCTAGTTCTTTTTAACCCTGAGATTCTTTGTGTATATATTATTGCTTTAAGTTTAGATTTTTCATAGGATTCTTTAGCGTGAGAATGAGTGGGTCTACATCTCTATCTCTTTTCTTTTTCCTGAGTTCTTTCTTTCTGTTCTTTTGTTTTGTCCTATTTCAATGTCTTTGTTTTGTTTTATTATCTATCTATCTATCTATCTATCTATCTATCTATCTATCTATCTATCTTTCCTTAGAAACGTTTGTTTTCTAAGTAAAGACAGAAAGGGGGTAGGTCTAGATGGGAGGGGAGGTGGGAATGAACTGAGAGGAGTAGAGGGAGGGGAAACCATAATAACAATGTATTATATGAGACAATATTTTATTTTTAATGACAGATAAAATACAAAAATACATAAATAAAATTTCAAGCCATCAGGCTGTGTATAGTGTTGTGTATTTGTGTGTTTGTGAGTTCTCTTAGTCAATTACGGCTCAATAAAGCTGAAAAACTAGGGAATAAATTAAGTTTTGTACTGTATTCCAGACTGTGAGGTTAATTCTGCATACAAAAGGACAGCATTAGCACCTATTTATCCTGCTTCTCTAGTGAATTCACTGACCAATGGTTTGACTGATTACTTTCCTGGAGCAACAGTGTTCCTCTAATTGCTTTTTTCCCCAAAATTTGAATTATCTAAAAACACAGATGTAAGCTTAATTTTGTCTTAACATTATATAAATTACTTTATTTAAGATATTTAAAGTTCCCTTAGTTTAACCTATATAATTTATATAAACAAATATAGACAAAGAAGCCGCAGATTTGTATAAAAGATCACTTTTAATGAAAAATGAAACTTAAAATGGCTAACTGTATTATATTTTTATTTTACTATTTCACCAATAGCAAGACTGCTCAGACTTTCTTTTTATTTTCAGTGATTCATGAGACTTCCAGATAAATAAAGAAATATAAGTCTTGGTACGGATGGTATTATACACTAGAGGTGTTATTTTTAACATTAAAAAATATTGTTATAAAAAGTGATCCAAGAAAATGCAGCTTCTCTTGAGAAAATGATTTAAGGTGTTCAGGAGTGTTTAGTTTCTCAATGAAATCCAGGAGCCAACAATCTTTCATAGCAATTTGGACTGCATCAGGCACATTCATATCTACCACAGCCATCGCCATAGCCCAGGCCTGCAGAGCCAGTGTACTGCCTCCTACGTTCCTAGCTGTAGAATCTCATGGTGTAAGGATTAGAAGGTCAGATTCTGGCTATCCCAAATAAAGCTGATATAAACATCTTTGGGCAAATGTCCTTGTATTCTTGAGCCTCATTTGGATATATGCCTAGGAGTGGTATGGCTGGATCTTGAGGCATCACTATTCCTAGTTGTCTGAGAAAGCGCCAGATTGATTTCCAAAGTGGTTGTACAAGTTTACATTCCCATCAACAAGGGAGGATGCATGAGTAGATATGATGTGCCTTTAATGATAGACTCTTCTCCTATTTTATTAGCTTACTTCTTCCACATGCTAAATTAAAGCAATCTCAAGCTTATAGTAGGTCATATAACCCAGAAAGATAGTTCCTATTAAGTTTTTGTTTTTTCCCCCTCTCAGTTTATATGTATGTCTCTTTCTTCTTTCTCTTCTCTCTTTTATCACTCTCTCTTTTTCTTTCTTTCTTTCTTTCTTTCTTTCTTTCTTTCTTTCTTTCTTTCTTTCTTTCTTATTTATTCAAATGTGAGTTATTGGTAATAAAGGCCTAGTTAAATAGCATGGATATGGAAAAGGGATTTGTGAGAGGGCAGTGAGTAGAGGGCATGGAGAGATAAAGAGGGTAGGAGGGTTACAGTGGTCAGAATGTACTTTACACATGCATGAAAAATCAATTAACGTTATCTAAAATAAAAATTAGGAGGTAAAGTATAACATCACTACTAAAGAAAGGCCATGGTGGCACCAATAATTTATAACACATTGAACGTCACTATGTTTTAACTTTTCCGTGTATAGGGAAGGATCATGTATTTTAATTTATGTTTCATGCATTCATTTAATTATCACCTTATACGTTATCCATAGTAGAGACACAGATACTTATATCTACTGATCCTGAATACACAGAAACAGAACTCTATTGACATAGTACTGATATATCTTGATTTGATATTCTTTACCAATGTGTGGCATCCCTAATGGAAGGCCATTAGGACTCAAGACCTGTGGCAACCTCCACTAACATGACTACAGAAGTAGTTGGGCCAAAAGTTCTTGACCTGACGCTGGGAAGTCTGCTTGGAGACCAACAACTAATGGCAGGCTTGGAGATGGCATGGAGGAATCTGACTGGTAGCTGAAAGCTATATAAAGTGATCTCTCCTCTAGAGTAAACGAGTCTGCATCCTTGTGCCCTCCAATTGCATTCACCTTCTGGTGTCTGTGTGATGACTATGCCTCTCATCCCCTTGGCCTGGACCTCCAGTCCTCACCCACAAGCTGAACCTTTGGGAGGAGGACCAACACCAATGGATCAATTCTAATATAGTTGTTTGAAAAAGATTGAACAAATTTAAATTTGATGATAGTCTGAAGAATTACTCACATTTATATAGATAGTCAAAGGAAGGCATGACAATCAATGGAAGAGTAAGGTTGTTTTTTTTTTTTTTGAATCTTTTTATTTATTTATTTTAATTTTATTTTTTTCTTATCAGTTACATTTTATTAACTCTGTATCCCAGCCATGTCCCGATCCCTCATTCCCTCCCAGTCCCTCCCTCCCTCCCTCATCTCCACCATGCCCCTTGCCAAGTCCACTAATAGGGGGGACCTCCTCCCCATTCATCTGATCCTGTTTTATCAGGTATCTTCAGGACTGGCTGCAAAGCTCTCCTCCATGGCCGAACAGGACTGCTCCTCCCTTGGGGGGTGGGGAAGCCAAAGAGACAGTCATTGAGTTCCTGTTAGAAATAGTCCTTGTTCCCCTCACTATGGGAAACCAATTGGTTACTGAGCTACCACAGGCTACATCTGAGCAGAGGTTCTAGGTTACATTCATACATGGTCCTTGGTTGCATGTCAGTCTCAGAAAAGACCCTGTGCCCAGATATATTTGGTCCTTGTGGAACTCCTATCCTTTCCTCATCAGACTAACTCCCTTTCTTTCTTATGATTCCCTGTACTCTGCCAACGGTTTGGTCATGAGTCTTTTCTTTGAAGACACTGCTAGTTAGGGTCTTTCAAATGCGCTCAGTAGACTCCTGTCATATGTTCAATGCGCATCCCATCTGTCTTTCTAAACGAGGATTGATAATCTTACCCCATGTCCGCTCTCTTGATTACCTTTTTTAGGTGTATAGATTTCATTATGTTTATCATATCTTATAGGTCTATATAAGTGAGTATATACCGTGTTTGTCTTTCTCCTTTTGGGATATTTCACTCAATATGATCTTTTCTAGATCCCACCATTTGCCTGCAAATTTCATGATTTCGTCCTTTTTGATTGCTGAATAGTATTCCATTGTGTAAAAATACCACAATTTCTGTACCCATTCTTCCGTTGATGGACATCTGGGTTGTTTCCAGGTTCTGGCTATTACAAATAATGCTGCTATAAACATGGTTGAGCAAATATCTCTTTTGTGTACTTGAGCAAACTTTGGGTATATACCTAGCAATGGTATAGCTGGGTCTTGAGGAAGCACTATTCCTAATTGTCTTAGAAAGCGCCAGATAGATTTCCAGAGTGGTTGTATCAGTTTACATTCCCACCAGCAGTGGAGGAGGGTTCCCCTTTCTCCACAACCTCTCCAGCATGTGTTGTCCCTTGAGTTTTTCATTTTGGCCATTCTGATGGGTGTAAGGTGATATCTCAGGGTCATTTTGATTTGCATTTCCCTGATGGCTAATGAGGATGAGCATTTCTTTAAGTGTTTCTCTGCCATTCGATATTCCTCTACAGAGAATTCTCTGTTTAGCTCTGTTCCCCATTTTTTAAGTGGATTACTTGGTTTGCTGCTTTACAGCTTCTTTAGTTCTTTGTATATACTCGATATTAGACCCCTGTCAGATAAAGGGTTAGTGAAGATTCTTTCCCAATCTGTAGGCAGGCGTTTTGTTTTGATGACAGTGTCCTTTGCTTTACAGAAGCTTTTCAGTTTCATGAGGTCCCATTTATTGATTGTTGCTCTTAGAGCCTGTGTTGTTGGCGTTCTGTTCAGGAAGTTGTCTCCTGTGCCAATGAGTTCTAGGCTGTTCCCCACTTTTTCTTCTAACAGATTTAGAGTATCTGGTTTTATGTTGAGGTCTTTGGTCCACTTCGACTTTAGTTTTGTGCAGAGTGATAAATATGGATCTATTTTCATTTTTCTGCATGTGGACATCCAGTTGGACCAGCACCATTTGTTGAAGATGCTGTCTTTTTTCCATTGAATGGTTTTGGCTTCTTTGTCAAAAATCGAGTATTCATAGGTGTGTGGGTTTATTTCTGGGTCTTCTATGCGGTTCCATTGATCCTCCTTTCTGTTTTTATGCCAATACCATGCAGTTTTTATTACTATTGCTCTGTAGTACAACTTGAGATCGGGGATAGAGATACCTCCAGATGATCTGTTGTTGTACAGGATTGTTTTGGAGATTCTGGGTTTTTTGTTTCTCCATATGAAGCTGAGAATCTTTTTTTCAAGGTCTGTAAAGAATTGAGTTGGTATTTTGATGGGAATTGCATTGAATCTGTAGATTGCTTTTGGCAGGATGGCCATTTTCACAATGTTAATCCTACCAATCCATGAGCAGGGGAGATCTTTCCATCTTCTGAGATCTTCTTCAATTTCTTTCTTCAGAGACTTGAAGTTTTTCTCAAACAGGTCTTTCATTTGCTTGGTTAGTGTCACCCCAAGATACTTTATGTTATTAGTGGCTATTGTGAAGGGTGTTGTTTCCCTAATTTCTTTCTCGGCCCTTTTGTCTTTGGTATACAGGAGGGCTTCTAATTTTTTTGAGTTGATTTTGTATCCTGCCACTTTGCTGAAGGTGTTTATCAGCTGGAGGAGTTCTCTGGTTGAATTTTTGGGGTCGCTCATATATACTATCATGTCACCTGCGAATAGTGACACTTTGACCTCTTCCTTTCCAATTTGTATCCCCTTGATCTCCTTTAGTTGTCTTATTGCTCTGGCTAGGACTTCAAGTACTATGTTGAAGAGGTATGGAGAGAGTGGGCAGCCTTGTCTTGTCCCTGATTTCAGTGGGATTGATTTAAGTTTCTTGCCATTGAGTTTGATGTTGGCTATAGGCTTGCTGTATATTGCCTTTACTATGTTTAGATATGTGCCTTGTATTCCTGATCTCTCCAAGACTTTAAACATGAATGGGTGTTGGACTTTGTCAAATGCTTTTTCAGCATCTAAGTGATCATGTGGTTTTTCTCCTTCATTTTGTTTATGTGGTGGATTACATTGATGGATTTCCATATGTTGAACCACCCTTGCATACCTGGGATGAAGCCTACTTGGTTGTGGTGGATGATATCTTTGATGTGTTCTTGGATTCGGTTTGCAAGTATTTTATTGAGTATTTTTGCATCAATGTTCATAAGAGATAGGTCTGAAGTTCTCTTTTTTTGTTGGGTCTTTGTGTGGTTTAGGTATCAGGGTGACTGTTGCTTCATAGAGTGAGTTTGGTAATGTACCTTTTGTTTCTATTTTGTGGAATAGTTTGAGGAGAATTGGTGTGAGCACTTCTTTGAAGGTCTGGTAGAATTCCACGCTGAAACCATCTGGCCCAGGGCTTTTTTTGGAGGGGAGACTGTGAATGACTGCTTCAATTTCCTTGGGGGATATAGGGCTGTTCAGTCTTTCTACCTGATCTTGACTTAATGTTGGAAGATGGAATCTATCAAGAAAATTGTCCATTTCATTTAGATTTTCAAATTTTGTGGCATATAGGCTTTTGTAGTATGACCCAATGATTGTTTGAATTTCCTCTGTGTCTGTAGTTATGTCACCCTTTTCATCTCTGATTTTGTTGATTTGGATAGATTCTCTCTGCTTTTTAGTTAGTTTGGCTAAGGGTTTGTCTATCTTGTTGATTTTCTCAAAGAACCAGCTTTTTGTTTCATTGATTCTTTGAATAGTTTTATTTGTTTCTAATTGATTGATTTCAGCCCTGAGTTTGATTATTTCCAGCCTTCTGCTCCTCTTGGGTGTATCTGCTTCTTTTTTTTCTAGGGTTTTCAGTTGGGCCATTAAGTTGTTTGTATGTGATGTTACGAGTTTCTTCTTGCAGGCACTTAGTGCTATAAATTTTCCCCTGATCACTGCTTTCAATGTGTCCCATAAATTTGGGTATGTTGTGCCTTCATTTTCATTGAATTCTATGAAGTCTTTAATTTCTTTCTTTATTTCTTCCTTAACCCAGCTGTCGTTGAGTAACAGGTTGTTCAGTTTCCATGTGCGTATAGGCTGTTTGTTATTTCTGTTGTTGTTGAGGTCCAGCTTAAGTCCATGGTGGTCAGATAGGATACAAGGGATTATTTCAATCTTTTTGTATCTGTTGAGGCTTTCTTTATGACCAACTATATGGTCTATTTTGAAGAAGGTTCCATGCGGTGCTGAAAAGAAGGTATACTCTTTTGAGTTTGGATGAAAAGATCTGTAGACGTCTATTAGGTCCATTTGATTTAGGGTCTCTGTAAGTGTTTTTATTTCCCTATTTGTTTTCTGTCTAGTTGATCTGTCCCTTGGTGAGAGTGGAGTGTTGAAGTCTCCCACTATTAGGGTTTTAGGATCAATGTGTGATTTAAGCTTTAATATTGTTTCATTTACGAATGTAGGTGATCTTGTATTTGGGGCATAGATATTCAAAACTGTGATGTCCTCTTGGTGAATTTTTCCTTTGATGAGAATATAGTGGCCGTCCTTATCTTTTTTGATTAACTTGGGTTGAAAGTCTATTTTATTAGATATTAGGATGGCTACTCCCGCTTGTTTTCTGGAACCATTTGCTTGAAAGACATTTTTCCAGCCCTTTACTCTGAGGTAGTGTTTATCTTTGTTGCATAGATGTGTTTCTTGGATGCAACAGAATGATGGATCGCGTTTCCGCAACCATTCTGTTAGTCTGTGTCTTTTAATTGGGGATTTGAGTCCGTTGATGTTGATAGAAACTAGTGACCAACAATTGTTACTTACTTTAGATGTGGTATTGGTGGTGTCACTGAGCTTCATTGCTTGTCTTCTTTTTTTTTTTTTTTTTTTTTGTTTTGTTTTGTAGTTATCTATTTCCTCTGTTTCCTTCGATGTAGTTGTTTTCTTTGGTTTGGAGTTTCCCTTCTAGTAACTTCTGTAGAGCTGGGTTACTATGTAGATATTGTTTAAATTTGGTTTTGCTTTGGAATATCTTGAATTCTCCGTCTATGTTGATTGAAAGTTTTGCTGGGTATAGTAGTCTGGGTTGGAATCTGTGGTCCCTTAAGGACTGTATGATTTCTGTCCAGGCCCTTCTGGCTTTCATAGTTTCTGTTGAGAAATCTGGTGTGATTCTGATAGGTCTACCTTCATATGTTACTTGGCCTTTTTCCCTTGCTGCTTTTAGAAATTTTTCTTTGTTTTGTAGGTTCAGTGTTTTGACTATGATGTGACGTGAAGAATTTCTTTTCTGGTCTAGTCTACTTGGTGTTCTGTAGGCCTCTTGTATGTTTATGGCCATCTCCTTCTTTAAAGAGTAAGGTTTTTGTCATCATATTGGAGACTAAAGAGGTATGACCATCAGGAGCTAATGAGATGGCTCAATCAACCCTACCACTATATGTTACATGATGACATCAATGGAGAAGTGTGTGTGCATAGTTAACTAATTAATAAGTTAACTAATTGATCAATGAACATGTGATGAGAAAATAAATGTGAACTTCATACAAAGACAGAAAGTAAAGAGCACAAGTAGAGTTAGGTTTATTTTTACCTTATAACAGATAATTTATTTGGCTGATAAATGTATAATAGCTCTAAACATTAAGTAATGCTAGGTTTCATAACTCCTATATATTTTTATTGTTCAAAATCAGATTAGAAATAAAAAAAAACTGAGGTTTACCTTGGTGGAGTATAAACAAAGTAATTCATCTAAATAGTTTAGATAACTGCTGATCCTTTAACAGGACACCATCATAGTTGGACAAAACCAAAGAAGAAAATATCTGAAGTTGGAATTGGAACGTGTGGTAGGAGGAAAGCCCAGGTGAAAGAATCTTCAGGATGTAAAAAGTAAATTTAGCTGATTTCACCATTGTTCAGAGTCTGGGTATGAAGATGATGTGATCTCTGACTTTATTAAGAATATGAGATCTGATAGGCTAGGGCCAGATGAAAGGGGAGGAGGACCACCCCTATCAGGGGAAAGGGCATGGAAAGAGAAAAGAGAAGAAGGGTGAGAGTGTGAGAGGAAGAAGGAAGGTGCTACATCTGTGATACAAAATAAATACATTGTAATTAATAAAAATAAATTAATTACAAAGGAAACAAATTAAATTTCTTTGCATGTTTAATTCTTAAGCAAAATATAAACTGAGATCAAAATTCAAAAAAAAGATTAAATTTTATTTATTTATGCAAAGGATAACAACTTAATAGAGCAAGGGAAATAAAGACCAGAGATATGAACAAAAAGTATAGTATACTTTCATAAACACATACTTATGAACTTCTGTGAGGAGGTTGAGCAGGGCAGTGACAGCTACCTCAAAGGGATTGAAGAACAAGATTTAGCTTCCTTTGTTTTGATTATGGATGTTCATGAGCACTGGGCACTTTCAGAAGACCACATCAAAAATTTTATTCCCATTTAGTGCAAAATTTTCACTTTTAGGATTAAAATGTGAAAGCAGGTCAATTTGTTAAAATATCGATTTTTGGAAGTAAGTGCTAAAAGGTAAATTTAAATAACTTTTGTTAACAAGGCCTTTCAATGATAACAAATTATCTATTAATATACCTGCTAAGAAAATGCACAGCCAGATTTTAGTTCTATGCAAATTGCTTCATGCAATACATTTTTAAATTTAATTAGTGTTCTAAAAATTAAAATAGTCCAAAAAAGAGTAATGCACAAGTTATCTATACCAGTGCTTACAAAAGGTGAAGTTATTGTTGCATTGAATGCAACTCTAAGATTTATATCTTCTAATTAAGGCCTATGCCATGAGAGGGAGCCCATGCCTTACACTGTCTGGATGGCCAGGAACTGGAAACTGGATAGCCCAAAGACCTAGGATAGAACAAAATGTGACTGGTTAAAAAAATCAATGAAGAGAGAAAGAGACAGAGACATAAACAGACAGAGACAGAGAAAGACAGAGAGTCTAAATTGGAAGTAAACAGGGAAATCCTTGGAAAAGGGGAAGGAAAGATTGTAAGAGTCAGAGAAGATGGAGAACTGTGGGAGAACATGGCCAAAGGAATCAACTAAGCAGGGCTCACATGGGATCAGAGAGACTAAAGCAGCCAGCACAGGGCCTGCAAGAGTCATCACCAGGTCCCCTGCAAAAACACTATAGCAGTTAACTTCTTGCTTTTGTAGAACTTCTCACAGTGGAAGGAGATGTGCCTCTGACAATTTTACCTGTTCCTTTTATTGGGTTGCTTTGTCCAGCCTTAATATGAGGGTTTTGCCTTGTATTTTTGTATTTGTTTAGTTCTTTTTGGTTGTCAGTTCTTGGAGGCATAATCTTTTCTAAAGAGGATACAGAAGGGGGGTTGATCTGAGGGAGAGGTGAGGCAGCAGGGGCTTGGGAGGAATGGAGAGAAGACAAACTATGCTTAGGATGTATTGTATGAAAAATGAATATAAATTTTCAGTTTTAAAAAAGGATCTGACTTTGAATAAGTGCAGATATTTTCTATTTCAAATATCATCTCACAAAAATGCACCTACCAATTAACAGGTAAAAACAATATTCAAAACATGCAATGAGTTTATTAATAGACTAATATGTTGATTTACTCATTAGCATTTAAATATTTTCCATTCTTTTGAGTCACTTGTAAAGCACAGAAGGCATGTCAAATTACATAACTAAGAAATAAGTCCATGTCCATATTCTGAAAAATATCAAGAAAGCTGACTAAAATACAAGGCATGGTTAGTACCTGAACCCTCTTAATTTTAATGTAAATTATCTCTATATCTGAATATTTTAAGTTTACCCCAGGATATCTGAAAGAATACATTAAAAGAGTAATTAATGTGAACTATTTTTGAAGTGTCAGAAATATGACTACAATATCTAAAATCGATATGAAGGAGTAGAAAATACTGCCTTCTTACATATATTTAATGAAGGATATTTACTAATATTTAAATAAATTGTGATTGATTATTAGTAAAAAATAACAATTTAAGGAAAATAGAGAAATGAAACTTAATCACATAGGTATTTTCTTAATTTTCAGGAAAATACTCCATTTTTCACAGACCTGGGTCTACAAGTTTTGATTAGTTGGAATATTATCAACATTATGAACATCAAGTATGAACTGGACTTTTACATATATGTTTAATATATATACATTATGTCATAGTAGTACAGCTAAGGAAGGAGAAATTTTACATAGATAAAGAGAGAAGAAAAGTCACATTGCAAAAGAAATACCACCTATCCGAAATATTTTTCAAAATGATACTTTTGGGAGTAAAAACTGAGATTCTAGGCAAGTATAGTTTGTTAAACAAAAGATGAATAATAGAGGTTTAAAAAAAAGCATAGTTTGGGGAGGAGGGAAGAGTTTATGGAGGGATACAAAGTGAATAAAGTATAATTAATTTAGAAAAAGCATAGTTTAAAGAAGGTTTAGGTGAGTATATGTGTCTCCCCTTTTTATGGAGCTCCTAACAGTGAGAATTTCTCTGACTCATTTGCTTGCTCTTGAGACTCTTCTCTTCCTATTGGGTTGTCTTGTTAGCCTCAATATGAGGGTTTTAGCCTTGTCTAAACCTTGTTTTCGTCTTGCCTGGTTGCTTTCTCTGGGACACCTGCTCTTTTCTGAAGAGGAAGTGTATCTGGGGAGGAGAAAAGGGGTACTAAGAGTAGTGGAGGGAGGGAAAACTGATCAGGGTGTATTGTATAAGCGAAGAATCTGCTCTCTCTATATATATAATATATAATCAGTAAATACAATTATATACACAAAAATATCAATAACAACAAGCCTCAGTTCAATCAGGAGAGTCTAAATTCACCATTCTACCACTCCTGTCCTGCTTTTAACTTCCCAACCTCACACATCCATATTCACAGTCTTTACAAATATTCCCTAGGGAACATGGGGAAGAAGGGGGTGCAGTCTTCCAGGTGTGACATAGCCTCATGAACTCACAGCAAACTCTGTTATTTACGGTGGACCTGCAGGAAACTGGGGCTATCAACATCACCTGTAGACAGAAACAAGGCTCACAGGACCTAGTTTATATCTGGAGACCTATTGAGAGCTAATGGTTTCTAGAGGACAGGGAGTCATTTTCTCAGTGGTATACCCATATTCCAATGGACAGCTCCATACTCATGACCAGGGCTTCACTGGCCTTTGTTAAACTCCTTATGACACAAAACAAAAAGACATAAGATAAAGACAGGGAATTGTTCAGAGAACCACAGGTCTTGCTGAGACATAAGCAAGGGTAGAAAGGTAGAAGGAGAAGAATGTCTTATACGCATATACAAAACTTTCACAGAACAAAGTATTTAAGCAACAAATGGAACCAGCTATTGGATTCATTGATCCTTTGTACTGTTTTCTTTGTTTGAGTTTTTTCAATGTCTGTGTTGATGTTGGATTCATTGAGTCAATTTTGTTTGTCACATAGTGAGAAGATAGGAAACCTGGGATGGGTTCTTTCTTTCTTTCTTTCTTTCTTTCTTTCTTTCTTTCTTTCTTTCTTTCTTTCTTTCTTTCTTTCTATTTGTTGAGGTTGATTTTTGTTCCAGCATGTGGTCTGTTTTATAGATGCTTCCATGTGCTGTTGAGTACAATGTATATTCTTTGGCATTTGGATGGAATATTCTATAGATATTATACTTAACAATAATACTTGGAGAAAAGTTTTAAACTTGAGATTTTTAAGGGCATAAAAGGGGTTTAGGGTGTAAAGAAAGGTAATTCTATTTTATTCATAACAATAAAAATAGTAAATAAATTAATATAGAAAAAAACCCTGAAAGACCAAATACCAAGCCTCTCTAATGACTCTGATAAATTGTCATGGTTGAAAACAACAAAATAATTACAGTAGTCATAAAATTACCCAGTGGCATGAACACGTGGTGGGCTCCACCCACACTGAAAGCATATAAAAGGCCCTCTTTTCAGGCAGAACTACACAGACTCAACTCACTTAAACTCCTCTCTACCCAAGAACAACCTCAACAACCAACACCATGTGTGGCTACTACGGAAACTACTATGGCGGCAGAGGCTATGGCTGCTGTGGCTATGGAGGCCTGGGCTACGGCTATGGAGGTCTGGGCTGTGGCTATGGCTCCTGCTATGGCTGTGGCTACCGTGGACTGGGCTGTGGCTATGGCTGTGGCTATGGCTATGGCTCACGGTCTCTCTGTGGCTGTGGCTATGGATGTGGTTCTGGCTATGGATCTGGATTTGGATACTACTACTGAAGACACCATAGAAGACTTTCACCTTCTCCCACTGTGAGCTCAGAAAACTCCAGTTCTGAACCTCAATGTTTTCTTAACCTACTTTTTAGAGGTCACATCTCAATTTTATGATGTGACTGTTTTGAAGCTGTGCCCTTCAGATATAAGACCCAAGACTTTTACTTCTCTTGCCTTTGACTCTTGAGAGGTCTTTGGATTTCATTCTATGAACTTCTTTATATCTCTTATCAGGGTGATAACAGTATTGTGTTTTGACTTTCCTCTCCTTTTCTAATAAACTTATTCCTTCTCATAAACTGGTATATTTATTATTTAATTTATTGACTGTGTGTACTTGTGTGTGTGCATTTGTGTGTACCCATGTGTGCCTCATAGAACATATATGTAAGTCAGTAGATAACCTAAAAAAATTGGTTCTTTATCTCCACAATAATGAGAAACGGGTTGAACTCAGGTTGATGGGCATAGAAACATGATCCCCACCCCCCACCCCGAGCCATCTTTCTGGTCCTGTGATTTTCAGACCTTATCCATATTTATATTTCATTATTATATGCAAATACTTTTCTAGGGATATACATGCTTAAAAATTTCTAATTCACTTGTGCTACCAAATCCTTGGTTTATGATATTAGGAACATAACAATCTTCTCAATGCACAATCTCTTACTCTGTTTAAAATGTGTTGATATGTGTTGTCTTGAATTATTGTTAGGACAATAGCTCAACAAGAAAGAAAAAGGGCCACTTGGTCCCTTCAGAACTTACAGTTGACTGTTAATTGGTCTTCTTCTGTGAAGGCCCATTACAAACAGCTACTGATGCGAAAAAATTATGATTACACTGGCTGTGTTATACCTACAAGGTAGTTTTCCACAGCAGTTATACAATCTTTAAGCGCTAACATTATTTCTCGCCCTCTTCCATATTGATCCCCAAGCTCTAAAGGGGATACCATGAATGTTCTACTCAGGGCTGACCATTCCATTGACACTTATTTTCACCACCATCAACAGCCATCAGTCTCTGGATTCACCACTGTTTATTGTGAGTTTATCAGATGATGTCTTAGAGTAGTATTTGTATTAGACTAGAAACAAATATTGAGAAGACAATTTAAGGCTGTCAGTTTAGCTAAATAATGGTAGTTAAGTTCACTGCTAGGACCTAAGAACTCCATAAGTCCTCAGTTTTTAACTGGATTAATAGTACTAATCATGAATTATGTTTTGTGGAATGTTCTTAGAAGCCAATTGTAGAGCATGTGGTTGCCCCTAAAACACTTGTGCCCATATTACACTAGTTGGGTAGATCTTGACTGATAGATTTGTATTGCAATTAATGAAGTTTTTAACTTGGTGAGACAATTACCCTTTGTCCTTGACAGCTTATAGTGCTTGTTCTGACCTAATAAAACCTGGACAGTAGGAAGTCTCAATCTCAGTTTCAGATTTGTCTTACATGGAAGGTATGTGGTGATTTCAACAATAGGGTCTTAGAAACTAGTTAAATAGGACAACCAAAAGGAATGTTAAGATACTATTTTGGGAGGCACTGTTTTCCATTGGAGTAAAATTGCTGACTCCACAAAAGGAATTCAGTTCTCTAGAACTATTCAACCTTAGTTAAGAAAATAGTTCCTGTTTTCTTCTGGCTTTCAGAGAACTGATAGACTAAGATCAGAAAGAAGAGGAGAACCTCCCCTATCAGTGGACTTGGGGAGTGGCATGCATGCAGAAAGGGGAGAGAGGATGGGGTTGGGAGGGGAGGAGGGAGGGGCTTATGGGGGGATACAAAATGAATAAAGTGTAATTAATAAAAAAATTAAAAAAAAAAAGAAAATAGTTCCTATCAGTTCTCATCAGAAGTGGCTGTATTGTCAGGGTTCTAGGTTATCTCCATGGATAGTCCTTGGTTGGAGTATGAGTCTCTGGGAAGTTCCCTGTGTTCAAAATTTCTTGTTCTGTTGCTCTCCTGTGTAATTAATAAAAGTTAAATAAAAAATTTAAAAAAAAGAAAATAGTTCCTTCAAATGATGTTCATCTAAGGACTTTTATTTCTTATTATTTTATTCCATAATGTTAAAATAAAATCACTACTGAGTAAAGCACAAATAGTAATTATTTAAAATTATAGATTTTAGTTATCTTGATTTTTTGAAGAGACTTAATCACTGACCAAAAGATAATGCCTCTTATGAACATAAGATAATAGAAAAATATCTACAACTATTTTTAAGATGGATTTCCTAAGTGTGACACACTAGCACAAGAGTACACAGAAGGATACTGGCCAGCCACTTTCTTTATGGAAGGAAAAAAGAAGACAACACTGGTGAGGTGGGAAGATAAGGCATCAAAACTGACAGGAAAGAAACTAATGGGAGAGGAAGATGGGAAAACCCTCCTAGCGTGGGCTCCAAATAATGACAAAATATTTGGGAGGGAAAGAGGCCCAGGATCTCCAAACATCAAAGATGGTGGGCACTGTGTAGATGGCTTACGGTAGACAGAGACTAAAGACCATGAGATGACACTCTTGTAATCTTGGGTGGTCGCTGAGCTTTGGACTTTTCCAAGCTTTTTGAATTACTTCCTTCTCAGGAGTCTCTCTCCCAGTAAATAGTTGTTATCTCTACCAATTAAGAAAAAAAAAAAAAAGATATTCTAATACTTGTACCTGCCTCATATGTTAACATTAGCAAAAATTAATATGAATTTTTGCAAGCTTATAATGCTCAGAACTTGAATTTAAATTTCAGCAATAATGTCACCAAACAAATATGCATTTTATTCACATTGCCTTGTTAATCTCCATTAGTTAAATTGTGAATATCTAGAATGGAAATAAAAACATACAGCACTCTTTTGACATTTGCTCGATATCTTATTTATGCCATTCATTTCCTACACTTGCGAACCTCAATTCTAGCATCATTATACTTACTTATTATACTTACTTTTGTTAGACATACACATATGATAATTCCAGTTTATTGTACCAAAACATGTTACATAGATCTGATTCCTAATGGGTTTTGGCTTTTGACATATTATATACTTTTGAGATTGGTATGAACATATAAATATTAAACACGATAATGGAAACTACATTGAAGGGCTACATTTCCCTAATTGCTTAGGGACAATGAACATGTTTCAGATTTTTCTTATCCAGTTTTATTTCTTCTTTTGAGAACTTCTGTTCAGTTTTTTTTTTAATACTCTTTCTCAGGAAAAAGCTTTCCAATTGATTATCCAATGCAAAGTGTTCAGCCCTGAACGAGTATTCACACAAGTAAAGATTAAAGGGGCTGTATTTATGTTTTACAACATCTTTAATCCATATAATATGCTTTAAGTGTTGAACATTTTGCATTGCAATATATACATATATATCCAATGCCAAGTGGTCATATATGTGTGTGTGTGTGTGTGTATATATATATATATATATATATATATATTTATATACACATAATTGAATACATATATTTATTTATTTAATTAAAAAGTTGTCATGAATTTGAGATTGAACAAGGTAGGGGTATACAAGGTAGGGTTAGAAGGAGAAATTATGAAAATATATTTTAATTACATAAATAAAATTATAAGTGTATATATACAAAACTCTAAAACTTTACCTGGGTGTTTAGAGACCAGAGAGTCTCTGTGGTTTAGCCTTGTTTAGCCTTGAGATTTAGAACTGAGGCATGAAAAAGAAATATTTAGCCTACTATAAATTTCATTTTACAACGTATCTTAAGTAGTTTTCATGTTCATTTCATTTGATCTTCACACTATTGCTCCACCCTTTGGCAAGCATTCACATTTACATATGGGAAGCATCATTAAGGTCTTTGATTTCATGGAATTTATTTTCTTAAGTGTGTGGTAGGGAGATGATTCGAGTAATGTCAGAAGCTATACCTCTAAAGGATCACTTTTAAACATGAGTGCCTGAACATGAAATGAACAATAGGCATACGAAGTGGACCAGAGTAACTAGGAGGCCTCGGTCCCACACAGAGAACTACAGGCAACCAGGAATGCTGAGGATGGGAGAAATGGCCTTCCCCAGAGAAGAGCACATCAACTGGTTATCCACTACAAAGTAATCCGCTCTGGAAACACCTGCAAATAACATTATACAGGCTGAGCATGTTTTATTTAGGAATACGTGTATGTTTACATACATATATTACAAACATAAGTTCCTAAATAAATATATGCATACATATATGTATATAATAAAATTTATGAAGAAAATGGTCACGGACTAGAAAGCAAGCAAGGGGGAGTGTATGGGAAGTTTTGGAGAGAGGAAAGATAAGAGAGAAATATTGCAATTATATTGGAATCTTAAACATAAAAGTGTCAAAAATTAAAAAAAAAACACATCTTGGCTGTATCTAAATTTGAGCAAACATTAATAAAGTTGCCATAATCATCTGCTCCAAAGAGGGGAGAAATGAAGAAGAACTTGAAGAAGACGGTGCAGAGTCAAGGGAGCCTCCTGTATGACACTCAGTGTAGTAAAAGTGGGATCTCTGAAGAATAACCTTTAAGACAAGGATAGAAATAACTTACTTTAATGTGTGATAAGAAGAAAGATTACATTTGGTATCACAAGAAACCATGGGCTATACCATGGAGATGTCAACTGTCTATGCATGAGGAGCAGCCTTACTAGACCACAGAGGAGGACATTTCAGCCAGTCCTGAAGATACCTGATAAGCTAGGGTCAGAGGGAAGGGGAGGCGGGCCTCCCTATCAGTGGACTTGGAAAGGGGCAGGAAGGAGATGAGGGAGAGAGGTTGGGGTTGGGAAGTAATGAGGGAGGGGACTACAGCTGGGATACAAAGTAAATAACCTGTGATTAATATAAAAAATAAAAATTATAAAAAATGAAGATAGAGAATTGTATTATTTCTTTTTTTTCTTTATTAATTACACTTTACTCACTTTGTATCTCCCCCATGGTTCCCTCCCTCCTCCCATCCCAATCCCTCCCTTCCTCCACCCTCTGCCTGCATGACCCTCCCCAAGTCAACTGATAGGGGAGGACTTCTTTTCCTTCCTTCTGATGCTAGTCAATTAGGTCTCATCAGGAGTGGCTGCCTTGTCTTCTTCTGTGGCCTGGTAATGCTGCTTCCCCCTCAGGGGGAGGTAATTAAAGAGCAGGCCAATCAGTTCATGTCAGAGACAGTCCCTGTTCCTATTACAATGGAACCCACTTGGATACTGAACTGCCATGGGCTACATCTGTGCAGGGGTTGTAGGTTATCTCCATGCATGGTACTTGGTTGGAGTATGAGTCTCAGGAAATACCTCATAATATTAGTGGGAAATAAACTGGGAAAATATTTTCCAAGCAAATGGAACCAAGAAGCAAGTAAGAGTAGTTATCCTAATATCTAATAAAGTAGATTTTCAACCGAAATCAATTAAAAGAGATAAAGAAGGACACTTCATACTCATCAAGGGAAAAATCCACCAGGAAGATATCACAATCCTGAACATCTATGCCCCAAATTCAAGGGCACCTACATTTGTAAAAAAAACTTTAATAAAACTTAAACCACACATAGACCCCCACAGATTAATAGTGGGAGACTTCAACACCCCACTCTCAACAAAGGACAGGTCAACAAAACAGAAATTAAACAAAGAAACAATAACTCTGACAGAGGTCATGAATCAAATGGACCTAACAGACATTTACAGATCTTTACACCCAAACACAAAATAATTTACCTTCTTCTCAGCACCTCATGGAACCTTCTCCAAAGCAAGCCTCAACAGATACAAAAAGATTGAAATAATCCCTTGTATCTTTTCTGATCACCATGGAATAAAGCTGGACCCCAACAACAACAGAAATAGCAAAAAGCCTACACACACATGGAAACTGAACAACTTGTTACTAAATGACAGCTGGGTCAGGGAAGAAACAAACATAGAAATTAAAGTCTTCCTAGAACTACATGAAAATGAAGACACAACATACCCAAACTTGTAGGACACAATGAAAGCAGTGCTAAGAGGAAAGTTCATAGCATTAAGTGCCTTCAAGAAGAAATTCAAGACAGCTCATTCAAGCAACTTAATGGCTCACTGAAAAACCCTAGAAAAAGAAGAAGCAGACACAACAAAAAGGAGTAGACGGCTGGAAATAATCAAACTCAGGGCTGAAATCAATCAATTAGAAACAAATACAACAATTCAAAGAATCAATGAAACCAAGAGCTGGTTCTTTGAGAAAATCAACAAGATCGACAAACCCTTAGCCAATCTTACTAAAAGGCAGAGAGACATCACCCAAATCAACAAAATCAGAAATGAAAAGGGGGACATAACTACAGACACTGAGGAAATCCAAACAATCATCAGGACTTACTTCAAAAGTCTATATGCCACAAAATTTGAAAACCTAAATGAAATGGACAATTTTCTTGATCAATTTGACTTACCAAAGCTGAATCAGGATCAGGTAAATCAACTAAATAGTCCTATATCCCCCAAAGAAATAGAAATGGTCATCAAAAGTCTCCCATCCAAAAAAAGCCCAGGACCAGATGGCTTCAGTGCCAAATTCTACCAGACCTTCAAAGAAGAGCTAACACCAATATTCTTCAAACTATTCCACAAGATAGAAACAGAAGGAACACTACCAAACTCATTCTATGAAGCCACAGTCACTTTGGTACCTAAACCTCGCAAAGACCCAACAAAGAAAGAGAATTGTATTATTTCCAGGTCGGTGATTGTACATACAAAAAAGACCAAGAATATTTTAGAGACTGAGGCATAAGTGTAAAGGAGTTGTAAAAGAAATCACAAAAACGTAGTTGGACACCAGCTGCTCCAGTGTTTTAGACAATTCCCAGACCTGTGTCTCAGAATTAAAATAAACTGTCAATAAATAAACTAAAACGGAAATGGGGTAGCCTCCACAGGATTGCTGAGTGTCAATAGTCTAAGTGTTTGAGGGAAAGGAGGTAAACAGTGGATCATATATATTTAGACACAAACTTTGTAATGGAAAGTTTTTTTTAATTTTAATTTTAATTTTTTTCTTCAAAATTTATTAATTATATATCCCGATTGAAACCCCCTCCCTCAACACCCCCTCCATCCCCAGCCTCCCTTCCTCAAGAGATGTAGTGAATTAGGCAATCACTGAGGGAAACAAAACAAAATTTCCCCAGGGAAAGAAATTCTTTTGGTTTGTTTCTGCAGGAAATAAATTTTAATTATATTTTAGAGAAGTAGGTATGCAGAGCCTTTTGAAGCAAACATACCACAAAGATTTCCAGGGCAATAAAACTATGATACTACAATGCTGAATGCGTGCCATACAACACTGTCAAAGTCCATGGAAGATATGTCCCAAGAGTGAGCTCTAACTATGGCCTCTGGAGACAATGACGCTTTGGAGTAAATGATAGGTTGCAGTAGGTGTTCCACTGTGCCAAGCATGCTGATGACGGAGAGTAGAGACGACACCTGAACTTCTTCTCTGACTCTCAGTTATGACACAATGAGACACTGCTCAAAAACAAACGTTGCTCATTAAAAACAGGAATGTTTTAATGCACATGAAGCACTTGCTTATTATAAAACTAAAATTAGTACATTATAAGACACAAATGGCTCTTGAAAATTCATTTTGTAAGACTTGCTGCCATGAATTTTATAACCTTGGCTTATGTGGGAAACTGTAATTTCTATTGATGTTTTCCAGTTTTAACAGTATTTTGATGATTATTTTCTTTTCTAACTAATGTAATTAACTAAGTTGTGTGTGTTTTTTTTAAATATAACATTGAAAATGATTTCATAGTAGTGACCATTTAAGTTTTTCAAGTTTTATCATCAAGACAACTGGTAGAATCTAAAGAAAATGAGATCTCAGACAACTGATACTTCTTTTTGAAAATTTTAGTGACAGAGTAGAGACTTCCTATCAGTCATCACAGGAGGGAGCGAAATAATATGTAGCCACAATAATGTGTGTTGTTTATAAATGTACAGTTCTAAAGAGAAAGTACGAACCGTGAAGAGAAAGTATGGTAAAAGGTATGGAAAATGGTTGAGCTTATTTACTGTGAAAGAAATATTGCTTTATTATTAAGCTTATATTATCTCAGCTAATTTGAATTACTTTTCAGGGTAGATAAACAAGATTCTTGAATTCCAAAGGCAGTTTAGTTGCAAGCAGCTAACTTCCTGTCTGCTACCCACTTCACTATTTAATAATGAAATCCCAGCTTCAGACCCTGCTTGCATATAAGAGGAAACCACACTTCAATACACAGCATGTTTGGCCCATCGAGCTTCTGGTCATTGACTTAGAGATGCTCCTTGCAAAGCTGTGGCTGTTTTTACACAACGAGAAAATGCTCTGCTATGTGTCCTCACAGCCTGCAGCATGTAGTGAAAATAACAAACTTTAATATTTAATGGTTATTACAAAAAGTTCCGTGTGGATGACTAAAAGCAGACTTCTTGCCCAACATTATTTATTGTTGCAAAGGAATTCAACTTTGAAAAATATATTGGTGGAATCAAATGTCTAAAGGAAAAAATGCCCTACATGATATTAACTTATTATTATTAATTTAATGATTTAAGCAATTGCTGATAGATGATATGTTAAAGTCATAGAAGCAACGACTTTTCAGGTCTCACAAATTTCACAAACATAACTGATAAAATTTCTTAAGCTTTTCAAAAGCCGAAATATGGTATTTATCAAAAGTCATAATTTATTGAAATATACTTTTATTATTTTTAGTAGTAGGCTGGACAGAAAATTAATATATAAAAAAGAACTCATTTTTATGGCCATGAAAAGAAATAAGTGAAAAATATTAAATGTGTTTAGTTAAAATCCCAGATACAAAATTGGCTCAGCCTCTTGGTTTACTGAATTTCTTAATAAATTTTTAAAAAAATTAAAGTACAATTTAAAATAAATACAATTAACCAACTTCTGAATTGCATTCATTATAAAGATAAATGGCATTGAAAATTTTACTGTTGTTATTGATAGACAGCTAAGACATTAAAGAACAAAAAATATTTTGAATAAATAACAGGTGAAATACACTGCTTCAAATGACTACTTTGGGATATGCAAGGAAAAGAATATGCATTTTATTTTGTGTAAAGAGCAAGTAGCACATATGTAGCTTCCGTAGATCATACATGTATACAGAAGTTTAAATGAACATTTCTGTGTATTAGGGTTTCCTCATTATTGTGTGAAATTGTTTCATGGCACACCTAATTAGCAAACATAACAAGCTTCTACAATAACTCTGAGGTTTTGTCATATGGTTGAGAAAAAAAATAAGAACTAAATTAGATCAATCTTAAAATTAGCCAATGGCATGAGCCCATAGTAGGCCCCACCCACACTGAGAGCATATAAAAGGCCTCTCTTCAGGCAGAACTACACAGACACAACTCACTTAAACTCCTCTCTACCCACGAACAACCTCAACAACCAACACCATGTGTGGCTACTACGGAAACTACTATGGCGGCAGAGGCTATGGCTGCTGTGGCTATGGAGGCCTGGGCTATGGCTATGGAGGTCTGGGCTGTGGCTATGGCTCCTGCTATGGCTCTGGCTACCGTGGACTGGGCTGTGGCTATGGCTGTGGCTATGGCTATGGCTCACGGTCTCTCTGTGGCTGTGGCTATGGATGTGGTTCTGGCTATGGATCTGGATTTGGATACTACTATTGAGGAGTTCAAGGACACTTCATTTCCCACATGTATGATGCAAAAATGTTCCAGCTTTGAACTCCAAGTCCTGGCAGCACCATGCGAAACTAGAATAACATGAAGCTGTGGTGACCTGAAATACATTGGCATCCATCTATATCTAATATTCTACTATAAATAATGTTTGTATCCAGCTATTTATTCTACAAGACTTGTATAAGTACAAGAATAGTATTTTTTTCTCTATATTTCCAATAAACTCTGCTAAGCTAAATACAAATCCTTGTTCTAATTTTTTATTATTTATCCATATTTATTTAATACTATATGGAGTACATCTTTATTTTATATTTCTGGATTTTTAAAAAATATATTCTTCTCTCACATACATCCTGACTGCAGGTTTCCCTCCTTCTATCCCTCCCAGTACATGCCTGCTGCATCCTTCTCATCCAGATCCATTTCTCCTCCATTTCCCCTCCAGTTCAGTGACTCCATTTTTTATTGTTTCATACTGAGGTTTTGTGGGATTTAATTATTAAATAATTTTTATTATAATAAAAATGATTCATTTATTCTTATTATAATTTAATTTTTCTTAGGCATTTGCTATGATGGCAGAAACATAATACAAAAATCTTTACTCTGACTAGGGTGTCTGCTATTGCTTGAATGACTGATGATTTTCAAATAGGTTTGCAGGAAGAATCTATAAAGTGATTAAAGAAGTAAGCTAGAACAGCCTAGAATGTTTAGTGGTAGTTCTATTGCAAGTTTGGACACTCAGATCACTGACAAGTAGCATTTATACTGGCAAGATTTCAGGTAAAAATAAGTATCTTTTAGGAACTTGACTAAAACACACACACTGATTTTTTTTCCTATTCTCTCAAATAGAATAGAAAGTGAATCTTAAATGCTATGGACTAGTTTGTCTGGTAAAGGAAACAGATCATTCAGCAATATAGTTCCAAGTTTACCAAAGGCAGAAAAATTACAGAACAAAAACCCATTCACTTTGATCATGGCTATGGCCATAAAGAGCATTGTCGCTAAGCCACAGGCTTTACTAGAACAATAGGACATGTGACCTGATAACACATCAATAATGAACCTGGACTGCTACCATAGAGCCAAGGGTTCAAACAAAAAACTTCCCAAACTGAATTCCTCTTAGAAAACAATCCAGAGAAATCCAAACACATCTGGGTATTTATTTCTTCAAATTCAACTAGGAATATTTGAGTTTATGGGGTGTCAACTAATATTGCAGAGGAAACGTGAGGAGTTTATGTGGATTGCCTCCCTGCATTCAGTCCTTCTTGGAGAAAAGTGTAAGATGCTCTGGGGATAAAACTGAGGCTGTAGTTGAGACCCCAGAAGGATGGAGATCCCAATGATGTGTAGGGATTCACAAGAGAAGCTACAGGCAGTAAGAGAGCCAGTCCTAGAGGATGGCCGTATTTGCTTTGGAGCTTCCTGACTCTTGGGAGTCTGCATCCCAGTGCAGTGCATCCAGAAGTCATTTATGAATATTTAAGATAGGGTCGTTGGGTTTTTATCTCTCCTATATATCACATTATACCCCTTGGAATAAGAATATATATCTTGTGCCTGCTTTCACATTGTATCCTGGGTTTATACGCCTCCCTGTAATTTTTATAGAGGCTTAGAATTAAACCAGCCATGACTCCTGAAGGATATGTTGGATGTTTTAGCAATGTGGGGATAGTTAAAACATCATGACAGGGGTGGAGTAAAACATACTTTGTGAGAGTCACATGAGGCTATGACTTCCAAGAACGAAATGGAGTGAGTGTACTTGACATATTCTCCAAGGGCTTCTGTGATGAAAGTTTGATCCCCAGATGGCAGTGTTGAGAAGCAACATGTTCATAGCAGCTTCTGAAAACAACCCAGATGTCCCTTATCAGAGGAATGGATACAGAAATTGTGTTATATTTACACTATGTAATACCACCCAACAATTAAAAACAAGGAAATCATGAACTTGTAGGCAAATGGTGGGAACTAGAAAAGATCATTCTGAGGTATCCCAGAAGCAGAAAGTATATGGTATATACTCACTTATAAATGGATATTAGACAGATAATATAGGATAAACCTACAAAAATTTGTACACCTAAAGAAGCCAAGCAAGAAGGAGGACCCTGGGTAAGATGATAAATCCTCACTCAGAAAGACAAATGGAAATGACATCAGAAAACAGGGAACAGAACAGGAGCCTACCACATAGGACCTCTGAAAGACTCTACCCTGCGGAGTATCAAAGGAGATGCTGAAACTCAGCCAAACTTTGGGCAGAGTGCAGGGAATCTTATGAATGAAGGGGGAGATGAAAGACCTGGAGAGACAGGAGCTCCACAAGGAAAGCAACAAAACCAAAAAAATCTGGGCACAGAAATCTGTTCTGAGACTGATACTCAAACCAAGGGCTATGCATGGAGATAACCTAGAACCCCTGCACAGATGTAGCCCGTGGAATCTCAGTGTCCAAGGAAGGATTCCCTACAAAGGGAAACAGGGGATGACTCTGACATGAATTCACTGACTGGTTCTTTGATCACCTTCCTCTGAGGGGGGGAGGTGCAGCCTTACCAGGCTACAGAGGAAGACAATGCAATCAGTCCTGATGAAATCTGATAAGCTAGGGTGAGAGGGAAGTGGAGGAGGACCTCCCCTATCAGTGGACTTGGGGAGGGACATGGGAGGAGGAGAAGAGGGAGGGAAGTTGGGATTGGGAGGGGTTGAGGAAGGGTGCTACGGCTGGAATACAAAGTGAATAAACTGTAATTAATTGAAACAATAAATTATTATTATTATTATTTTAAAGAGAAGCAATGGAAAGAGAGAGTCCTCATGGCCCACTACACTGTGGATCTCAGCTCTTCCTTGCTTGTTCTCTTTCACTTTCTTAACATCACATGAGCAGTTTTACTTGTGTCATGTGTTCCAGCCATGTGTGCTAGCTTGGTATGGGCTCAACATTGTGAACCACCTCACCTGTGCTGGGATATCCAACATGTTAACCCTTATTAACGTACTGTCTCTATAAGTTATTGTTTAAATCAAGATTTTATTTTGCTTTGTTTCCATTAGAAGTTTATTGCTTGGTATCAAGTATTGAGACCGCTTCTTCAGGCAGTGTATTTATGTTTTCTTCATCTTTAGATTATAGTTCCTCATGAGAAATGAGCAGTAACTAATTTTCTTTACCAGCAGCAATACTGTTTACCTTTAGCTGCTTTTGGTGTGTCGTGCTCTTTGTTTTTGGAAACGTAGCTGTGATATCATCAAACATTCTTTGCTTTGAGTGTCCTTAATTGGGTTTGTAACCATATAACTTGCTGGCTGTCTTTATCTTTTGAATTTTGGAAATGCAAGACTTTTTCATTATATTACTCTTAGACTATTTTATTCCTGTATCAAATGCACTCTGATTATTCTCATCACTACCTTCTCTTTTTTCCTTCCAATTCCAGTCCACTCCACACTTTCTCTCTACAAGTTCACATTCATTTGATTACATTTAGTGATTTTTACTCAAGGCTGCCCATGTAACTATGTGAATGGAAATATATACTAAATATATTTCTATAACAATGCATATCCTGTTTAATATTTGATTACTATGAATGGTCTAAAATTTCATTGTTACCAATGGTACAATTTCAGATATGATCTCTATGTACTCAATTTATATTTTATAATTTCAAAAAGAAAAAGATATATAATACAATAAGGTGGTCTCAAACAAAAATAAAGAATATTACTAAATCTGTTACTTTTTAAAAATGTTTAAGATTATTTAAGCCATATAAAAATTAGATGGAAGAGGGTATGTTTACATCTCTGTATTTCTCAGTATAGGAGAGTATATGGTATACTTGTATAAATATGTTATAAATTCAGAGTAGTAGTATAAAATCAAGTATAATTATTCATGTCAAAAGGGTTTTATACAAAGACATTTGCAGAATTGCACAGAAATACATAGAGCTAGCAGGCAACTGTTAATTAAATTGACAAGTTCAACCACCTTTAACACTAAAAACAGCTCACAATAACACTTGACATCGCAACTTTAAGATTAAAAGAATGCTTGAACGCTCTCATTGGCACATATGCTAATAATGGTTTCATCATGATGTTTTCATACATGTACACGATGTATTTTAGTGATGTTCATCCCGTTCATGCCTTTTTTCCCCTTCTCACTCCTAATAATCCCCTTCTTTTTAACCAACCTATTTCTACTTTCATGTCTTCTTTCTCTTATGACCTAAACAATGTCATTAGGTATGTTTACAGGAATATGAGTGACAATTTTCTAGCTGGTGTCTACACCTCTGCAATAGAAATATCTCTCCTTTGTATCAAGTTTTAACTGCATATAAACTCTCAGCGATCTGTCATCCCATATATGCTATTGTCCTTTCTGTGATAGGTGTTGTCATGTCCAATCTTTTGCAGATCTTGTGAAGTTAATCACAACTGCTCTAAGTTCAAGAGTACAATAGCCATGGCATACCGGAAAGCTAGTGTCCCACACCTCTCCTCTTACATTCTTTCTGTCCATTCCAAGATAGTCCTTGGGCTGTGGTGGTGGTGATATAGATGTTCTTTTCATGGATGTGTCTTCAATTGTTGTATTTTATTTTATTTTTTTTTCATTTAGAACAGTTGGGAGTTTCTTTTCTTTTCTTTTCTTTTTCTTTTTTTTTTTTTTTTTGGTTTGTCTACTTTGATTTTTTTAATTTTTTATTAATTACACTTTATTCATTTTGTATCCCCCCATAAGCCTCTCCCTCCTCCCCTCCCGATCCCACCCTCCCTCCCCTTTCTGCATGCATGGCCCTCCCCAAGTCCACTGATAGGGGAGATTCTCCTCTCCTTTCTGATCTTAGTCTATCAGTTAATCATACCTATACAAACAAATTAAAGTCTCTGAAATACAGGCTTTTGGAGGGAATATAGCACCCAACTGTCACATGATGATAATGATAAACACAGGCATTAAGTCAAGATGATCCCTCACACACAAGAGCCCCTGACCCCAAATTGTGGAACATACCCACAGTGAGCTCCCTAACTATCTGCCCTTCCTTTCTCCCTTTCTTCCTTCTTTTCAATTTAGCTATAGCTACTGTTACTAAGTGACTGTTCTGTTTTTATTTTTGTGTGTATATTATGTGTATGCATGTGTGAGTGTCTAAGGTTATTTAAAAGTCCTTAGTCTGAAATCAGCTGGGAGTTTCTTTAGTCACTACTGATAATTAAAAAAAAAATCATTTAAGATTTTATTTTTTATTTTTGAGATTATAATGTAATTATAGCACTTCTCACTTCCCTTCTTTTCAAACCATTCTTCCTCAAATTTAACTAAATATTTTCAGTAATTTTTGCATTCATATATATATATATATATATATATATATATATAAATGAATGAATACATATATGAATGAATATATATTCCTGAATACACCCTTTTCCATCTATATGTTACTTGTATTTATGCTTTATGTTTTCATAAAGTGACCTTTGGCACTGAAAAATTAATTGATGAGCTTTTCTCTGGGGACGATCACCTCTCCAGCTTCCAGCATTCCTCAGTTGTCTGTAGTTCTTTGTGAAGGGTTGAGGCCTGGAAGGCTTGTCCTCTTTCAGTTTGGCATGCCTGTTGGTATTATCCTTGTTCAAATCAAATGTGGGCAGTAACATTGGTGAGACATTTTTATGTGTAGCTTCTGACAATACTAGGAGACACAATATTATAGTAAACTCCTTGATAGTCTGGCTTATATAGTCTTTCTGCATCATCTTCCATAATTTTCCTTGAGCTTTAGTTGAGAGAATAAGTTTACTAAAACACCATAACCCCTAACAACAATCCACAAATATCTGTTCCTATACTTAAAGATAAGTATTGTCTTCACCCCTCATCAATACACCTTTTTTGCAACAGATACAGGCAAACAAGCAAGCAAAACCAAAAACAGTACAGAGTTGTACAAACCAGTCCCAATATATCTACAAAAAGAAGATTCTTTGACCAAAGTTGCCCACATAACCAGGAGTTTTCCTTCCTCATCAACAGTCTTGTTTAGGTAAATATCATTGCAACAATACTGGCCAGCCATATGAGACAACTCCAAACTTATAATGGTGGAAAGGTCATTCTCAGGCAACTGTTTATTTCTGATTAGATGTGTTGCCCATTCCTCAGGAAGTAATGTATATCCACTTCTGTAAAAGTGGTCAGAAAACTCTGGTTGGGAATGTCATAGGCCTAGGGAGGGACACCCTTATTGATGTTTCACCAAAAGAACATAATGTGCCTGTCATTTTTTTTCTAAGTAACTATGTTTATACCCATACAATGTTGATTTCATTGTAACCAGTTGACTCTTACATGGGGCAAATGTTTCTTTTCATAATTATCACTTTCAAGTTCATTTATGTAAAATAGATACCACAGAAATTTCTACACATAAAATTTTAATTCATTGAGAAAAAATAGTAAGAACTGGATTTAAAATAAAAGAAAACCACATTTATAGATTCAGTTGAACATGTTTATTGGGAAAAGAGAAAAAAACAAAAATATCTGTGACAGAGTCATCACAATGAATGACAATTTACACACCCAGACTATGCATTTCACATTCTTCTATTTTTTATTATAAATGCTCAATAGAGAGATCCTTAGACCCAGAAGGAACCAGAAACCAAGGCTTCAGTGAAATTGTATCAGAAACACATGATGTACATTCTAAGATGTACAATGGCAAACTCTTGGCATCACAGATGGAGAAAGGTAATAGTCTCCCACAGTGTCTTCAGTAGTAGTAGCCAAATCCAGATCCATAGCCAGAACCATATCCATAGCCACAGCCACAGAGAGACCGTGAGCCATAGCCATAGCCACAGCCATAGCCACAGCCCAGTCCACGGTAGCCAGAGCCATAGCAGGAGCCATAGCCACAGCCCAGACCTCCATAGCCATAGCCCAGGCCTCCATAGCCACAGCAGCCATAGCCTCTGCCGCCATAGTAGTTTCCGTAGTAGCCACACATGGTGTTGGTTGTTGAGGTTGTTCGTGGGTAGAGAGGAGTTTAAGTGAGTTGAGTCTGTGTAGTTCTGCCTGAAGAGAGGCCTTTTATATGCTCTCAGTGTGGGTGGGGCCCACCATCCACCGGTGCTACTGACTAACCTTATGACTAATTTAATTATTTTGTTATTTTTTGCCACAAAAATACTTCACAGTCATTAAAGAAGCTTTATATCTCATGTGAACATTCTTTATCTAGTTTAGGGTTTCGGTGTAATAGCATACATCACATACACTAATACTTAGACAAGTGTGAACCCAATGATGCTTCCATTTTTACCTTCTTTGACTATCCTTTGTACAGAGGTGACACTTTCTTAGTCCAATTTATTTTCTACCTCAGTTCACAGAAAAACACACCATCTCTTTGAATTGTGAATTTTTCTCCACTCACAAAGCAAATTCATTTTCTGCATCAAGGTTCAATTCCTTTCCTCTTCTGAAATCACACATTTTTTCACATCAGTGATGGTAATAATAATCCAATTAATTAGCATTTCAGAAAATGAACTCTGAGCTAAATGCATTAATTTTTATTGTTATACAGATGAGACTAATCCCATTTAAATTTAATTTCTATAAAACAAAGAATTTTTATTTATTGCATAGAAGTTTATTTCTCTATCTTTACAAACAAGTGCACGGTGATTAGTAAGTACTTTAATGACTATTTGAATTATATTTTATGTGTGGAACTATACAATGAGCTAACCATCATTTATTTATATTGATTGAATTATTTAGATGAAGTCTTATTTCTTTAATAAGATAAACCAGAATTATTCTGTTCTTAACAGCAAATGCTAAGCTTCAACAGCATTGTAGTTGTTCCTGGCCCCATGAGGTTTCATGTGATAATAAATCCTCCTACTAAAAAAAAAAAAAAATCCTCAGTAGTTTTAGGTTTCAGTGGAATTGTGTACTTTCACTGGATAAGGGATTAGAGCAAAAGTTACATTATCCTCATGTCTAGCACATCTACCATGGCTAGTGTGGAAAAAAAGAAAAAGTGTTTCCTAGTAGAGTAGTTTCACACTTATGTTCATATCAAACACTGTTACTTATTCATTTACCTGGTGTGTGTGTGTGTGTGTGTGTGTGTGTGTGTGTGTGTGTGTGCTGATGGTGTCATAGTAGTATGATGATCTCATAGTTCATGCTAACCTTAGACATGACCTCAGACATGTGATCATATCCCCTCCCACCACCTCCTGAGTGCTGAGACTGCAAGGCATGTGCCATGATTCGCAAATCATGTTCTTTCCATTAATGGCTCTAGGTAGACTGATTTTGTAAAACTTACTATGACATTTTATGAGAATGATTGGGAGGTTTGAGAATTTTGAATTAGATGAGAGTATCATTATGCATTTTTCAGATTCCACAGTGACCTCACTTATCACAGTGTTGTTAACCAATCAAGGCCTACATATATTTTCAGGAAAAAAAAATAATTAAATGACATGGTGTCAGTCTTTCTCTAGTCCAAGACATTTAAAAAGTCCTGAAAAGTAACATGGCTGAAATTCTTCATGCAAGTAGAAAGGAAAAAAAGAAAAAGGAAGAAAATAACACACACACATATTGTAACTTTAAAATATTTGGCTAAAGTAGCTCTAAAATTTTATTGTAATGGAATAGCATAGTATAATTGCAATGGAATAATTCTGTCTAGGAAGGTGCATTTCTTATAGTAAATTCTACTAAATTTTATCCCCAAAGAAACTTTCTCAAATAAATTTTCTTCTTTTAAAAATCTTGAATTTCTACTATCCAACCATCAAAAGCATTCCCTCAAAGGGATTCCCTTCATTCTTCCTCAATGGGGTTTTCTAGTCTCTGTTGTGCTCTTAAGTTAACAAAAAACAAATAGCTAACAAAAGAACAAAATGACTTTCCTTGGGCTTCTGAATTTCCCTTCCCCCCGCAAACTTTGCAGTTTCCTTGCTAGTATTTTCATTTGTTTTAATCTCTGTCTATTCTAGTATTTTTCTTTCTTTCTTTCTTTTTTTTTTTTTTTTTTTTTTTTTTTTTTTTTTTTTTTTTTTTTTTTGTTTTTTTTTTTTTTTTTTTTTTTTTTTTTTTTTTTTTTTTTTTTTTTTAGTTATGAATCACTTCTAGTCTCCTGAAATTGGTAATATAGGGATCATGAAGACTTCTGTCTTGTTAAAAATAAAGTCTTGGTTCTCTCTGTTTTCCTAGAGCTTTTGGCAATCAGGATTACCATCCTCTTCTTCTATTGATGAAAGACAACCCACTGTGTCTCTTTCCAAATTTCACACATTTGCTTTAATTTTGATCTGGTTTTTGTTTGTTTGTTTGTTTGTTTTTGTTTTTGTTTTTTTTTTTTTTTTTTGTTTACCTACTGCTCCCATTCAATTGTTCAATTTTTCTTCTTCTTCTTCTTCTTCTTCTTCTTCTTCTTCTTCTTCTTCTTCTTCTTCTTCTTCTTCTCCTCCTCCTCCTCCTCCTCCTCCTCCTCCTCCTCCTCCTCCTTCTTCTTCTTCTTCGACATTGTTCTCAGTTATAAGGGAATAACACAACCAGGTAAGTGTTCTTAGATTCATCACATAACCTCCTCTATATTAGATATATAATTTTTCTGCACTAATATGACACAATATTTCCAATTCTTATCTATCCATACTTATCTCCAAATGACCAATTGACATATCCATAGATTGATAGTTATCTTAAAAAATTCTGAATGAAACCTAAAGTACATTATTTCCAACATTCTCAGGTTCTTTTCTTCTTTGTCCGTACATCTGAAACTGCAAATGACTCAAACTAGATGAGATATCCTCTAGAAAGCTATCCTTTAGTGTGTGCTGAGAGTACATCTTTTGATAGACTGTAGGAACTCTACCCAGCAGGAGGCTGAAGCAGATGCTGAGACTCACAGCAAAACTTTGTGCGGAATGCAGGGAGTCTTATGAAAGAATTTGGGAATAAAAGGACCCAGAAGGAGACAGGATCTTCAGAGGGACACCAACAGAGCCAAGAAATCTGGGCCCCAGGGAAGGGGGCTGCAGAGACTGATGTACAAGGACCATGCATGGAGAAACCTAGAAGCTCCTGCTCAAAAGGCAGCTCAGTCTTCAGTTGGATACCCTAGTAAAAGGAGAAGACGCTGTCTCTGACATGGACTCTGTTGCCTGCTCCTTGACCACTTCCCTCTGGCAGGAAGGCCTGGCAAGGCCACAGAAGAAGATGCAGACAGTTCTAATGCATGTGGAAGCTTCTCTGATGATGACTAAGCAAGTCATTGATCTATGAGTATAGCAGAATGTTGTTATGAGTCATTTTGTTGCTATTTAAAAACAAAACAAAACAGAAGCGTAGCATTTGGTTTTTACCATAGGACCACTGTCCATCTAGTCTCAGGTTCTATACATTGTATGTATTTCAAGATTATTTTGGCGTGCATTTGTGTGTATGATACTGTCAATAGTATCAATAGTATTGCTGCCTATACCTTGTAATGTAGATGTATCAAATCTGATTAAAACTTATATTTAACTAGTGGATGTGTTTTTTTTTTTGTTGTTGTTGTTTTTTTTTTTTTCTGGAAAGTCTGGTGGCTACTGCTATCTATGTACAACCTCATTTTAGGTGTATTGTAAAAACCAAAACCAAAACAAAACAAAAACAAAAAACAAAGAAAGCAGCAAAGAATTATTATTTTCTTCCAAGTAGATATTGCAACAATTTATTGTTCTTGCTCTTTACAATTACAAGACAATACAAATGTACTTTTTTTCTTAAATTTTATATTTTTACCGGTGCCTGTAGCTCTGCGATAATAAACATATCTTTGAACTTATAAATGGCAGCACTGATGACACATGATTTCTTTGTCTGCTATTTCCACATTGCTATAGGGAAATGCAGAATTTCATGTTCCTTTTAATGACTTCTGAAAAAAAAAAACCCAGTTGAAGGAAAGCACTTCTAGTGGAATAAATTATACATAAATAGGCATAGAAGAATATGAATATCACCTTGGTTTAGACATTTGAAATTTAGAGACATAAATGAAAATGAATACCATATATGAAAACACAATTAGTTTCACTGTGAAAATATACTGTTGCAGGCATGATGAATAAATTCTGCCCCATGGAAATGAATTCAAATAACATTTTAATATTTATATTAATATTTATATTATATTCTACATTTTAATATTTATATTAAATTTATATTAATATTTAATATTTATATTAAAATGTAGAATTAATGAAAGTAAAAGTGAAACATAAAAATAATGAGAAATTATCTATATCTTTTCAAAAAGTGGCACACAAGGATTTTGAATGTTTCAAGACAAATGATATTTTAATAGATATATATAGCCTGGTTTGAGGCTTATGGAGCACAGTCATCTCTCAGAGGATCAGAAGGCATTACACGTGTATGTGTAATATTCCATGTGACAATTTAAAAGTTACTCAGTTAATTGATTAGAGCTACGATGATGGGAAGGTCTGTCCATTGTGGCCTGCAACCTCATCTGTGCTGGGTCCTGGCCTGTAGGACTAGAGAATGTGAGCTGAGTAGTAGCATATATGTTTTTAGTTTTCATTGCTTTGACTGCTTTTGACTGTGAGTAGCTGCTTCATGTTTTTGCTTCTTTGACTCACACTATGATAGACTGTAACCTAGAACTGTGAGCTACAGTAACCTTTTTCCCTTCTAAGCTGCTTCTTGACATGATACTTCATCACAGCCACAAGCTGTGAACAAGTCCATCAACTACATAACTATAGCATAATGACTTTAATCAGACCATTGGAAAAGATTCTAGTTGAGCTCATGAATAGCAACTTAAGTAATCTTATGTTATAAACAGATGAAATGAATATTATCAAAGTCAGTAAAAACAACAGTGAATTTGAAGGCAAGAATTTGATAAAACATAACTAATCCTAATATCAAAGGAGAATTCAAGCCAGAAAGCTTTAAATTCACATAGGGCATTTTACATCCTGACTACCACAATCGCTAGAGAAATATCTTGTTGAGAAATATTTTATTTATCCGCAAAAAGAAGCCATGCAAACCTGAACCTAGAGTTCCTTCCATCCATCTTTCCTACTTCCTTTGTGCTTTCTACCATCCATCCCTTCTTTTTGGGGTCTTCATTTTTTTTTATTTTTGTTGCTGTCTTTGCATTTTTAAAAACTATCTAGGACCTTCACAAATGCATGCACGCATGCACACACACACACACACATGAGGCACGGTGGTGGGCAATGGACAAGAACACAATCATAGGAGGGTTTCATTGACCACTATATGACAAATACGTCAAGTATAATAAAATGAAAGAACACACTTAAACAATATAATTGAAGTAGTCATTTGTTTTGGTAAATATATGTCATGTATATATATATATATATATATATATATATATATATATACACACACACATATGTGTGTGTGTTTGTGTGTGTGTGTACTTAACCTTTATAAAAATAAGAAAGAATAAATCTTTTCATATGCTCTAATAAACTGTATATAAATACTCTGTATTTTAGGGAACAAGAGAAAAGGAACTTTTAAATATTCTCTTTGCTTGCCATGAAGTGAAGCTAAAATTGCTCACAATAATGAAAATAGACAACCTCTCAGTATGGAAAGGAAATCTCTGATTAGACAATTTCCAGACAAATGGGAAAAAGTGGTTTAAAAAGAATAAGATTACAGTTTCAAAGAAAATAATAGTAATAAAATAATGCTTGAAAACATATGAAAGTAAAGAAGTAATTAGAGAAAATTCATGGCACTAAACACTTTCATCAGTAAAAATAAAGTGGCAATGAAACCAAATTAATATTCACGCTTTAATGAACATCAGAAACTACCACTCAGTAAACCAAAGTAGGTACTAGGACAGAGACAATCAATGAAAAACAGATTAGTTACAAAAGAAATAGTAAGAGGCAGACTTATTTGAGTTTGCATTTAGTTGTACACGGCACTGAAGGTAGGTATTCTCTTGTGCTATGAAAGGTATGAATTCTGCAACAACAAACCCCTGCTCCGATGTAGCCCATGGTAGCTCAGTACCCAAGTGAGTTCATAGTAAGGGGAAAATGAACTAGTTCTGAAATGAACTCAATAACTGCCTCCTTTAACTCCTCCTGCCCCCGAGGGAAGAACACCCTTGCTAGGCCACAGAGAAGGACATTGTAGCCAGTCCTAAAGATACCTGATAAGCTAGGGTCAGATGGAAGGGGAGGAAGACCTCACTTAGCAGTGGACTAAGAAAGGGACAGGGAGGAGATGAGGGAGGGAAGGTGGGATTGGGAAGGAATGAAGTAGGGGGCTATAGCTCGGATACAACCTGTGATTAATATTAAAAAATAAAAATCAATATATTAAAAAAGATAAGTTACCTTGAGTGTCTTTGAACGTGGAGTTCTCCTGCCTAGCCTTCTGAGTACCTCAGATTATATTGGGCCTCCAGAAAAGCCAAAAATGGACTAGTTAAAATGGAAATGCTAAGTGTTATATTTGATGGATTTAATGATAGTAAAGCAGTTGACAAGGTACACTATTCCAAATGATGTGGGATGGCTTTGCAGAAGTTAATGATTATAATTTTAACTTCACACTTAGAATAGATACTTCTCTAATGAAGAACTGAGGAGTAAAACTGACATCATTAAATTTAAGAGTGCCACATTCTTTAGAAGAAGAAGGAGAAACAATAAAAGCTGTGCTGAAAACAAACTTCATTTCTAGATGCCTAATCCAGGAAATTCTACCAAACTGGTGCCCTCTTCTGACATAAAATTTCCAGTATAAAGAACACAGAAGCACAGGCCTTATGTTTTTTGTGGGCATAGTGTAAGCTTCCACTCTGCATTGTCACCAAAGCCTGTGATTTCTAATAGCAAATGAAAGGTGATGGAGCATGTGTGATTGTGTATATACGTGAGCAGGTCGTAAAACATTGATAGACTGTAAACCATTGTGAGTTAGAAATGAAGATGAGAAAGCTGATTTTGGGACATAAGGTATATGAGTTGTAGAAATTATGTAACTGCATTGTTTCCCAGATACTCAGTAAGTTAATTTGTATATAATAAAGCCTGTATTTGAGAGTTTCATAGCTTGACAAATATTTCCTCACTAATGTAAAAAGAAGCTGAGTTTTCCATAAGCAGATTTTCAAAGGACTACTAGTATGGATATAGTACAGAAGTTGACCTAAGAAAGTGATCATTGTCTTCCATGAATGCTAAAACCAATCATTTCAATATGAAAATTTCAACACTGACAAATGAAAGAAAAACTAGAATTCATTTTTTTTTATTAAAGATGTTTATTAGAGAAGAGATAAATGAGGATAAGAATGAAAGTCACCAAGGCTATTACTCTGATGACATCGTTCTGACAACAATAGAAGTGACAGGGGTCAGGTAAGTTTTATTCCCTCCTTTTATGAGGGACATCCATGGCACAAGTGGTCTCTGTGCAAGTCACAGAAGAATGTAATAAACTTCTTGGCAGAATCATCTTCAGACAAGAGGCTTGGTACATGTAGGGTTCAGAACTGGTTGAGTCTTAAGGTCCCAATTGGAGAAGATGAGAGTTTCCCATGGTGTCTTCAGTAGTAGTATCCAAATCCAGATCCATAGCCAGAACCACATCCATAGCCACAGCCACAGAGAGACCGTGAGCCATAGCCATAGCCACAGCCATAGCCACAGCCCAGTCCACGGTAGCCACAGCCATAGCAGGAGCCATAGCCACAGCCCAGACCTCCATAGCCATAGCCCAGGCCTCCATAGCCACAGCAGCCATAGCCTCTGCCGCCATAGTAGTTTCCGTAGTAGCCACACATGGTGTTGGTTGTTGAGGTTGTTCGTGGGTAGAGAGGAGTTTAAGTGAGTTGAGTCTGTGTAGTTCTGCCTGAAGAGAGGCCTTTTATATGCTCTCAGTGTGGGTGGGGCCTACTATGGGCTCATGCCATTGGCTAATTTTAAGATTAATATATTTATGTGCTGTTAGTGGACACTTAAGGTGTTAGAGAAGCATCTTTTACAAACCATGGCAGCTTCAGTCAGATTGTGCAGCAATGTATACAAAGTTACAGATCACATTAGGTATTCAGTTGCGATTTTAAAACAGGCAAATAGAGAGTGTATTTTCAATAGTTTAAGTTGGCTTGTTTTTGTAGCCGCAGAGTATTATTTTAGTCTTGACCTTCACCAGTTGGCCATGAGATACTTTTTAACACTTCTTTATTTCAAAGTAAACTGCAGAAAATGAAAATGAGATTGTTTGGAAGACCCCTTACACTTTCCTAGTAGATATATGAAGAAATGTAAGTTACTGATCTCATCAACTTTGATAAAAATTCAAGGAAAGAAATGAGATTTAAACACAATCAATGAAAATATCAAATAGTTTTAATTCACTCAAAATTCTTTTTGATATTTTTTATAATTTATTCACTTTATATCCTGGTTGTAGCCCTCTCCCTCATCTCCTTCTGTTTCCATCCCTCTGTTCCCCCATCCCACTCCCCTAGTCCACTGAAAGGGTGATTTCTTCTCCCTGTACTTGTGTTTTTATGCAGTGTTCTCTAAACACATACTTAGGATGAAATTATTATTTCTGTTTTTGCTATTCAGTTTTTTGAAAAAGTATTTATTTGCATGCTTGTTTGTTCATTTGTTTATTTAGTATGTGTATTATTATTTTTTCCTGAATTCATGTCTGTGTACCACTTGTGTATCTGGTGCCTATGAAAGGCAGAAGAGTTTGTCAGATCCGCTGGAACTAGCTGTGTGTGCAGGGAATAGAACCTAGGTCTTCTGGAAGAGCAATCAGTCTGCCTAACCACTAAGCAAACTCTCTTCTGTGTGTTTGTGTATATGTTTGTGTTTGTGTTTCTATGCCCATGTACATGTCAGACACAGTGCACATGTAGAGGTCAGAGGAGTTGTAGAACCTAGTTCTCTTCTTCTAGTAGATGGTCTCAGAGATCAAACTCAAGTTGTCGTGTTTGGCAGCAAATGCCTTTCACTCTTAGCCATCCTATTGGTCCTCAATCAGTATTTACTAATAAATAAATTTTATCTAATAGATCTTAACAATCTGGTTGTAAATTTTCCTATAAAATAAATGGTTTGTAACTACAGTTTGTACTGCAGTGTATGGCAAATTGTTCCATGTGGAAACTGGTGACTACATAATCAACTCAATGAACACAAATGATCAAAATTAACATTATCAATCCTGAGGGAATTTAATCTCACTTGCTTTGTGATATTATAAACTGACAAGATTATAGCAAAGCATAATGATATGAAAAAAATACATGAGCCAAACAGATTCATGAATGAAAACAAACCCACTTTTTCTTCTTAAAAATTATTATTATTTTTTTTTTTACAATTTATTCACTTTGTATCCCTGTTGTAGCACTTTCCCTCATCTTCTCCCAGTCCTACCCTACCTCCCTCTTGCTCCCCTATCTCTCTCCCCTACTCCACTGATAGAGGAAGGCCTCTTCCCCTACTGTCTCACCCTAGTCTATCAGGTCCTATCAAGACTGCCTGGATCCTCATCCTCTGTGGGCTTGCTAGGTCTCCCCACTAAGGAGAAGTGATAAAGGAGCAGGCAACTAAGTTCATGTCAGAGACTGTCTCTTCTCCCTTTACTAGGGGACACACCTGGAGACTGAGTTGTTTTATGGTCTACATCTAAGCAGTCGGTCTAAGTCCTCTCTATGCATGATCTTTGACTGATGCATCAGTCTCTACAATTTCCCCTGGGTGCAGCTATGTTTTGGCTTTGTTGGCCTCCTTGTGCGGCTCCTGTTCCCTCTGGGTCCTTCTATATTCATACCCTTCTTCCATAAGACTCCTTGTGCTCTGTCCAAGGTTTGGCTGTGAGTCTCTGCATCTGCTTTGATCTGATGGAGTCTCCCAGGAAATATTTTTAATTCTTATTCAGAAGGAAAAACCAGGATAGATTCTGGAAGCAGTACAAGAAAGGGAACAGGAAGGGAGCCTACCACAAACCCACTTGTGAATAGTCCAAGAGAGCACAGCATAGCCTCTGAACAATTGCATACAAGTTGGGGAAAGGCTGAGAACTGTATAGAGTGTTTCTCTCTTTCTTGTTTGGGAGATTCATAACCACTCTGCTCATGCCTGCCTTCCCCCTTCATGCTCTCATTTCTTGAAGTCCTTTTGACATACTTGCTCTATTAGCATCTCAACAGCCTTTTCCTAAAATGTTTTAAAATTTGATCTCAGAATGCTACTGTGCTTAGGACTCTAAGATGGTATCTTTTATAGTATATATGAGTCCTTTTCAGTAGCTAGCCTCAATATTAGGTCTCTAACCTTCCTACATTCTCCAACTAGCCTTAGTTTTTATCTCAGTCTCAGCTTTTGCATCTATGGACCAGTTAAATATTTAAGCCTAGACTGAGCTAATGGCTAATGTTTCACATCCTGTTTTTTTTTTTTCCTTTATCTGACCTCATCTTTTAATGACCATCTCCTAATTATTTATAATGCTGAAATAACATTGGCTTCTCTTAATATGGAATTTATATTGGTTTATATATATTGTCCATAGTGATGGACTTCATAAAGAAATTTTCTTGAATATATAATTTATTTTGAACATGTTACCTCCCAAATTTAACAAATATTTGCTTTATTAAGATTGGATCTGAGGTGGAAGGGATGGTAGGGGAGGGAGGAGTTGGAGAAATGGAGGGAGAGGAAACTGTAGTCCAGAGGTGTTGCTAACTTATTGTCATAATCTTTCTTCTTTTTCATTTGCCTTAATTGTTACCTTTAAATAAAACAGAGCCTGGTTGTTTTGCTCAGATGTTTCACCATGATTTCCTACAACAGTTTTGATACAGGAGACCTTTGGTGAAGACTTGATGAGTGAGTGAGAAACAACAAATGAGTGAGTTTCTGAACTTCCTTTGCTTCATTTTGTGTGAAGGGGTGGAAAGAGAATGTGTATTTGCTGATAATGTCTTTAACATATTGCAAAGAAGCTACACTCACGAAATATCAAAAACATGCTTATTCTATGAGACCAGAACGATGACAACACCACCAATGGGTGTGTCAACAGGAGAGTCTCACAAGGTCCCTCCCACAGATGACCATGGTTGCTGAGAGAAGGAGATCCAGTCTTCCTCAGGGACCAAGCCTCTGACAAGTTGTTCCATATCAGTGCTGAGTGAAAACACATACATTTGCATATGACCAACATGAAAGAGACCCTGAAGGTTGTATGTATATCTAATATACATATACAGTACACATACATATACAATAAAGATTTAAAAAAAGAGCTCATGAATTTGAGAGGGAGTTGGGAGCAGGAGGAGTTGGGAATGGGGGGGGGAGATGTAAAGGATGTAAATACAGAAATACAGTACACATATATAAATTCTCCAAAAAAAGAGAGAGAGAGAGAGAGAGAGAGAGTGGACAAAATACACTGGTGACCTGGAGGCCATTGGAAATGAAGATGCAGAGTGTCTGGAAAATCTTTACTAAAACTGTGAACAAAGAAATATTTTGATTGGAAATGAAGATTTGGGTGTCACAAAAACTAAAGAAAAGTCAACAGATGTATGAATGGAACCTAAGCCTAAAGTAGACAAAAGAAAGAGGAGTTAAACACTTCTTTCTGAGGAACTAGTTATCAAAGAAAATTCAGACTCAGTTTGTTTTAGTATATTTGTGCATAATCATTGTAATGGGAACCGAAATGGAATTATGAGTAGAAAGGCTTCTCAGTTATAAAAGGAATATAATTAACATGGAGATATAAACAGGGCAACTTTAATAAGTGACAGAATCTTATTTGAAAAAAAAATCTTTGGAGATAAGACACAAATATTTTATGTTATTATGATGGATTCTCATCAGTTTTATTCTAGAATTTTAAATAAGCCATCTCTGAAGAACAGAAGCCTGTTGCCAGAGGGCTCATGATCTCAGCTATCAGAAATCCTGAGACTGGCAAATTTGTCTTGGGCACATGTTTAGGATGTTTGTTGAGGGCGTATTTGTTTTTTACTTTAATGGTAATGAGTTTGGAGGACTCTGTGGTTTGCCTCACCTGCCATTCAGGCAGTATAAAAGGGCCCACACCTGGTGAGCAGACTCACACACCAGAAGCTGATCACCTGCCTCAAAGAAACTCCCATTCCTGACAGCATGTGCTACGGAAACTACTTTGGTGGCCTGGGTTACGGTGGTCTGGGTTATGGCTGCGGTGGCCTGGGTTATGGCTATGGTGGCCTGGGTTATGGCTATGGTGGCCTGGGCTATGGCTATGGTGGCCTGGGCTATGGCTACGGCTGTGGCTGTGGCTCTCGCTATGCGTACAGTACCTATCGTCCATGCTGCTATGGAAGAATTTCCGGATTCTACTAAGAATTTAGGCTTCCTGATTCATTTTGGGTCATTTTCTTATAAAAATCCCAGGGCACTAACATGTAGGAAAATTTACGATTTTTCTTTTCAATAAAGCTAAATTTCTTTCCCATTATTTACTGTTTATCATGTTGTCATTCTTCTTTGTCGTTTGTGTGTCAGTGTGTGTGTATGTGTGTATTAGAAGAGAGAGCACAGGAGTTATCTTTGTGGCACTCTACTAAATGCTGTGGTGGAACAGATGCTTAGACATTAAGCCCATCTCTAGTCTTTAATCCATGTTGTCACCAATGCAATAAGACTATAGGGCTCTGGTTCAATTGGCCCTTAAACATTAGTCTGAGAGAGTTAAATGCAGGAAGCTATGACTGAACTTGTAAAGCTTCTTTGGTTTATTTCCCCTGCTCAAATGTGGCCTTGAGTCTTCATAAAGCTTCTGACATGAATTAATTTTTATAACTTGTGCAGTTTAGTATGAGAGGAGGTAAGCACCTGACTGCATACTCCAACATCACTGAAAGTGCGTGTTTGTCGTCTGTGCCCTTCGGAGAAAAGAATGAAGCTTATTTTCTTCAGTCTTCTTTGAGGTGGCACTGCAGTAGTTTACATGTGTATATATGTGTGTGTGTGTGTATATATATACACACACACACACATACATACACACATCTATATGTGTGCATGTATACATATATTTACTTGTATGTGCCTGTGTCTGTGTGCCACATGGGAAAACCAGAAAGAGAGGTTTGGATCTCAGCGGGCAAGAGTTATGTAAGCCGTATTGAGCCACCTGCTGTGGTGCTGAGAACTGAACTCAGGTTTTCTAGAAGAACAAGCATTAAAGTGCCTTTACCTGCGAAGGCATCTCTTCAGCCCCAAAAGAAATAATTTTAAATTAAAAAAAAAATGCTGTATAAAACTGTCATCTTATATAAAAGGTAATATTTAGGACTTATAAAGATATCAATGTGGTGAATGGATACCTTCGATCACAATGAGATATATCTTTCAAAACAAGAGTGCAAAGTCTAGTTAATGATACCTTTTCATTAACAAAACACATCGTTCTACATTCATTTTCTTTTAGGTTCTGAATTCCCAGCATTAAGACAAGCTTTTCTAAGCATGTTGAGGACAGAGGCAACATTTATTCTCTATAGGTGAGAGTCATCTGCAGAAAGATCTCCTCCCTGTATGGCTGAGGCCCTGTAAGTTAAGTGAGTTCCTTTCTAAAGAGAAGACATTTTCAGGCTTTTCCCATTGTCTACCATCAGAGCAAATGTTGGGTGCCCTTGTTGACATCCATTTTAAATCTCCTCCTTCACTGGTATTCTGAGGAGCATTTAAGAAATTCTTTGTAGGAAACAAAGGAGATCCACAGGTTCCACCATCAACTCAGGGAAACATCCTCTTTTCTTAAGAAGGACTTGAAGGTCTTGGATCAGCCTGGTAATCAGGAGTGGGGTGTTTCACAGATGTTAATCTTAAATAAACAAACTAAATCCCAAACAAAACAAAACAAACAAAAAATAGGAATCGTTATTCAGCATGGGCACTAGGTGTTTGTGTTCAAAAGGATGTGATGTCCCTAGCTTGTTTGAGACATTATAAGACTCCACAATACATGTAGACTGAATAAAAAACTTGAATCAATAAAGATTTTTTAAAACTTTTATTAATTACACCTTATTCACTTTGTATCCCCCCATAAACCCTTTCCTCCTCCCCTCCCAATCCCCCCTCCCTCCCCCTTCTTCACATGCCCTTCCCCAAATTCACTGATAGGGGAGGTCCCCCTTTTCTTCCTTCTTATCTTAATCTATCAGATCTCATCAGGAGTGGCCAACTGTTGGGCAGAGTGCATGGAGTCTTATGAAAGAAGTGGGAAATAGTAAGATCTGAAGAGGACAGGAACTCCACAAGGAGAGCAACAGAAACAGAAAATTTGAACACAGACTTCTTCCCAGAGACTCATACTCCAACCAAGTACCATGCATGGAGATAACCTAGAACCCCTGCACATATGTAGCCCATGGCAGTTCAGTGTCCGAGTGGGTTACCATAGTAATGGAAAGAGGGACTGCCTCTGACATAATCTGATTGGACTGCTCTTTGCTCACCTCCCCCTGAGGGGGGAGCAGCCTTACCAGGCCACAGAGGATGACAATGCAATCAACAAAGATTTTTGAGAATCTTCTACCAGTATAGCAGCATCCAAGTGATTTTTAATTTCTTTTAGGAAATGTTGGCATCATTCAAAACATTACATAAATAATATCAATTGTTAAAATCAAGTCTATAATTTATGTACAGAGAAAAAATTTAAAATATATGCAGTAGAAATAGGAAAATATAGGAAGAATATGCAACAAAATGTCAACACTCATTATTATTGGAATGTGAAAATATGTGGATTTTTTCTTTTCTGCATATTTCAAATTTTTTACATGTATTTTTCTAAATATAAAGTATATTTAATTAAAAGAAATATTGTTAGCCAACTTTAAGTTGTTGATTTAAAATTAAAAGCATTTGTAACAGAAAAGTTAGCCATTTTATTACCTGGATGAATTCCTTATGGATTCTATAAGTTTCTACTTTTAGTATTCAATGGGCAAAATAGAGTTCACCCTTATCTTTTTTTTTTTTTCTTAGAATCTTGTTCTCTAGGATCCTAAAATTCAAAAACTTTAAAGAAAGGCAAATAAGACAGACATTTGGAGAAGGAGAAAATAGGGAGCAGGACAGAAGCCTACCACAGAGGGTCTCTGAACCACTCTACCCTGCAGGATATCAAAGTTTGACTCACAACCAAATTTTGGGCAGAGTGCAGGGAATGTTATGAAAGAAGCAGGAGATAGAAGACCTGGAAGGGACAGGAGCTTCACAAGGAGAGCAACAGAACCAAGAAATCTGGGCACAGGGGTCTTGCCTGAGACTGATACTCCAACCAAGAACCATGCATGGAGATAACCTAGAACCCCTGCACAGATGGAACCCATGGCAGCTCAGTGTCCAAGTTGGTTCCCTAGTAAGAGGACCATGGGCTATCTCTGACATGAACTCAGTGGCTGGCTTATTGATCACCTTCCTCTGAGGGGGGAGCAGAGTTACCAGGCCATAGAGGAGGATAATTTAGCCAGTCCTGGTGAGACCTAATAGGCTAGGGCCAGATGGAAGAGGAGGAGGACCTCCCCTATCAGTGGATTTGGAGAGGGGACTGAGAGGAGATGAGGTAGGGAGGATGGGATTGGGAGGGAATGAAGGAGGAGGCTACAGCTGGGATAAAGTGAATAAACTGTATATTAATATAAATAATAAAAATAAGTTTAAAATATTATATATATCTATATGTAAGTGTGTATTGCATACTTTTTCCACAGAACATAACACAACAAATCATATCAGAGCAAATAGGAACTTTTATATGATGAAGTTAACTGCATGAAATTTTCACATATTTAATTCTTAATAACTCATTACTAATTTCTTCTGAAGTCTCTTGTAGCATATTAACTGTTTTGTATGTTAAATTCTTGTATTTGCTTTTAGAGCTTTATTCTGAACCAATTGTTCTAAGTGCTTTGCAAAAACAAAAGTATTGATTTCATTGCAAAAATATTTACCAGCATATCTTAAATTAAAGTATAAGTACATCATCCTCCCTTTCTTTTTCTTCCCTCCAACCCCTTATATGTATTCCCATTTCTATCTCTTTCAAAAGGATGGGTTCCTTTTCTTTATTATATAAGTATAATATGGTGAATCTTTTAATGTTATTTGTATGCTTATGATTTTAGGACTGACCACTTGGTATAGGGTAATCATTTAAAGGTCTTATCTCAGTGAAGACTCTTTATACTGTTCCGAGTGTTCATCTATTTATTTATTGCTTATAGTTCTTTGTCTAGAAGTAAGAGCCTATGAGATCCCCCCTTTTGTGTTCGATTATCTGTTGATTTTTTTTTTCTTCAGGTCTTGTTTAGGTAGCCACATTATTGAGCAATTATGGATAAAGCTTCTGGTTCATTTCTGGGAGACACATCCTTACAACATATTTCTAGATCCTTTGGTTCTTACAGTCTTTCTGCCTTTATTTGGTAATGTTTGTGTTGTAGATATATCCGTTGTGTCTGGGCATTTTATGATCAGTTGTTCTTTGTATTTTAGTCAGTTACAGTTTTTGGTAGTGGTTTCCATCTGTTACAAAGTGAAGTTTCTTTAATGAGAGGTGAGACTATGCTTCTCTGTGAGTATAAGAATATTTCGAACACACTTAGGAATTATGTTGGTTTATTAGTTGGCAGTAGTAGGTTCTCATTTAGGATCTCACTAGCCTCAGATAGCTGACTAGGTTTCCAGTCCTCTTGTCAAGTGGGCTTAAGTCCAGTGAGGCAGTTGTTGATTCTGCCAACATAAGTCTGCTACTCTTTAACTGTTAAGGATGTCGTGCTGTGCGGCTCATTGTTGAACTTTACAGGTATCACTTCTGGATAGGACTATCGGTTGCTTCCCTGCCTTGGTAGCTTCTATCGCACCTTCATATTCTATGAAAACTAGTCTTCTGGGAAGAGGCTCTCAAGTCAGATCTACCTTGCATTCTCTGAGTTCTGTGTCCTAAGTGCATAGTGTCATTAACCATATGAACTTACCTTCAACTTCTCAGAGGTAACCAAGGACGACAGCAATCATCTGTATTGTTTGAGGAATAGCTTGGATTCCCCTCATCAGCAACTTGAAATGGTTTTATTTTTCTTGCCATGTACTTGAGATTTTGTTAGACAATCGATGGCTTTTGGGAGGATCATTGTTCATTCAAGTAGGGGTAACATTATTTAAACTATATATGTGTATGTATTTACATAAACTTCTGCATACTATATGTAAACTTCTATGTACTAATTTTAGGAGGATAAAACATAAATGATTCCTGGTTTGTTCAAAGAAATTGTCATTTTATTCTTTCTCTCCCTCCTCTTCTGTATTAACCAGCCCTTTCCTAATATTAACCACTGAAACATTACAATGTCAGTTAATTAGAAAAATAATAATAATAATAATGTTAAAGTAAATAATTTTCTTTACAATCTTTTAATTTGAATCCAGAAGTTTATTGCTTTTATTCTGAAATATTACTAACAAAAATTTTACCGATTATTTGGTACTCTGTAATATGAATCTTTTTCTACCCCTGTCCCTTCCCATATACTTCAGTCAAATATGCTATCAGTGCAGCTGAAAATGTATATTATCTGTAAGAGAAGGAAGAAGAAAGAAACTCTTGGGAACGACAGATGTTACTATGCTGTAGCTTCTAGTGCAGAGGTGGATGCTGATCTGGCGATCATCTGCTATCTACGCACTTACGATGTGGGAAGTGTTCTGTCCACAGCAGCTTCACACGTGTGCATTAAGCAGCTTGTCTCTGTCATCTGAGTCTCTTGCACACTCTAGTCTGCTTCTGCCTTGCTGTCAACTGCTGTTTCAGTTCTGCTACCTTCCCTGCCCAGTATTGTTTGTGTGTTCATAGTTCGTAAAAGCACAGCTCCTTAAGTGAGTATTAAATACAAAAGTCCAGGCTACTGAGGGGGGATGACAAATGGAATTTTCTTTGTGCCTAATGAGAAGTGATGAAGACGGGAGGAGCATTATTGTCACCTGCCACAGAGTACTTGGCGCACAAAATTTTCTCTTCAATGTCCTGGAGCAATATAAACTTATTTACTTCATTTTTTAAAGCACAAGAAACAAGCTTAGTTATTATTTTTATTACATAGAGAAGGAATTTCAGGGGCAAATTTAATAAAGAAAGACCTAGAGTGATCTAATTGGTCAGAATGTTTGGTTCTTAGCTGATGAATAAAACTACATCTTTGCTTGCATGTTATGATAGATGGTACAGACAACTTGGCCTCCACTGGACAATAACATAATTTTGAGTCTCATATTTATCTTCTTCTAGCAACTTGTCATGTTTTCTGATTCCTGTCACTTGCCACCAACATGATCCCTAACTCAAAATCTTTGAAATCTATGGTGCTGGACTCCATATCCTTACATTTATCACACAGACAGCCAATTTAAACAGTCGATCCTCAAAACTCCTCTGTCACCTCATCACCTCTGCTCTACTTTAACATGTCATTCCAATCCATTCTTAACATGAAATAGTGCTCTTTCCTGAAGCTCATACTCAGATTCCTAAACCTCCAATCTTCTAGTCTTCACACTGCTATTGCAGTGAAGACATTTCCCCTACATAATCAAGATTGATTGCTCCTTCTCCACCTCCATCCTTCTTAAGAAATGATGCAAAGTTTTTCAATCATCCCCTACATGCTCAATAATTTATATTGAAGGGTTCTAGCATTACTGTTAATAGTGTAACCTTTGGCACCACAGCGTGCTCATTTGGTAAGCAGTCTGTATTCAATACTATATACGGTTAGTCTTATCAATCACATTTATTTCACCAATCTCTTTTTATCCTTCTATCTTTTAATTCTTCTAGGGATTGTCTGTACAGTAGTTAGAGTGTTCTACCCTGAGGCCCTTCCTAACTGTTGCTGGAGAGAGTATCCGGACTGTGGAGTAATACCTCCATACATGTACTGTTCTCCTTTGAACTGAGTCTTCAGGGATGCTAGATGTTCCTTTTACTGATGTTTGCCCACTTTCCCACTTTTATTGTGGCTTTCCTGTCCCCTTGCCACCCCTCAAGTTCCTTGTCCAAGATTTGCTTTCATCCTCCTCTGGCTGCCTTGTATGAAGACTAGTAATCTACCAGGGCAGAATCTTATCAATTCGTTTCCCTCACAGTTATCTACATTTGCACCTGTATTTTGGTCATTTATCTCAGTCTCCATGGAAACCATATTCCCTTTCTTATCTAAACTAAATAAATAAATAAATCACTCCACTTTTTTAGATGCCAACTTCTCCAATACCTTGCTTGATAAATTATACTGCTTACAATATTTTCCACATCTATTTTTTTCTCTATTGACACTTGTCTTTTAGTCTGTAAACACGTGCAAATCTTTCAATATTATAAAGTCTGTTTCAACACCAGATAACTTGTAGCTGGCTTTCTTCAAGTTTCACATCCAAGGCTTTAGATTACTTTTTACGTTGCTTCAATTAGGTCTTTTATGTATGTATGTATGTATGTATGTATGTATGTATGTATGTATGTAT
>NW_026592666.1:6878259-6897567 GCF_907164565.1 Psammomys obesus | reverse complement strand
TATGTATGTATGTATGTATGTATGTATGTATGTATGTATGTATGTATGTTTGTATGTATGTATGCATGTATGTATGTATGTATATATGCATGTATGTATGTATGTATCTATCTGACTGTCTGTCTGACTTGTCTCTTGCTCTCATGAATACCCTCAGTTAGCCAATGATTTAAAATGTTCTTTTTTGACATGTTTTATGGTCCTTTGTGTGGTCTTTGGCACTCATGACCACTATCCTCAAAATCCTTTCTTTGCTGTTATTATGTGTTTAGTCAGTTTCTGGCTTATTCCTATTTATATCGGTGAGATAAAGACCATGACCAAAATCAGCTTGGGGAGGAAAAAGATTAGTTGGCTTACACATACAAGGTCACACACTATTGAGTAGAGTCAAGCCAGGGACTCAAGGCAGCTTCCTGTAGGCAGCAACTGAAGCAGGAGGCATCGAAAGATGCTGTGTGTGGCTTGTTCCTCATGGCTTGAACATTTTGCTTTCTTTTCATATCCAGGATCACCTTCCTGCCCAAGCGGTACCACCCACAGTGAGCTGGGCCCTCCCACAACAATCATTATTTAAAAAAAAAATACCCAACAAACTTGACTATAGGCACTTCCTTAACTGAGATTTCCTCTCCCAAGATATGTCTAGGATTGTGTCAAGTTGACTAAAACCAGACAGTGTAGTTTTATTGTAAATTTAAGTTTTGTTCCTCAGCAAGAGGTCTGCCCTTAGTTTTCATATACATCATTTAGTATGTCATCAATTGTCCTCAATCTTGTATCAAACATATATATTCATTTTCATGGCATAGTTGCTGCTGTTGTTAAAACCTGAAAAATCTTGTTCACTGGCATGCTATGTCTTTGAACTCTTTTTCTGCAACTATAGCTCTTCTGTACCACTTCATTTTGAACTTCTCTGTGGCCATAGTTTCTATTTTCTGCTACACACCCAGATGGCATTGTTCTTCTCAATAACAGAAGATATCAAAGGAAAAGTATTAAACAACAAAACGCACGTCTCATGCCCTTAGAGATGGTCAGCTTGCTTGTAATTCTTCATATGCATGCCTCCACTTGTATGCAGTAGAAGGTGATTTTTAAATTTTATTTATTTACTCACTTTACATCCTGATTGCAGACCCCTCCTCTCCTCCAACTCCATCCCCCCACATACCCCTCTCCCCCGTTCTCCACTTTCCTTCTCAGAGAAGGGGGAGGTCTCCCATGGGTACCAACCTGCCCTGACACCTCGAGTCACAGCAGGACTAAATGCATCCTTTCCCATCGTGGCAAGACAAGGCAGCCTGGTTAGGGGAATGAGATCCAAAAGGAGGCATCAGAGTCAGAGACAGCCCCTGCTCCAGTTGTTGAGGATCCACATGAAGACCAAGCTGCACATCTGCTACATAGGTGCAAGGTCCTAGGACCAGTCCATGCACTCTTTGGTTGGTGGTTCTCTCTCTGTGAACCCCCATGTGCCCACTTTTTTTTTTTTTTTTGAGTCCTTGGTTCCTCTGGCTCCCTCAGTCTTTCACCCAATCCTTCCATAATACTCTCTCAGCTCTGGCTAATGTTTGGCTGTGTGTCTCTGTATCTGTTTCCATCAGATGCTGTGTGAAGCCTCTCAGAGGAGGTCTGCTAGGTTTGTGTGTGCAAGCAAAGCAGAATAACATTAATAGCATCAGGGATTGTTTTTCTCCCATGGGATGAGTCTCAGGTAGGGTCAGTCTTTGGTCAGCTATTCTCTCAATCTTTGCTCCATCTTTTTTTCCTGCACATCTGGTGGACAAATTTTGGGTTGAAGGTTTTGTGGGTGGGTTGGTATCCTTATTCATTCCTTTGCTGAAAATCCTGCCTTGCTACAGGAGGTTAGGTGATTTTTAAAATTTTAGATTTATTTTAAAATTTTTTTTTCACTTTACAACCCTAGTCATAACTCCTCTCCCTCTTCTCCCAGTCCAACTCCTCTTCCTTCTTCCCCCTCCCACTCCCTTAGTCTTCAGAAAGGAGAGTCTTCCTCCCCTAGCAACTTATCCCAGCCTATCAAGTCTCATCAGGACTGCCTGCATCCTCTTCCTCTGTGGTCCAGCAAGGCCCTGCCAGGGGGAGTGAATGATGAGCAGGTAACAGAGTCCATGTCAGAGATACCCCTAGTAAGGTGATATTTTCAAACAGAGTAACAATTGAAAACTCTGTCACTAAATCAGTTTCAAACTTTATAATTGGTCAGGAAAGTAATTTACTAGACACCTTATAAATATACGTAGTCAATTAACATGTGTTGAGAAAAACTAAGCATCTGAAGTCTTCATTTATCCAGAGAAGTATATCAATGGTAGCAGGAATATTTTTAGAGTTAAAGGCACTTCCCCATAAAACAAAAAATAACAGAATGTAAATCCAATCTCATCTAGCTATATTTTGTGTGGCAAGACCCATGATTTAAAAATGATCTTTATCTGAATTGTTCAATCTGTAAAATTGTAAAATTGTAAAATTCTTAGTTTAGAATATTTAATGAGATAAGAAACAAGAGAATGCTCCAAGTATGTTATTTGTCCTACATTCTGAACACTGACAAAGAGTTTCAGTGAATGCAGAGACAGTGGGACAGTTAGGCTTATATTAAATCTGACATGTCAGCTCTATTATGACCTTCGTACTGAAAGACAGATAAATGGAGAGTAGTGCTGTGTCCATGGAGAAGGTGTGATGCTTGGGCCTACACTTCAATTTTTATAACATATTATAAAACAATGTTATACACAGAAGTGTGTGTTGTTTCAAGTGTCCTACTTCCTGAATCAAAGAGAAATTCTATTATTTTTGGCCAGAATGTGGTACTGAGAAGGTGAGGGCTGACTGAAAGAATACTATGGATTAATTCCAGTAGGGCTATTGTGTGGGGGGCTCTAGAAGGACAGTCACTTGCCAGAAAGAACTGTTATTAGTAAAATTTAGGGATGTAAAAATAGTAACTAGGCTAGAAAAAGACAGTGCTTTTTCATATAAGAATGTAAGAATCTAAACGAGTATTTTTAAGAAGTCAGTGGAACTTACATTACAATAAAATTCCGGATTAGATATTTAATAACAATTTATTTTTTCCCTGACTACTTCCTCTTTATGTTTTTTTTTAAACATTAAAAGAGAAAGATGATTATTTCTTGTACAGAAACATTTCATTATCATATAGTCCTGTCTGATGATACCTGGGCATGATATTGATATTCTATTCAAAAGTGTAATTTTTGAAAAAGAGGGCAAAACCATACATTGGAAAAAGATAGCCTATTCTACAAATGGTACTGGCAAAAAGGATTTGTGCTGCAGGAGGATGAAGTTAGAGGCTTATGTTTTACCTTGTGAAAAATAAATTCAAACTGGATCAAATACCTTAATTTAAAACTTAACATATTACAACTTCTGGAAAAATGTATGGATACCATTCAAGGTATTGGGGTAGGTAAGGCCTCTTTGAATAGAACATCAATAGCATCAGAACTAACCCCAAGTATGAACTCTGTCATAATTTTTTCATTTTTATTTGTGGATAATACATCAAAATATATTTCACCGTGAAAGTATAAATCTAATGTGACATTCAGCTTCTATGCTGAGTGTCTAAAAATATAGAGATGTCCTGTGTGCTGCTCTAAATCTATAGTTGTTCATTGAGTCTTATAGCCTCCAAGTCTGGTTAATTTCAGTGTGTGCCTTTTTAAACCATTTTTAAAACAATATACCTTAAAATAAACTTAATATAAACAGCATTTTCACTTAAAAATAAGTTCTCTTTTTTTTCTAAAAGCCTTCCAGTAAACTTTCTTTAAGTTGCTTCATGTGAGTATGCTTAAAGTTCACTGGTGAATACAACCTGTTTAATCATAGCTATCCAAACACCTGTCTTATGTTCTTCTTGATGTTGAGGTTCAGGAGCATGAGGTAATGCTCTTATCTAAAGGTGCTATTATGCAAATAAAAATGACCACAACTCATTCATAACCTTTAGGTGCCTTTTGAGTGACAGAGCACTGTCAGCATTACTGGAAACCTCAATATAAATTATGTGTGCCTATCATTATGTCATACAGAATGCTGGTGCCTATGACTTTAATCAGTCCTCAAATGTCTACAGATTTAGGTCACATAGGTGAACTCCATGCCAAGTAATCAATACCCTGTACACATTTTCTGGCTGTGGGTCTCTCCTATTGTTCCCATCTACTGCTAAAGTAAGCTTCTCTGATGGTAACTGGGCAAGACACTGAGCTATAAGTATAGTAGAATATCCTTAGAAGTCATTCTATCACGCCAGCCCTTTAGCCAGAACAGTAGCATTTGGTTTTCCCCTAGGCTCTTGTCTTATCTAGCCTCAGGTCCCTGATCACCTGAGCAGTGTTTGGAATGGTTGTTATCACATGGGATGGGTCCAATATCCCATCAGATATTGCTTGGTTGCTCCACACACTTTGTTATGCCATTGTACCAGCACATCTTGCAGGAAGGTCACCAGTGTGGACTGAATGGTTTGTGGCTGGGTTGGTATTAGCATTTCTCTTTTGGTAGTGTGCAGAAGCTTCCAGTATCATGAGCACTAGTCAATAGAGGTAAAGGCTCTAAGTAGCCACGGATTGATCTCTCCCTGTTTAATGAGTTGTGCAGCTGCTGTCTTCAGCAATGGCGTCTTACTGTATGTATATTAGATGCTAGGTTTGATAAGTCCATTGACTGGCCTCTTTTTTTTTTCTAATTGAAAATTAAGTTTTGGAGAGCAACCAATAGATAGGCTGGGCTCTTGATGTCTAGTATGGAACACATGCATTTCTAGAGTAAGAGTCTGAAGAATTATTTTGTTGTTATTATTATTATTTATTACATTTTATTCACTTTGTATTCTGGCTGTAGCCCCTCCCTTTTCTCCCCCTATGCTCTTCCCCTAGTCCAGTGCTAAGGGAATTCCTCCTTTCCTACTTTCTGACATTAACATATCAGGTCTCATCAGGACTGTCTGGATCCTCAATCTCTGTAGCCTAATAAGGCACCCTCTCCAGGGGGAGGTGATCAAAGAGCAGGCAACTGAGTTCATGACAGAGACTGCCCCTGCTTCCCTTAGAAGGGGACCCCCATGAAGACTGAGCTGCCCGTGGACTACATCTGAGAAGCTGGTCTAGGTCCTCTCTGTGCGTGATTCTTGGCTGATTCATCACTCTCTGCAGGCACCTTTGGGCTTTTTTTTTTTTTTTTTTTTTTTTGGCTTTGATGTTCTCCTTGTGGAACTCCTGTCCCCTCCAGGTCTTTCTATGAAGCCCTTTTTCCATAAGATTCCCTGCAATCTGCCCAAAGTTTGCTTATAATTCTCAGCATCTGGTTCAATACCCTGCTAGGTAGAGTCTTTCAGAGGCTATATGTGGTAGACTCCTGTCCTGTTCCCTGTCTTCTCCCACTACCAATATCTATCCTGTTTGCCTTCCTGAATGAGAATTAAGCATCTTCCCTAGGGTCCACCGAGTTATCTTCTTTAAGATTATAGATTTTAGTATGTTTATCTTGTATGGCTAATATACACTTATAGTGAGCATATTTCATGTGTGTCTTTCTTCTTCTGGGATCCTTCACTCAGCATGATCTTTTGTAGTTCCCACCATTTGCTGGCAAATTCCATGATTTCCTTGTTTTTAATTGTGGAGTAGTATTCCATTGTGTATATGTGCCACAGTTTCTGTATCCATACTTCAGTTGAGGGATATCTAGGTTGTTTCCAGATTCTGGCTATTATGAATAAGGCTGCTATGAACATAGTTGAGCAAACATCCTTGTTTTATGATTTAGCATCTTACAGATATATACCCAGCCAGGTATAGCTGAATCTTCAGGTAGCAGTATTACTAATTTTCTGAGGAAGGGACAGATTGATTTCCAAAGTGTTTATAAAACTTTACATTCCCACCAGCAATGGAGGAGGGTTCCCCTTTCTTTACAACCTCTCCAGCATGTGCCATCCCTTGAGTTTTTGATCTTAGTCATTCTGATGGGTGTGAGATGGAATCTCAGGGTCGTTTTGACTAAGGACTTTGAGCATTTCTCTGCCATTTGATATTCCTCTGTTGAGAATTCTCTGGTTAGCTCTGTTACCATTTTTTTTTGTTTACTTGGATTAGTTGGTTTGAATTTTTTTATACAAGTATAGAACAGATTAATATAAACAAGTATTAATCTTGCCATTTCCAGTATTTCTTCAGTTTTAACATAATCAAGTTTTTCTCATTCATGTTTCAACACCCAACATTAGGGGATATGGAATTAATTTCAGAGAAATAGTGCAGACAACCCAATGGAATCATAGGCATTATTAAAATCTATTTTATTTTTTGTTTTATATTTCATTGAGATTGAAGGTGGGACTTTATTTAATATTTAAATAAATATTATTGAAGAAAGTCTAAACTAGTTTCTTGGACATGTAGTATAAACAGTTAATCTAGAAATGTGAATTTTTCATTACCAACGTCAATGTTACATCCTTCTTGAAGTCTGGAGATGTCGACATTATATTACACATGCTTTATTTATTTTTAGAATAAAAGCAGCCTTTACCTGAGGTTTCAAGCACTTCTTATCGGGTTGGTCAAGATGCTGTAACGGAGGCTATTAACACTAGAAGTAAGTTGTCATGATCTGCTATCATAAAATAATGAGTTATGTATATTCATGTGTTTTGATTCTTGCCTTGAACACAACTTTCTAATTAATAGTTTCATGCTTCATTCAGGAACAGAGTACCTTGATTACAATGGGTTCCAGCCTTTGATCCGTCTGCAACATGATTTCTCAGGGTAAATTGACAAACTTGTCTCTGATTATTATTTCATTTTCCATATCAAAAGAGGTGCTACACTGACAAAGTAGACTATTTCCATTTCCCAGTGAAGTAATTTGTCTCTGAAAATTAATACAATAATCTAATTATAATTTAAATTGCCCTGTAAGTTAAATATAGTAATAATTTATGAATCAAGCAAATACAAATGTCATAACTCTCACAGTAACAATTTATTATGCATTAGTACATTTACACTGATGAATATCAACCACTTAAGAAATACATTTTTATTTTAAAAATAAAAATTTTATTCTTTTATTTAAGCATTAAAAAGTTGAGGCAAAAGGCAAACATATACCTAATCCCTTTTCAATATTGGTATAATGCACAAATAAAGCTATGAAAAAAAATAATAAAAAAGTGGGGCACTGTAGTTCAATGACCTGTTATATCTTTCTTTTATTAATTTTAATTTTTCTTTTTTATATTAATTAAAGCTTATTCACTTTGTATCTCAGAGGTAGCCCCTTTCCTCATTTCCTCCCAATCCCACTCTCCCTCATCTCCGCCCACTCCCCTCTCCAAGTCCACTGATAGGGGAGGTCCTCCTTCACTTCCATCTGATCTAGCTATCAGGTCTCATCAGGACTGCCTGCATTGTCCTCCTTTGTGGCTTGGCAAGGCTTCTCTCCCCTCAGGGGGAGGTGATCAAAGAGCCTGCCACTGAGTTCATGTCAGAGACAATCTCTGTTTCCCTTACTAAGATACCACTTGGACACTGAGCTGCCATGTGTTACATCTGTGCCTGGGTTCCAACATTATCTCCATGTTTGGACCTTGGTTGGAGTATCAGTCTCAGAAAAAACACTTGAGCCCAGATATTTTGGTTCTGTTGCTCTCCTTGTGGAACTCCTGCCCCTGCAGGTCTTTCTATCTCCCTCTTCTTTCATGAGGTCCCCTGCACTCTGCCTAAAGTTTATCTGCTTTGATACACTGCTGGGTAGTCTTTCAGAGACCCTCTGTGGCAGGCTCCTATCATGTTTTGTGTTTTCTCCCTCTTCTGATTTCCATCCCCTTTGCCTTTCTGAGTGAAGATTGTTCATATTACCCAGGGTCCTCCTTCTTGCTTGGCTTATTTAGGTGTACAGATTTTAGTATGTTTATCCTATATTATATGTCTAATATCTACTTGTTTATCCTGTATTATGTGTCTAATATCTACTTATAAGTGAGTATATACCATGTGTGTCTTTCTGCATATGAGATACCTCACTCAGGATGATCTTTTCTAGATCCCACCATTTGCCTGCAAATTTCATGGTTTCCTTGATTTTAATTGCTGAGTAATATTCCATTGTATGAATGTACTATAATTTCTATATCCATCCCTCAGTTGAAGGGCCTCTGGATTTTTTCCATGTCCTGGCTATTAGGAATAAAGCTGCTATGAACAGTTGAACAAATGTCCTTTTTGTGTAATTGAGCATTTTTTGGATAAATGCCTAGGAGTGGTATACTTGGACCTAGAGGAACTGCTATTCCTAATTGTCTGAGAAAGTACCAGATTGATTTCCAAAGTGGTTGTACCAGTTTACATTCCCACCAGCAGTGGAGAAGGGTTCCCCTTTTTCCACATCCTCTTCAGCATGTGTTGTCACTTGAGTTTTTGATCTTAGACATTCTGATGGGTATAAGGTGAAATCTCAGGGTTGTATTGATTTGCATTTCCCTGATGACTAAGGATGTTTGAGTATTTCTTTAAGTGTTTTTCTGCCATTCTATATCCCTTTACAGAGGATTCTCTGTTTAGCTCTGTTACCCCTTTTTTAATTGGATTACTTGGTTTGTTGTTTTTTTAACTTCTTGAGCTCTTTATATATGCTGGATATCAGCCCTCTGTCAGACATAGAGTTGGTGAAGATCCTTTCTCAGTCTGTAGTCAGTTGTTTTGTTCTGAGGACAGTGTCCTTTCCTTTACAGAAGCTTTTCAGTTTCATGAGGTCCCATTTATTGACTGTTGATCTTAGAGCTTTTGCTGTTGGTGATCTGTTCAGGAAGTTGTCTCCTGTGCCAGTGAGTTCAAGGTTTTTCACCACTTTTTCTTCTAACAGGTTTAGTGTATCTGATTTTATGTTGAGGTCTTTGATCCACTTGGACATGAGTTTTGTGCAGGGTGATAAATATGGATCTATATGCAGTTTTTTTTTTTTTTTTTTTTTTTTTACATGGAGACATCCAATTAGACTAGCACCATTTGTTGAAGATGCTATCTTTTTTCCTTTGAATGCTTTTGGCTTCTTTGTCTTAAATCAAGTATCTATAGGTGTGTGGGTTTATTCCTAGGTCTTCTATTCAATTCCATTGATTCACCATTCTGTTTCTATGCCAATATCATGCAGTTTTTATTACTATTGCTCTGTAGTATAGCTTGAGATCAGGGATGGAGATACCTCCAGACGATCTGTTGTTGTACAGTATCGTTTTGGAGATTCTGGTTTTTCTCTTTTTTCATATGAAGTTGAGAATTGTTCTTTCATGGTCTGTAAAGAGTTGTCTTGGTAATTCGATTGGAATTACATTGAATCTGTAGATTGCTTTTGGCAGGATGGTTATTTTCACTATTTTTATCTCATCAATAAACATAGCATGAGAGATCTTCTGATATCTTCATCAATTTCTTTCTTCAGAGACTTGAAGTTTTTTTTTATTTTAAACAGGTCTTTCACTTGCTTGGTTAGAGTCACACCAAGGTACTTTATGTTATTTGTGGCTATTGTGAAAGGTGTAGTTTCTCTAATTTCTTTCTCTGCTTTTTTTTTCGTTAATATACAAGAGGGCTACTGATTTTTTTTTTTTGAGTTAAATTTGTGTTCAGCCACTTTGCTAAAGGTGTTTATCAGCTGAAGGAGTTCTCTGGTAGAGTTTTTAGGGTCACTCATGTATACTATCATATCATCTGCAACTAGTGATACTTTGACTTCTTCCTTTAGGATTTGTATCCCTTGATCTCCTTCAATTTTCTAATTGCTATAGCTACGACTTCAAGTACAATTCTGAAGGATACAGAGAGAGTGGGGAGCCTTGCTTTGTTCCTGATTGCAGTGGAATTGATTTAAATTTCTCTCTGTTTATTTTGATGTTAGCTATAAGCTTGCTCTAGATTGTGTTTATTATATTAAGTATGTGCCTTGATTTCCTGATCTCTCCAAGACTTTAAATATGAATGTGTGTTGGAGTTTGTCAAATGTTTTTTTTTTTTTTTTGACATCTAGGGACATGATCATGTGGTTCTTTTCTTTCAGTTTGCTTATATGATGTATTACATTGATGGATTTCCATATATTGAACCACACTGCATGCCTGGGATGAAGCCTATTTGGTCATGATAGATGATACCTTTTATGTTATTGGATTCAGTTTGCAAATATTTTATTGAGTATTTTTGCATCAATGTTCATAAGACAGACAGTTCTGAAGGTTTTTTTGTTGTTGTTGTTATTGTTGTTGTTGTTGTTGGGTCTTCGTGTGGTTTAGGTATCAGGGTGACGGAAGCTTCACGGAGTGAGTTTGGTAATGTTCCTTCTTTTTCTATTTTGTGGAATAATTTGAAGAGAAATGGAGTTAGCTCTTATTTGAAGGTCTGGTAGAATTCTGGTATGATTTTCTTGATAATATTTTCTGGATCTTGGAGCCTGGAATCTTCTTTTTCATCTATTCCTAGTTCTTATATTTCGTCTTTTCTTGGTGTCCTTGATTTCTTGGATGTTTTGTGTTTGTAACTTTTCTGATTTTGCTTTTTCTTTGAGAGAAATATCAATTTCTTCAAGTATGTCTTCAGCACCTGAGATTCTCTCTTGTATTCTATTGATGATGCTTACCTTTGTGGTTCCTGATCTTTTCTCTAAGTTTTCCAGCTCCAGGGTTTTCTCTGTTTGTGTTTTCTTTATTGATTCTAATTGTGTTTTCATGTCTTGCATCATTTCCTTCAACTGTTTGAATGTGTATTCCTCTCCCTCCATGATAGCCTCTATTTTTATTTATTCATTTCCTCTCTGTATGCCACTAATTGTGCCTCTACTTGTGCCTCTATTTGTTTGGCTGTAGTTGCCTGTATTTCTTTGAGAGCTTTGTTCATTTCCTCTCTATATGCCTCTACTTATGCCTCTACCCATGTCTCTATTTGTTTGGCTGTATTTGCCTGTATTTCTTTGAGAGCTTTGTTCATTTCCTCTTTATTTGCCTCCATTTGCATGCCTATTTCTTTGAGAGATTTGTTTGTTTCCTCTTTACGTGCTTCTAATAACTGGATAAGCATAGCTTTAAAATAATTTTCCTGTATTCCTGATGAATTAAAATATCCATTGATTTTGGGGGTTGCTGGTGAAGCCATGATGTCCTGATTATTGTTGGATGTGTTCTTATGCTGACCTCTAGCCATCTGTTTATCCATAACCTTTGCTGTTTGTTCTGGCATCTGTACTTCAGACTGGGTCCATCTTTCTCTGGTGTCTGGAGTATTCTTCAGGTAGGATGAGAGAGGTCCATGATTTGAGAGTGTGTATTGTTGTTTCCACTGTAGCTGAGGAAGAAAGTTCAAAGGCTAAGGTGCACAAGTGTGGGTGAGCATGTACAGGCGTGTGTGTGGAAGTGTCCTTGAAGGACAGGGTACTAGAGAATGTAGATGCCTGGAATGTGCGGCTTAATCCTAGGAGAGGGTGCCGGTGCTGGTGCTGTTCAAGAATGCAATGTGCACGCGCAGGTTCCATGAATATCTCAGTGGCTACAGTACTGTAGAACTGTGCTCCTTGTTTTCAGATCTGTCTGGGCTCCAGGAATTATTTGCCTGGACTCCAGTGGTAGACCCACAGAACATGGGTTTCAATGTCGAGAACGCTGACCCAAGAATCCCTACGTTGCCCACAGTGGGTGTTTTGGTGGGAGGGATCTGATGTCTGGCTGTTAGCATAGAGGAACCCTGGATTTTGGGGTCTGTATACATTGACTTGAAGACACAAGTCTTACTTGCTAGTGGCCTAATTGGAAAGCACAGGGGTTCCCCTGTTCTCTATTCTCAGATTTTTTGCCTTCAGGAACAAATGAGAGTGTCGGGTATCAGTCAGCTAAGTGGTTACCACTGTTTGTCCACTGAGCAGGGACACCCTTTGGGTTGGCCACTTCTGTTGTCTCAGTCATGGAGCATGGAGGCTCCTGACAGGGCCAGCTGCCATTCTGCTGCCATCACCACTGAAGTCCAGGAAGGCTGGTATAGCCACCGGTGGGAGGTCCTGGAGGCCTATACAGCTGCTGGCCACTGCTGCAGAACCTGGGAGGCTGGTACAGAGGCCCTCTGGGAGCCCCTGGGAAGCCTGTACAGCCACCCTCGGACCTGGGAGGCCCATTTAGCAGGCTGCCTCTGTGGAACTAGGAGCCAGGTCAGCCTCTGCTGTCTTAGTTATCAAGCAAGGAGACCCATGCTTGGAGCAGCAGGCACTGTGGGCCGCTTCCTACTCTGAAGGAGGTCCATCATGGGGAAGTGCAGGGGGATTTAATATGCACCACTCTCAGTCCCTGGAGACCTCTGCAGGTGACCTGAATCCAAATGGTCTCAGCTCACATGTTGTCCTCAATGTCAATGTTCTGGCTTCAGCTGTCCCCACCCCACTCACCAATTTCGGATCCTGTGCTCCTCAGATGTGGTGAGCACTGGTTGTAGCCATCTCAGAACCTCTGACCCATTAAATTTTTAACAACTGCTTTACCGTTTTCTGTTATTATATGTTAATAGCTAGTGCAGAAAACTATTTCTTGCAAAAATTATGAATATTTAAAATGTAGATAAATTCACAGTGTGATATTTATTGGAGCCTATGGGTGAAATCATGAGAAATCATCATTTTATAAATTATCTAATGCCATAAAACAGAACATCTTTGTTCATTTACTTATTCAAATTTGTATTTGTTCACCAATGTCATTGACGTCTCTTGTTATATTTTATTTGATTTAAAAAGTTGCTGAAATTGAAATAAGCAAATATTCAGTTATACTTCTATATATGAAAAAAGTGTTTAGCAAGTACTCTTCACTTTATGTCTATCTGTATAATTATAAACTTTGGTTATCCTTTTAGATAGCTGAACTTATTTTCTTATGATTTTTGTTGTTGTAGTATAACAAAAATTTATCAGGTTTACAGTTTTGTTTTTAATTTCTATTTTATTTAAGTATATTTACTTAAATCCCAAGAATGCCCCCTTTCTCCCCAGTGCCCCACAACCTCCTTCCTCTTTCCCATCTCTCTTTGCCCTCAGAAAAAGGGAGCTTCCCTCTCCCCCTTATCAACCTTCCTGCACATCTAGCCACATCAAGACTGAATATATCCTCATCCACTGAGGCTAGGTGAGGCAGCCCTGCAGGGGGAATTGATTCAAAAGCAGGCAATAGAGTACATGGTAGAAATGCTCCGCCCCTTCGAATCACCAGGAAATCCACATGAAGACCAAGTTGCCCATATGTGCAGGAGGCCCAGGTTCGGACCATGCATGCTCCTTAGTTGATGTTTCAGTCTCAGTAAGTCCCCGAGGGTCTGGGTAGTTGCCCTTGTTGGTCTTCATGTGGGGTTCCTGTCCCCTCCAGGTCTTTCCATCTTCCCTTCAACACTTTCACAAGATCGCCAGAGTTCTGCTGAATGCTTGCCTGCAAGTCCCAACATGTCTCTCAATCTGCTGCTGGGTAGAACCTCCTGGAGGACAATCATTCTCGGCTTCTGTTTGGAAGCTTAGCAGAGCATCATTAATTGTGTCGTGGGCTGGCTTTCTACCCTGTGGTGGGTCTCAGGCTGGGCCAATTATTGCCTGGACGTTCCTCAATCTCTTTTCCCCTTTATCCTTGAGCTACTGTAGACAAGGCAATTTTTGGATCAAAGATTTTGTGGATGGGTTGTTTTTGCTCTCCATCAACTAGTCCTGGCTGGCTAGGAGGTGGTCACTTCTCTCTCCATACCCTCCTCCCCTCCGCCTTTAGGAGTCTCAGCTAGAGCCACACCTATTTCTTCCCAAGCCTTCAGCTTGTTAAAGAGCTTCCCCACTCACTTTTCCTGGTCCCCACCCTTGTTTTCCTCTCCTTTCCATCTCTTGCTCAGTTCCCTCTCTTCATCCTTTCCCGCTGTCTATTTTATTTCTACTTCTGAGTGACATTATGACACCCTTCCTTGGGTTCTTCATGTTACTTAACTTCTTTGAGTCTGTGGAATGTACTATGATTATCCTGTACTATGGGTGTAATATCCACTTAAAAGTGAGTACATGCCCTGTGTGTCTTTCTAGGTCTGGATTACCTCATCTACGATGATCTTTCCTAGTTCCAGCTATATGCCTGCAAATTTCATGATTTTCTTATTTTTAATAGCTGAGTAGTATTTCATTCTGTAAATGTACTGTAATTTCTTTATCCATTCATTGGTTGAGGGACATCCACATAATTTTCAGTTTCTGGCTATTATGAACATAGATGAGTAAATGTCCTTGTTGTACGGTGGAAGATATTTTGGGTACATGCCCAGGAGTAGTGTAGCTGGGTCTTGAAGTAGAATTACTCTAAATTCTCTGAAAAAGCACCAGATTGATTACCAGAAAGGTTGTACAAGTTTGCACTCCCACCAGCAATGAAAGAGAGTAACCCTTTCTTCACATCCTCCTCTCAAGTGTTATCACTTGAGTTTTTGATCTTAGCCATTCTGAGGGGTGTAAGATAGAATCTTAGAGTCATTTTGCTTTTAATTTCCCTGATGACTAAGGACATCTAGCGTTTGTTTAGGTGGTTCTTAGCCATTTGAGATTCCTCTGTTGTGAATGCTTGGTTTAGCTGTGTACCCCATTTTTAATTGGATTATTTGATTTGTTGGTATTTCATTTCTTAATTTCTTTGTGTATTTTGGATATTAGCCCTGTGTCTGATGTAGTGTTGGTGAAGATCTTTTCCCAACCTGTAGGCTGCCATTTTGTTCTATTGACAGTGTCCTTTGCTTTACAGAAGCTTCTCAGTTTCATGAGATTCCACTTATTAATTGTTGATCTCAGAGCCTATGCTGTTGGTGCTATGTTAAAAAAGTGCCAATGATTTCAAGGCTCTCCACCACTTTTTCTTCAAACAGGTTTAGTGTATTTGGTTTTATGTTGAGGTCTTTGATCCACTTGGACTTGAGTTTTATGTAGGGTGATAAATATGGGTCCATTTGCATTTTTCTGCATGCAGACATTCAGTTAGACTAGCACCACTTGTTGAAGAAAATGGTTTCTTTTTTCAATTGTTTGTTTTGGCTTCTTTGTAGAAAATCAAGTGCCTGGGTGTGGGATTATTTTTTGGTCTTCAATTCCGTTCCATTGATCAACCTGTCTGTTTTTATGCCAATACCATGCAGTTTTTATTACTATTGCTCTCTAGTATAGCTTGAAATCAGGAATGCTGATACTGCCAGAATATTTTCTTATTGTACATAATTGTTTTTACTTTCCTGGGTCTTTTCTTTTCCATATGAACTTAGTGGTTGCTATTTCCGGGTCTGTAAAGAATTGTGTTGGAATTTTGATGGGAGTTGCATTGAATCTGTAGTTAGCTTTTGCTAGGATTACCATTTTAAATATGTTAATCCTACCTTTCTACAATCATGGGAGATCTTTCCACCTTTTAAAATCTTCTTCAATTTATTTCTTGAAAAACTTGATGGTATTGTCTTAAACTTGTTTGGTTAGAATTACACCGGGATATTTTATATTATTTGTGGCTATTGTGTAAAGGGTGTTGTATCTCTAATTTCTTCCTCAGCTCTTTTGTTGCTTGTGTAAAGAAGGAATACTGACTTTTCTTTTGAGTTAATTTTGTATCCAGACACTTTGATGAAGGTGTCCATCAGCTTTAGGAGTTCTCTGGAAGAGTCACTTATGTATACCATCATATCATGTAAAAATAGCTATACTTTCACTACTTTCCTTCCAATTTGTATTCTCTTGTTCTCCTTTACTTCTTTATTTGTCTTATTGCACTAGCTAGAACTTCAAGTCTTATTTTGAAGAGATATGGTGAGTGGGCCGCCTTGTGTTGTCACTGATTTTAGTGGGATCGCTTTAGGTTTGTTACCACTTGGCTGTTACCTTGTTGTATATTACCTTTATTGTGTTTGAGTATGTGTGCTTTATTCTTATTCTTGGTCTTTCCAATACTTTAAACATGAAGGGTTGTTGGATTTTGTCAAAGGTCTTTTCAGCATCAAATGAGATGATGTTGCTTTTTTTTTTTTTTTTTAGTTTGTTTATATGGTGGATTATATTGATGGATTTTGGTGTGTTGAACCATCATTGCATTCCTGGGATGAAGCATACTTCATCATAGTGGATGATATTTTTGATGTGTTCCTGGATTCATTTTATAAGTATTTTTATTGAGTATTTTTGCATCAATGTTCATAAGGGAGATTCTATTTCTTTGTTGGGTCTTTGTGTGGTTTAGGTGTCAGCATCACTGGGGACTTATAGAAAGAGTTCAGCAATGTTACTTCTGTTTCTATTTTGTGAAATAGTTTGAGGAGTATAGTTATTAGCTCTTCTGTAAGAGTCTGGTAAAATTCTATGCTGAAATCATCTGGCCCAGGGCTCTTTTTGGTTGGGAGGCTTTTGATGACTTCTTCTATTTCCTTAGCGGTTTTAGGTCTATTTAAATTGTTAACCTGATCTTGCTTTAACTTTGATAAGTGCAACCTATCAGGAAAATTTCCCACTTCATTTAGATTTTCCTGTTTTGTGATATACAGGTTATCGAAGCATGATCTAAAGGTTCTTTGGCTTTCTTCAGTGTTTCTTGTTATATACCCCTTTTCATTTCTGATTTTATTAATTTTGATGCTCTCCCTCTGTCCTTTAGTTAGTTTAGCTAAGGGTTTGTCTATCTTGTTTATTTTCTTAAAGAACCAGATCTTGATTTCATTGATTTTTTTGTATTGTTCTCTTTGGTTCTAGCTTTTGATTTCTGCCCTGAGTTTGATTATTTCCTGCCATTGTCTCCTTTTGTGTGTGTTTGCTTCATTTTTTTTTTTTTGAGATTTCAGGTGAGCTATTAAGTTGCTAGTATGAACTCTCACTACTTTCTTTATGAAGACACATAGTGCTTTTCCTCTTAGCACTGCTTTTATTGTGCCATAACTTTGGGTATATTGGGTCTTTACTTTCATTGAATTCTAGAAAGTCTTTAATTTCTTGATTTCCTCTTTAACCCAGTGGTCACTAACTAGAGAGCTGTTCGGTTTTCATGAGATTGTAGGCATTCTGTTGTTTTTGTTGTTGTTGAAGTATAGCTCAAGTCCATTGTGGTCTGATAGAATACCAGGTGTTATTTCAATTTTCTTTTATTTGTTGGGGCTTGCTTAGTGTCTGAGTATATGGTCAGTTTTGGAGAAGGTTCCATGATATGCTGAGAAGAAGGTATATTTGTGTATGTGTTTTGATGGAATGTTTTGTAGATTTCTGTTAAATACAAATTGACTCCTAATATTGGTTACTTTCATTATTTTTCTGTTTAGTTTCTTTCTCGATGATATGCCCTTTGGTGAGAGAGGTGTGTTGAGAACTCCTACTATTAACATGTGGGATTTGATGGGTGATCTAAGCTTTAGTAATGTTCCTTTCTACAAGTGTGGATGCCTTTGCATTTGGGACATATATGTTCAGAATTAAGATATAATCTTGGTTGACTTTTCTTTTGATGAGTATGAAGTGTTCCTCTCCGTCTCTTTTTATTAATTTTCTTAAAAGTCTATTTTATTAGATATTAGAATAGCTATGCCAGCTTGTTTTTTGTGTCCGTTTGCTTGGAAAACCCTTTTCCAGCCCTTTAGTCTGAGGTAATGCTTATCATTGTTGCTGGGGTATGGGTCTTGTATGAAACAGAATGATGGGTCCTGTTTATGCATCCATTCTCTTAGCTTGTGTCTTTTTATTGGGTAGCTGAGAGATGTTGAGAGATATTAGTAACCAGTGTTTTTATTTTGATGCTGGTGGTAGGAGAAAGAGAGGTGTTCCTTACTCTTACGGTTTTACAGTTGTGTGGGGTTTTGTTTTGTTTTGTTTTGTTTTTTAATTTTCTCTGTTTTCCTTACTGTTATTAGTTTTCTGGGCTTGGAGTTTTCTCTCCAGTATCTTCTGTATTGTAGGGTTTGTTGATGGGTATTTGAATTTGTTTTTTGTGTTGGAATATCTTCTTTCTTCCATATATGGCGATTAAAAGTTTTGCTGTGTATAGTATTGGGGATGACATCTGTGGTCTCTTAAAGTCTGTAAGGTATCTGCCTAAGCCCTTCTTGCTTATAGAGTTTCTAGTGAGAAGTCAGGTGTAATTCTGATAGGTATGCCTTTATATGTGACATAGCCATTTTATCTTTCAGCTTTTGATATTCTTTCTTTGTTCTGTACATTTAGTCTTTTGATTATTCTGTGACAGGAGGGTTTTCTTGTGGTCCATTCTATTTGGTGTTCTATAAGCTTCTCTTATGTTTACAGGCCTCTCTTTCTTGAGGTTGGGGAAGTGTTCTTCTATGGTTTTGCTGATAATAGGTTCTGGGCCTTGGAGGTTGAAGTCTTCATCTTATCTTTCTATTTCCTTAGGTTTGGTCTGTTCATATTGTCCCAGATTTCTTGGACGTTTTGTTTCATGAACGTTTTAGATTTAACATTTTCTTTGACAGATATATTAGTTTCTTCAATCATATCTTCTATACCTGAGATTCTTGCTTTTGTCTGTAGTTTCAGTTCTCTTCCCTAGGTTTTGTGTTTCCTTTATTGCTTCTCTTTCTGTTGTTAGGTCTTGCACAGTTTTATTTATTTACTTGTCCCATTTGGTTGTATTTTCCAGTACTTCTTCAAAGAATTTATTAAATTTCTTAACCTGTCTGACTGTATTTTCCTGCATTTCTTTGAGTGATTTATTTTATTCTTGTAAGGCCTCTATTTTTTTCACAACCTCAGATTTAAGATCATTTTCTTGTGTTTCCAGTGAGATAGTATCCTCAGGGCTTGCTGTGGCAGGATAGCTGGGTTTTGGTGGTGTCATAGAGCCCTGGGTTTTGTTGCTTTCGTTACTGCACTGACCTCTAGCCATTTGGTTGACTCTGGTTTAGCAGGCCTGGTAGTGTCTGATGGTAGGTGTCTGGGGTAGTAGGTAGAATACATGATCCCTGATTTCCACAGTCCTCAGTTTTTTATGCTGTTCTCTGATCTGTGCCAGTCTGCTACTCCCTGATTTGTGCTGGTCTCTGTGTCGACAGATCAGGGTGTGTCCCAGGAAATAGCACAGGCCCAGGAACTGGGCTGTAGAGCACAAAGAAGTCTCCCTGTTTCTTTTTCTTTCTCTCTTCTTCTTTTCTTTCTTTAGTCTGTCTGTCTGTCTGTCTTTATTTATTTATTTATTTATTTATTTATTTATTTATTTATTTATTT
>NW_026592666.1:6862544-6878249 GCF_907164565.1 Psammomys obesus | reverse complement strand
TTTATTTATTTATTTATTTATTTATTTATTTATTTATTTATTTATTTATTTTTATTTGATAAAGTCTCGCTGTGTAGGCAGATCTTAAACTCCTAATCCTGCAGGCTCAACCTCCGCTTCCTGGGATTGTACCTGGCTGTCCATTGATTTTGTGGCATGTGATTTTCACTGTTTAATTTATAGGTCTTCTATCATTTCTTTGAGAAGTGAAGATTATCATTAACTATGATTGTCATATCTCTTGACAATGCATACACATGATTTACGTATTTGTTACAAGAGCTGAAAGAGAAAGAATATAAATATCTAACAGGTCTCTTTTTTTATTAATTACACTTTATTCATTTTGTATCCCCCCATAAGCCCCTCCCTCCTCCCCTCCCGATCCCACCCTCCCTCCCCTTTCTGCATGCATGTTACTCCCCAAGTCCACTAATAGGGGAGGTTCTCTTCTTTCTGATCTTAGTCTATCAGTTCTCATCAAAAGTGGCTGCATTGTCCTCTACTGTGGCCTGATAAGGCTGCTCCCCCCTCAGGGGGAAGTGATCAACGAGCAGGCCAATCAGATTATGTCAGAGGCAGTCCCTCTTCCCATTACTGTGTAACCCACTTGGACACTGAACTGCCATGGGCTACACCTGTGCAGGGGTTCCAGGTCATCTCCACAAATAGTCCTTGGTTGGAGTATGATTTTCTGGGAAGTTCCCTGTGTTCAAATTATCTTGTTCTGTTGCTCTCCTTGTGGAGTTCCCGTCCCCTCCAGCTCTTACTATTTCCCACTTCTTACATAAAATTCCATTCACTCTGCCCATCAGTTGGCCATCAGGCTCAGCATCTGCTTTGACAGTCTATACTGTAGAGGCTTTCAGAGGCTCTCTGTGGCAGGTTTAAAGTTGTTTCCTGTTTTCTTCTGGCTTTCAGAGGCCCTCTGTAGCAGGTTCTGAGGTTGTTTCCTATTTTCTTTTTCTTCTGATGTCCATCCTCTTTGCCTTTCAGGATGGGGATTGAACATTTTAGTTAGGGTCCTCTCTTTTGCTTAGTTTGTTTAGATGTACAGATTTTAGTGGGTTTAGTCTATGTTGTATGTTTATATGAGTGAGTATATACCATGCGTGTCTTATTGTTTCTGGGACAACTCACTCAGGATGATCCTTTCCAGGTCCCACCATTTACCTGCAAATTTCATGATTTCCTTATTTTTCATTGCTGAGTAATACTCCATTCTATAGATATACCACAGTTTCTGCATCCATTCTTCAGTTGAGGGGCATCTTGGTTGTTTCCAGCTTCTGGCTATTACAAATAAGGCTGCTACAAACATGGTTGAGCAAATGTCCTTTTTTTGTACTTGTGCCTCTTTTGGGTATATGTCTAGGAGTGGTATGGCTGGATCTTGAGGAAGCGCTATTCCTAGTTGTCTGAGAAAGCACCAGATTGCTTTCCAGAGTGGTTGTACCAGTTTACATTCCCACCAGCAGTGGAGAAGGGTTCCCCTTTCTCCACAACCTCTCCAGCATGTGTTGTCCCTTGAGTTTTTCATCTTTGCCATTCTGATGGGTGTAAGGTGAAATCTCAGGGTTGTTTTGATTTGCATTTCCCTGATGGCTAATGAGGATGAGCATTTCTTTAAGTGCTTCTCTGCCATTCGATATTCCTCTACAGAGAATTCTCTCTTTAGCTCTGTTCCCCATTTTTTAAGTGGATTACTTGGTTTATTGCTTTTCAGCTTGTTTAGTTCTTTATATATATTGGATATGAGTCCTCTGTCAGATAAAGGGTTGGTGATGAAAAGATCTTCTGGAGGTATCTCCATCCCTGATCTCAAGCTGTACTATAGAGCAACAGTTATAAAAACTGCATGGTACTGTCCTAGAAACAGAATGGTGGATCAATGGAATCGAACAGAAGACCCAGAAATAAACCCACATACTTACGGACACCTGATTTTTTACAAAGATGCCAAAACCATACAATGGAAAAAAGATAGCATCTTCAACAAATGGTGCTGGTCCAACTGGGTGTCTACATGTAGAAAAATGAAAATAGATCCATACTTATCACCCTGCACAAAACTGAAGTCCAAGTGGATCAAAGACCTCAACATAAAACCAGACACATTAAATCGGCTAGAAAAAAAAGTGGGGAATACCCTAGAACTCATTGGTACAGGGAAAACTTCCTGAACAGAACACCAACAGCACAGGCTCTAAGAGCAACAATCAATAAATGGGCCTCATGAAATTGAAAAGCTTCTGTAAAGCAAAGGACACCGTCATCAAAACAAAGCGACTGCCTAACAGGTCTCTTAAGTTAAAGTGATTACCTTAGATGGCATAGAAATAATGTCCTACTTTTTCTACAGTGATAGAGTCATAAAATTATTAAATAGTATAGTTATTTTATAGTTAATTATTACCAATGAAATTGTAGAAACTGATCTATATATTTAATAGCAGATAGTTTTATACTCTACATCCATAGAATGTTAATGTTTTTTTTGCTTTAATGATTCTCTTTTATAAATACTCTAACACATTCTTGGTTATGAGATCTCTTGCCTGAGGTAACAGCATCAGCAATGATTGGAAAAAAAGCACAAGTTGTTTTTTTTAATGAAAATATCACTGTAAGTGGATATTGTAGATAGTTATGGAGAAATAAAATGTGAACTGTAAAAAGTACTTCTTGGACTATTTTGTCAAGTGGAGAATCTGTAACAATGCAGCATTGTTTATTATTTGCAGACATGTTCAATCTACAGAAGTTAATGAGTCATTAAGTAGTCACATTTTACTTTGGTATGTCTCTTGTTCACCACAGAGTGAGGTGAATTCCTTTTTTAGTGGTTTTCTTTGAATTTAGAATATCCTTTAAAAACTAATTAGAAAGTCAGTTGATCAATGCAGAAAGAGTGATTAATTAATTAAAGTTTAGCATATTAGTATATCAATATAAATCAGAATATAATTTATTTTGTGCATTGAATGTATATATGTATATTGTATTAAATAGAACATACACAGAATGTAACATAAAGAAAAATTGTGTACATAGGTTTTTGTGTCTGTGTGTGTGCTGACTAATATACCTTATGTATGGTTAGGATGTACATACATACAAAACTGATCACTGTAAAACCATATGAAATATATAAACTGATACAAATTTGGATTTTTACAATTAAACTAAAGCCATTGTTTGCCATAATATTTTAAAGTCAGTCCTGTCAAACATAGCATGAAGCAAAATAAAACCAGTATCCATTTGGAACAGAAAATAGAAATACAAAATTAACACCAACAATACAATAAGCCCTGAACTACGGCTCATTAGAAGCTGGAACCTCTGTGTTTTTCATGTTTAGAAGTGTGGTATTATTAATTTAAAGCAAGCTTAAGCAATATGAAACTAATATTAAGTTAATGTGAAGTTTCCATTCTATGCTAACTCATAAAATTTGTTTATAAAAATATGACATGGGGGTACATAAGGGCATAAGATATAGCTAAAAGAATTTAGAGGTACTTATGAAAAGGAGTCAAAATTAATAGAGTGGTAAGCTGTCCTCCAAATGACAATGTATATGTAGATGTTTTTCATGCACATTAAGCGGATGAATTTGAAGTCCACGTTCGCTTGTGAATTGCCACACCAACTATAGAGTGTGTGCAGAAAACCCTATGTAACAAGGCATCTCATGTGCACAGCAAACACTTTGGTCTCAAGTAAATTCTTAATCTTGACACAATGAGCTATTACTATGGCAACTACTTTCATTTAATTTCCCTGTTGTTGATTCTACACCTCTCTACTGATCGGTGGCTACTGTAATAGATCTTCAGATTTCAGCATGCCAGATTTGACTTGATAAAAAAAAAAAAAAAAAAAAAAAACATTCACTCTTGCAATCTTAAGTGGAGGGAATTTATAGTTTGGGAAGCCATTCTCCTTTGGGATACATAAAGAATAATTGAAGGAGCTGAGACTGGTTTCAGAAACACTGTAAGCTACCTGCTATTTCCAGATGGCAGCCTTCTGTTTCAGCATTCAGAAAGGTACCTAGCTCCCAATATACACTCAGTGGTTGGTCACAGTTATGACTGTTTTTAATATGACATAAAGTCTCATCATCATAATAGTATGATTATTTACTGATTAATTTTTAATCTTTTTTTCAGTCTGTATATACAGTTATAATTTTATTTTATCTTTTTCTTTTTTAATTTTATTTTTCTTTTTAGTTACATTTTGTTAACTCTGTGTCTCAGCTGTATCCTGCTACCTCATTCCCTCCCCAACCCCACATTCCCTCCTATGAGTCAGTGAGAAACCATAAAGTTTTGACTACTGTATATGTGTTTGACTACCATTTTATCTTTAAACTTCAAAATGACTGCATTGTATTTCATTTCCCTAGTGTTTGTATATTATTGTAGAATCCTTACATTCTTTCCTTTTTACTTAACTTTTATTTATGACTATGTGCTTCACTGATAAATTTCTGCATGTATGAAGGTTTATAGAACTCGATTGTAGTCTGTGAGGACTTGAATTTCTGGTTGTCAGAAGGAATGTTCCTATATTTTTTTTAAATAAATGATGGATTTTAAAATACAATTCTGTTCAGATGCTCATCCCATTAGGTTAGAGTTTGACTTACACTAATTTATGGAGGTGTTATCTTAGTATTTGACTCTATAAAGGAAACCAACCAAATTAGAAAACCTATGGTATTTGTACAACTAGAGAATGGAGTCTCTGAAAGAAGGTACATTTAATTTCTACCTGGGGAATAGTATTTTGATGATCAAAGGAAAATTTCCACTGGTACTATTGAAAATATTAGTAATGTGTACTTACAATTACTTCCCAACAAAATTCACGGAGCAAATATCAATAATATGTTGCTTGTGTGTATGGAGGCCTCATGCAGTTTAAATAAAAGGAACCAATATAAAAGTTTTTAAACTTACAAAATAAGTATACATTAGTCCACATCATTAAATAAAGGTATTGCTAGACAAACTCTGCTTGGGCGATGGTCTGGGAGGGCAGTTCTCACGCCTCAAAAGAAGCCGTTTGCCCAGCCTTACTCTTGCCCGTAGTGTACTTCCGGCTCTATCAGTTGATTCAGTCCTATAATCAATCAGTATCTAGACAACAGTTGTGTGTCATCCCATGGTGTCCAGGCTATACTAAGTATCAGAGGTAGTAGGGAAAATTCAGATTCTTGGAAGCTTTATGAACCTACAAACTCGGATAATGAGATACAAACTCAGATAAGTAAGGTGCATGCATTAGACACAATGCTATTCTACTGGGTGACCTGTAATTAATCCTAATGAGGTGAGGGAAGGCAAATAGGCAGAAGGATTAAGCCTCTTTGCTGCGGTGTGGTGTTGCTCTAAGAGCTCTAGGCATCCCGCTCACCATCACTGGAAACTGCATGTCACCATGTCAGCTGCATATGTGCTCATTTAGCATCTTCTGGAGATCTGTGACGAGCCTGGAGATTGCAAAGTTCAGTGCAATGATTGAGGAACATCTTCCAACTTCCTAGGTCATGATAATCCTCAAAATAGTGATAGCTAATATAAAGGGATCATTGAAGGTGGAAAGATGACATTGAAGAGAGACAACACTGAAAAGTCAGGACCCCATTTATGACTTCTATATTAAAACAATATTAAATATTTACAGATCTAATTGTGTCCAGAAATATGCTCTTCGGTGACTTTGCTTTAACTACAAATATATTCCTGGGGATATTCACTGCATTGTTCTGACATGCAGCATTTCATTTACTAAAACATTTCATAGTATCTGACTATTACTGAAACATTAGTATATTATTAAGTATACCCACCAGATTTAGAATTATATACTCATTTTTAATTTGGGCTTTCAAAATGAGATTAGACTTAATGAGCTCCCTAGTGTCACACTGACACACTCAGAACCAGGTGCATTTCATTGCAGTCATCAGATATGTATAGTTCAACAACTTTCCTAATATATGAGCAATCTGTCCCTTTGATGGCTGACATGCCATCAGAGTAGTATCAACCCCATACCCATGCTAGAGCCATCTTTAGCAGCTCACAGTCTCCTAACTTTTACTGTTGAGATAGATGGAGAGTCTGAGTTCTGCATTTAATGCTGATACTAGTTTTTTTTTTTAAGATTTATTTATTTATTTATTATTTATACAGTATTCTGCCTGCATGTGTGCCTACAGGGCAGAAGATGGCACCATACCTCATTATAGATGGTTAGGTGCCACCATGTGGTTGACTGAGACTAGAACTCAGGGCTTTTGGAAGAACAGCCAGTGCTCTTAACCTCTGAGCTTTCTGTCTAGCCCTGTGATAAGTTTTTTTTAAATAGTTTTTTACCCCCCTCAAACTGCTCTGATTTGTAATTGTGTGGCAACATGTCCATGATGTTTACTTATCTTGTTGGTGGTTTATTTGTAGTGGGAAGAAGGAAAAATTACAGTTTTCTATTCCTTCTAATACCCCACATTTATCAATGGAAAGCAACAACCATTTCTTAGCTCACACTAGTGTAAGTCTGACAACTTATTTATTCTATTGATCCGCTCAGGCTATCCTACGATTGAAAGGAAGGTCTCAGTCAGGTTGAGATATTGTCTGGAAGCTGTTGAAAAAATCTTCTTCAAACTATGTTTTGGGGGTTGGCGAATTAAAGCCCTTGTGGGTGCAGAGCAAATCTCCATCTTATGCTGGCAGTTATGAGGGAACCAGTCTCATCACCTAAGGTCTATTTCCATTCCTCTCCACACACCCAGAACACCATTCAGCTTTGTAGAGTTGACAAATTCCCCTCCCAGCCAAGTCTACGAGATCCTGCTCCCAGATACAGTGAACGCTTAATAAGAACATGTAATTAGGCAGCCCATCACAAGAGCTGCTCTTTCTTTTCAAAATTCTTAGCATCATATATGTATCATAGGGCTCTGTGGTAGATGACCTTGTTTGCCAAGTTGACTGGATCTAGAGTCAACTAAGAAGCTTTTCTGTTTATCCATTGTCTTCATGTTTCCAGGTTAACTTTGTGAATACTGTTTGTCCATTAATTCTATTCACAAATTCATTTTTCTTGTTTGATAATTCATCTCTTCTGGTGCAGCCACTACTAATTCTAGATTCCTCCACTGATAACAGAGCCCAGGTTCTTCTGGCTTCCAAATTGGACTGAAGACCAACAGCTCTAAGGGGAATCCTATAGGCCTAGGGCAACTGATGTGGACTACTGAAGCACCCTAGCCCAGGGGCTGGACAGCTACCAAATTTAGAGATTCTCCAATATGAAGGGAGCTAGTGATGAAGAGCCTACACTACATCATATCGGACACTAACAAGTCTCTGTGACTGTCTCCATGCTTCTTTCTTTCTCTCTCTATCTTTTCTCTCTCTGTGTATATGTCTCAGTGAGTATGTCTGTGTGTGTGTCTCACTCTCTGTCCAATATCTGTTCCACAAATATAAGCAAACATATTTTTCTTTCTAAGACTCACTTTTTTATTTTAGTTCAATGATCTCCAGATCTCCCATCCATTTTCCTACAGATGGAATAATTTCATTTTTTTTTGTAAGGCAAGGCAGCCCCCAAATTTATTCCCTTTCTCTTTTTTTATGTTTGAAGTTATTAGAAACTGATTACAATTTTAACTTAATCAGTTTTCTGGTTCTAATAAATTTTTATATAATTTATTCACTTTACATCCCAATTTTAGCCCACTCCCTTGTCTCCTCCCAGTACCACCCTCCCTCTCTCTTCCCCTTTATTCTCCTCTCCTATTTCTCAGAAAGGGGGAGCACACCTCCCCTACCATAGAAAGACACGCATGGTGTGCACTCACTTGTAAGTAGATATTAGCTATAAAGTACAGATAACCAGGCTACAATCCTCAGACCCAAAGATGCCAAGTGACAAGGAGGGCCCAAAGGAGGTTGCTTGAATCTCACTTAGAAGAGGAAATAAAATAGAGATCTGAAGTAGATAGAGGGAGGGAACTAGGTGAGAGAGGGGTAGAGAGGGCAACAGAGGTGGGGATTTGGTGTGGGAAGAGTGGGAGTAGGGGAGATAGAAGAGAGGACTGGGAGAAAGAACAGAAATCAGTGTGGGGTCATCTCGTGAGGGGGAGGCTTCTGGGAGTCCATGGGGGTGACTCTAGCTGAAACTTCAACCAGCAGGGATATGGAGCTTGAAGAGGTCACCTCCCCTACCCAGGTGGTATTTCCAGTGGAGGTAAGTGGACACTAAAGAAACACTTTTAAAAGATCATTCCACCTGAGTTTATCATCGGCTTTAATAACTTCTATGTACTGTTGCATATTTTTCATCTATAACTTCTTTATTGTCTTACCAATTATTACTATTTAAAATATTTTGTAGATAACATCTCCCACATTTTCTCATTGGAATATGATCTTAGGAAGTCTGGGATACTTTTTCTTTTATTTATTTAACCTTGAGTTAGTTTCCCCACTGTTCATAAAACTCTTAGATCTTATTAGCAAGTCGGTGATCTTTTGATTGAGAGGATAAATTAAGTCTGCATTTGTTTATGATGTGTCTCCTACCCTAAAACATTAGCTCTAGAATCTTGGGGCATTTATTTTTCTTTTCACTACTTTATCTCCACGTCAAGCAGATAAATGTCATCTATTATTTACCGAGTTTATAGATCAGAATTAACTTGAATTTAAGTCAAATGAAAAGAAGACTGACAAATTACTTCATAGTTTTGACTTGGACATGTGAACATGCACTTGCACACAAACAAATGAAATAATATGTAATAATGTTTAAATGATGAAAAATTAAAAATGGACAACACTTAGTACATCACTGTGGTATAGGACACCAAGAAGTAGCTAGAAGAGAAAGGGTAGTTAATAGACAGGTCAGGAGTGAGAGCAATACACCTGTGCTATGTTCAGTCATTGTAGTTTTATGACTTTTAATCTTTTTAGATAAATCGCAGAGATCTTGTATAATTAATTGATCTATCTCACTATAGTCTTCATTCTGATTTTTGTTTTAATTGTGAGATACAGGTATGAAATAATGTTTTAGTCAGTGATAAAACAAACGAATCCCAGCAGCACTGACTGTGTTATTGGTATGGTTGCATAATATAGTGGTGAGCAGCACGGAAGGAAAGTGCTTCATCTGAGAGAGGGTATCTGAAAAGTTCACCATAGGTTACAGTGGGGGTTGGACTGAGGAATATGCCCCACAGGCCTGGGTATTTGAACATTTGGTCCCCAGTTGTTAGAGCCATTTGCAGAGGCTGTACAAAGCAAGGAGGTGGAGGTTGCTGGAGGAAGTAAATCACTGGGAGCTGGCTTTAAGAGTCTCTATCCCATTTTTTAATGGGATTACTTTATTTTTTTGCAGTTAACTTTGGGTAGAGTGCAGGGAATCTTGTGAAAGAAGGGGGAGATAGAAAGACCTGGAGGGGACAGAAATTCCACAGGGAGAGCAACAGAACCAAAAAAAATCTGGACACAGGGATGTTTTCTGAGGCTGATATTCCAACCATGGACCATTCATGGAGATAACCTAGAATCTCTGCACAGATGTAACCCAAGGCAGCTCAGTGTCCAAGTGGGTCCCGAGTAATGGGAACGGACTGTCTCTGACATAAACTGGTTGGCCTGCTCTTTGATCACCTTCACCTCAGGGGGATGCAGCCTTAATAGGACACAGAGGAAGACAATGCAGCCACTCCTGATGAGACCTGATAGACTAGGATCAGAAGGAAGGGGAGGAAGATCTCCCCTATCAGTGGACTGGGGAACAGGCAGGGGAGAAGACTGAGTGGGTTTGGGAGGGGAAGAAGGAGGGAGCTACAGGTGGGATACAAAGGGAATAAACTGTAATTAAAAAAATAAAATATTATAAATTAAAAATAAAGAATAAAGCAGCAATGAAAAAAAGTCTCTATCCTCTTCCCATTTTAAGTTTGTTGTCTCCGTTTAATGCTTGCTAAATATGTGGTCTCCCAGATTCCTGCTTCTGCTGCTATGCTTGCCTTCTCTTTTGCCTCCTCAAAATGATGGACTTTTATTTATCTTACCATGAGCCTAAATAAATACTTTCTTCCACAACTCAGTTTTGGTCATGGTGTTTTGGTACAGCAATAGAAAAATAACTCATGTGCTCTCTCTTCGAATAGAGGTAGGAGGGATTTTATTTACTAGTAAAATTTCATAATACAGCTCAGCATCTGGATAATGTTACATATTCACAGGGCGTTTCTAGAATGAAAACCTTCAAATTGGCTAGATATGAAGCAAAGTTGGAAACATACATGTGTTTCCCCTGTTGGTCACCATGGGCATATATAGGCTACTTTGACATTTTGAGGGGAAGTTCAATAAAGGATAAAGGACAAAAATATTTAAAAAGAGAAATTAGACAAAAGAGAAAAATTTCAGAGAAAACATTGAAGGAATGACACATGCATTTAATTAAGATGGAAAAATCATTTGAAAATATTAAGCAACAGGAATGGAAAAGGAATGTTTTTCTGAGGGAAGACAGTTGGAAACACACAGTGTTCTATAGATGTCTAATGATAGAACAACCATGTCAACCAACAGGTCAATATGCCTGTTATTTCAGTAACCCTACTACAGGTGAGGCTACTACACAGACCTCCAAATAAAGCTCTAATTCATCTTGGTTTGGTTTTTTTTTTTTTCCAATTACAGAACAATTTATTTAAGTCTTACTTTATTTTTTTTTCCAACCAGGAATGTCACAACAATGTTTTATTTACAAATGCTTATTTTACTTTACTTTTATTTTATTCTATATTGGGTTTGATGTATTCCAAGCTGGTCTAGAACTTCTTTTATCCCAATTTTAATTTTATATTTATTAATTACAGTTTATTTACTTTGTATTACAGCTGTAGCCCCCTCCCCCACCACCTCCAAATCCCATCCTTCCTCCCTCTTCTTCTATTCCCCTTCCCCAGTGATAGGGAGGTCCTCCTTCCCTTCCATCTGACCTTAGTCTACCAGGTCTCATCAAACAGGAACAGGGACTGTCTCTGACATGAACTCATGGGCTGGCTCTTTGATCACCTCCACCTGAGGGGAGAGCAGCCTTACCAATCCATAGAGGAAGACAAAGAAGCCAGTCATCTTGTTTTTAATTCACTTTGCATTCATACTTCTTAGTTATACATAACTCACATACCAGAATGTAGCTTTCATCAAATTCATTGATTAGTTTTTTTGAATCTGTTGATTTATGAAATTTAAAAGCATTCAGTAAATATCTGATGAACTAATAAATGAATAAATTGATTCTATACTGCGAAGACATTCCAGCTGTTCTCCTCAGATGAATAGCTCGCATGAATATTTATAAATAACACCTAATACGTTCATCAATACTTATAATGAGGGTGGTTAAAAATAGGCCAGGTTCAGTTAGGAGAGCATTGCTTTGTTTAATTAAAACTACCAATAAAGGTATACAACCAAGGTTAAGAACAGTTAAAACTATGCTTAATTTTATGTTGAATATATAGTTTCTTAAATATTTTGTGTTGATTAAAAGAACTGAAAAAATCATTTTAAGGTAGTTATCATCACAAAGAAAGTCTTACAGGTTTTTTTTTTTTTTTTTCTCACATGGGCAAGCTAGAAAAAGGAACCTCGAAGTGAATGGGGCATTGCCAAGCTGGAGATTGTGGATGAGGCAGAGGAAAAGGAAAGATAGAGGATGGTTGAGAGAGAGTAATTAAATTAAATGCGTTTATATGATATGATATGATCATAGTACATTATATGCTGTACAGTCCCATGAATGCCTAAAATTTAAGCCTAAATGAAGATGAGTTTGGAGCAGGTACCTATGTATACAGAATTAGCAGGTTTTTCTCTACACTGTGTTTAATGATGTCTACCAAGCTGACTGTCTATATAGGAAACATGAAAAATCAGAAGTTCTTGACTTCCATCTGTGGTTATTTTTTTTTTTAAAGTAGATATGATCATTACATTACACAATGTGATTCCCAGTTGACTTTAGAGTGAATGGTATCAAAACAGACTTCATGGTTGATAGTCATCATATAAACTAAGTAGCATTTCAGCAGTTATGATTCAGTACAAGTGAATTCTTGGCAAAAAATAATTGCGTAAGAAAGAAATCTTCAACTATGGAATGTCAAAAGAAGGATGAAGTTAGAGGATAAATGCCTTATCAGGTGATACCATTTCAGTATTTGGAGTTAAGGATTTTGTTGTAGGGTGAAACTGAGAAACTCAAGCATGCTTGGGGACTATAAACAGCACAGTATTTTTTTTTTTTTTTTATTAGAGGCACAGTGTTTATCTAGGCATCCAAATAAAGCAGGGCCATTAAACAAGTTGCATAACCTTTTAATCACCTTGCAGACAAGCAAGGAGTGGATGCGGTTGAGTCCCAAGAAACAAGATTGTTGGCATAGTTTTCAATGTGCTTTAATGAATGACATTTAGAGGCGTGGCTTCTCCAAGTATATATAAATGTGCTTGTGGAGCTGCACTGACAGAATTGTCCTGCCACTACAAAGGAAATTCCCCACACCATGAGCTACTACAGCGGCTACTACGGAGGCCTGGGCTGTGGCTATGGTGGCTTCGGAGGCCTGGGCTGCGGCTATGCCTGTGGCTGTAACAGCTTCCGCAGACTGGGCTATGGCTGTGGTTATGGAGGCTACGGATATGGCTCTGGCTACGGATATGGCTCTGGCTACGGATATGGCTGCTGCCGCCCTTCATGCTGTGGAGGGTATGGGTTCTCCAGCTTCTACTGAATAAATATTTGAATCTACAACCTTTGGATTAGCCTTCTCTAGTACCTTCATTTTGTAAAAATCTTTATTGTGTGACCTTCATACTTTGTTTAATCTATGTCCAGAATTGCGCTTCCCTTGGGACCACTTTTTTCTGTAACTAATGTGGCAAATACTGGATGTGCACATTTTTGAGCGTTGATCTTCAGAGATCCACTTCTCTACTGACCACTGTGCCTATCTTCTTTACTCCCCTTTTCTTATCAGTTGTCTTTGTCCTCTTTACCACCCTTACCTACAAATGCTTGTACTTACATTTCAAAATATAAGAATTATATTTCAAAACATAGTAATTCTATGTCTAAAGATTCCAGAAACATTTACTAAAACAGTTCACCATAGCTTCATATTTTAAAGGATATATTTATTCACTTGTATTTTTTTGTTTTTATAAATTACTATTTATTTATTTTGTATCCCAGCTCTAGCCCCCTCCCTCACCGCCTCCCAATCCCACCCTTTCTTCCTCTTCTCCTCCCATGCCCCTCCCCTAGTCCACTGCTTGTGAAGCTCCTCCTGCCCTTCTTTCTGACCCTATACTATCAGATCTCATCAGGATTGGCTGCATTGTCTTCCTCTGCAGCCTGGCAAGGCTGCACCCCCCCCCCCCCCCCAGGCAGAGGTGATCAAAGACCCAGCCACTGAGTTCACACCAGAGACCGCCTCTGCTTCCCTTACTAGGCTGCACCCTTGGAGACTTTGAGTCTATGGGCTATATCGTGTCAGGTTTTAGGTCCTCTCCATGCGTGGTCTTTAGTTGCGGTATCATTCTCTTCAGGGCCTTCCAGGGCTCAGTTTTTTTTTTTTTTTTTTTTTTTACTCTGTTCGTCACCTTTTGGAGCTCCTGTTCCCTCTAGGTCTTTCTATCTCCCCCTTCTTTCATAAAAGTCCACGCATTCTGCCCAAAGTTTGTACATTTAAACAATGGAATAATACTCAGCTATTAAAAACAAGGAAATCATGAAATTTGCCGGCAAATGGTTGAAACTAGAAAAGAACATCTTGAGTGAGGTAACCCAGAAACAGAAAAACACACATGATATATACTCACTCTTAAGTGGTTATTAGACATATGGGAAAAACATACTAAAATCTATACTCCCAAAGAAGCTAAACAACAAGGAAACCATTTTATTCTGCCTTAAATATGCATAATTCTATTAAGTGAAGCTCATTTCATGACTGAAAATTTAAGTAATTTGAGTAATTTTAATCTTCTATTAGATTTGACTCTACTGTTAGAAATTCTCCCAAAGTATAATTTTAAGGGCCTTTTTTTTTATTTCTCTCACTGATCAGTACCAACAGCTTATTTTTTGAGATAAGTAAAAGGTAGAATATGCTCCATGTATTTTAAGTTGAAAAAGTTTTAAGGTAAAATATAATATTATCATCTGGGGAGAAAATGAAAAGCTATTATTTTTTATTAGCCTAAATACAATTCTTAGGTACAATTTAACTATTTTTTCTAGTAATATATCAATTACTTCATGTCTGAATTTTATTAGAAGCATCCTAGTAAATCTTACCATTTGATAATCTGAAGTATAAGTATAATTTAATATCAAGGATAATAAATTAATATAAATCAAATTAATATTAGCACAGCTAATCTTAAGCTTTGAAATTGTGAAATTCAGAATTGTATGAAAACGAATCTAAGTCTTATAACTACTTTTTCTCTAAAGAATTTGGATCTCATTTCCTTTTTCACATGATTTGTCATTTTTTTATTATTAAATACAATTGTTTTAGTTGTTATTTTAACAGATATAAGTGTATTATTTGAGCCAATTACTAGGAAAATATGGTGTGAGTAATTTAACCCCATATTTATTTTAGCATTGATAATTCTCTATGGCAAAACATTCAAACTGGTTTTTCTAGAGCTGTTCCGTACCTAACCACGACCCTCTCCTGCGCGGCAGCACTCACTCTCACTAAATACCTGAGTACCCACTGAGGACGCTTGCCCAGCATCCCCTCCACTCTACTCTCTTCATAGCATCACAACCACCATTCCACCCTTAATTTCAGCTAGGTCACCTTTATATTTGAAATATTAACAATAATATCTAGTTCATCGTCCAATGACACATGATAACTGTCTTTCATTTGTCAATTGTTGGTTTAATTCTCCAGGCATAGGGATCTTATCATTTACTGTCTGTGGTTTCTCCTAGCAATTTCAGTGTTTTGGGTTTCACATTGAAATCTTTGATCTGTCTGGAATTAGGTTTTGTATAAAGAGACAGGCACAGGTCTAATCTCCTGTGGACATCCAGTTTCACCAGCATCTGTTTTTGAAGATGCTGTTTTTCAGCATATATTTTCATATCTCTGTCAAACACTGGAAAAGTGTAGTTATGCAGCCTCATGTTTGAATTTTTAATTTTTCCATTGATCTATGTATCTACTTGTACAAATGCAGTGATATTTTTTAATTTTTATTTTTTATATTAATTATGGTTTATTCACTTTGTATCCCAGCTGTAGCCCCCTCCCTCATTCCCTCCCATTCCACCTTCCCTCCCTCCCTCATCTCCTCTCATGCCCCTCTCCAAGTTCACTGATAGGGGAGATCCTCCTCCCCTTCCATCTGACCCTAGTTTATCAGGTCTCACAGGACTGGCTGCATTGTCCTTCTCTGTGGCTTGGCAAGGCTGCTCCCCCACTCAGGGGGAGGTGATCAAAGAACCAGCCACTGAGTTCATGTCAGAGATAGTCCCTGTTCCCACTACTAGCGAACCCACTTGGTTACACATACATATACATATACATATACATATACATATACATATACATATACATATACA
>NW_026592666.1:6852971-6862534 GCF_907164565.1 Psammomys obesus | reverse complement strand
ATACACATACACATACACATACACATACACATACACATACACATACACATACATATACATATAATATACATATACATATAATATAATATACATATACATATACATATACATACACATGTTAAATCAACAGCACTAGTGATCTAGAAAATGTACAATCAAATTTGAGTTAGGGTTAGGATTATTCAAGCTCCAACATGGCAAAATACTCAATATCTGTTACAGTACATAAGAAGGTAAATCAGCAAAGACTTTTGCACAGTATCACTTAGAATACAAAATAATAAAAGCACTTTAGAAAGCATGCCATGGCTATTAAAACTGCACATCCATATTTCCTATGACACTGTAATTTCACTCCTGGGAATTCATCCAACAGAAATAAGTGTATATAATCATGAAAACAAATGTGTAGAGATATTCATTGTAGTTTTATTTACAGCCAACCTAGACTGGAAAAAAAAAAAAAAAAACAGATATTCTGGTTGGCTATCACATAATTGATATGTAAATCTTGTGGCGTATTTCTCCAGAGCTGCCATGAGGGGCAATGTATCACTATGCAGAATAATAGGAGGACCCACACCTGTGCTGAAAAGAATAACTACTGTGTTACATATGAACAAAATCTCCAAGGAATGATGTGACAGTAGGTGCCTGATACTATTGCAGCTTGTTAGGCCATGTTCACTTGATGCCATGGGAGGCCTCCTTTTTCCTGAAGAAAGACAAAGTTCAAGGCTGGGGTGGATGGGTGAGAGAGAAGAGGTAGGAGACAAGGCTGGGTGGAGGGGAGAGAGAGGAAAATGCATCAGGGATGTAATATATGAGAGAAGAATTTAAAAATAAAAGAACAAAAGCTACAGTCTATGTACTATATATAAACTGTATGTACTTGAAAGATGCAGAGTGTCACAGGCTGTTCATACAATAAATATTACTAGATAAAACTTATTAGTAGTTCTTAGATATAAACTCTAAGAGGGCTTTGTATGTGTCTTTTAAAGGTTTGGTATATTTCTAAAAAATTCTTTAAGAATTTCTATCTAATTGGTTACTGAACTTGGAAAGGGGCAGGGAGGAGATGAGGGAGGGAAGGTGGGATTGGGAGGGAATGAGGGAGTGAGATACAGCTGGGAGTTAAAAAATGTAACTAATAATAAAAATGAAAAGAAAAGAATTTCTATCTATACTTTCTTTAATTATGTAGATGTTTATTACCTATAAATTGGCATTATTAAATATAATAAAATGCTTCTATGAAAGGTAAAAAATTCAAGGAGAGGAAAAGAATACATGTTATCATATTAATGTCAAGTTCATCACATCCAGTCTGCCTGCACTTGCCTTCTCATTTTCATCCCTACCTCCTCTGAGTGACCTGGGGGATTGGTTTGTGGGATTTGTTTTCCTTTTTCTTCTTTGAAAAATATCTTGATTAATGGATATTTTTCATCAAACTTCTTAAGTAAAAGATTTATAACATACATATGTTACTGTACTGTGTATTGCTTTCTTTCTTTTTTAGTTGTTTGTTTTTAACAGGATTGCTTAATGTATCCTTGGCTGTCCTGGAAATCACTCTGTAGACCAGGTTGGCTTTCAGCCTACAAAGATCTGCCTGCTTCTTCCTTCGGAGTGCTGGAATTAAAGGCTTGACCCATCACCACCCTGCTTGTACTGTTCATTTTTCTTAGGATTTATTTTGTATTTCTGCACGTGTTTCTGTGTCTGTGTGTGACTATGCTACATATCTGTGTGTGCTTCTAGAGCCCAGAAGAGGTTGCTGACATCATGCTGATCTCATGAAGCAGGTGGTGGTGAGCTACGTGATGGAGGGCCTGGGACCTGAACTTGACTCTTTGCAATAGCAGCAAGTGACTCCTAATTCCTGAGCCATCTCTCCAGGCTCATGCATTGTGCAAGAGCATGCATGGTCTGAACTTGCACCCTTTCCCTACACATATATAGCAGATGTTCAGCATGGCCAACATGTTGGTGGGAATAGGGGCTGTCTCTGACCCTGTGGCCTGCCTTTGTATCCCTTTCCCCTATCTTGGCTGCCTTGTCTGTCCTCAGTGGGAGAAGATGTGCTTAGTCCAGCTGTGATTTGAGGTGCCTGGGTGGGCTGGTACCCCTTAGTGAGAAGGAGAGGCAAGAATGGGGGGGGGTGCATGACTTCAGGACTGGAAGGAGAGGAGGGAGGGGGCTGAGATTGGGGTGTAAAGAGATTAAATGAATAAAATTTAATAAATAAACAAATAAAACCCAACTTGAAAGAGCTTCTTGATGATTGTTTAATATCTGCTCTAAGATATTTGATATATTTGCATATTCCTCATTATTTAAAATGTTTAAAGTTCGGTAACACTTCATTTTAAAGCACTGTACTGTATTGGATTCTTTTATTTCCCATTCTCTTCCTTTGACATTCCGTGATCAACTATATTGTAAATATGTGGGTGATATGACAGTTAGTCTCGATGGTTCATATGATGGGATTTTGACTTATGTAGAAGACCAGCCCGTGGGTGTGTTGTGAGGGAGTTTCTAAGAGGCAAGATGACCCACCCTAACTGTGGGGTCACTGATGATTGGGCCAGTGTTACTGAATATAAAGGAATGAAATAAGAGGAGCCCAAATACGCACCATTGTCTGCTTCCTAAATAAAGATACAGTGTGACCACAAAGTTCATGCTCTTACCAGCATGACTTCCTGGTCATGATAAACGGTGTCCTCAAGTTATGCGCTATGATAATCACATCCTTCCTTTCCTAAGTTTATTTTATTTTATTTATTTTATTTTATTGTGAAATACTTTGCTGTGGTAGTGAGAAAGTGATTAATATGAGAAACGGCTAACAGAAAGTATAGCCCACACTCTGGTTAGTTTAGTATTCTTGAAATAAATTCTAGTTTATTTTGTACCATTTTTTTAGCATGATAATAGATTTTATGTGCTAATCCTTTCTTTAATATTTTTGCAAACATTTCAGACATAATTATGGCCTGTGATTTTCATTTTTATTCTTTTGTTGCTGAGCTGAGTTTAAAACAAACAAACAAACACTCTCTCAGTTTTAGCAAAAGTACAGTGACTTTCATCGTCCTAGAACACTTTCTGTTGAAGAAGACGATTTCTTCGATGTTTTAGCAGGTCTCTGAAATGAATGCATCATGTAGCACACAGTTTGCGTGTTTAGCAATGCTCGTTGCAGCATCTGCCTTGTGTGTAAACCTGTGTACGTTGTATTATATAACTCTGTGCTTGTGTTTGCAGAGCAGGGTACATTGCATCGTGTATTGTGTGTGTGTATAAAAAGACTACATTGAATCACTAGCGTGTGTGAGTGTATAGGATTGTACATTACATTATGTAGCATGTGTGGTGTATGGATATGACTAGGGGAGTGTACGTTGTGTTTTAGTGTGTGGATGTGTGTAAAGGCGTGTACATGTGGTTATGTCTGCTTTTCTTTTTTTAATTTTTTATTAATTACACTTTATTCATTTTGTATCCCCCCATAAGCTCCTCCCTCCTCCCCTCCCGATCTCACCCTCCCTCCCCTTTCTGCATGCATGCTCCTCCCCAAGTCCACTGATAGGGGAGGTCCTCCTCTCCTTCTTTCTGATCTTAGTCTATCAGTTCTCATCAAAAGTGGCTGCATTGTCCTCTACTGTGGCCTGGTAAGGCTGCTCCCCCCTCAGGGGGAGGTGATCAAAGAGCAGGCCAATCAGTTCATGTCAGAGGCAGTCCCTCTTCCCATTACTATGTAACCCACTTGGACACTGACCTGCCTGCTTTTCTTATTTTCTTATTGTTTCTTAAAGTGACATCAGCATTATTAACTCGCTATTCATGTAGAAAGTGTAATGAAACTTGTAGCAGTATGTAAGACACGTAAGTTAATGTGTGCCAGGCCCTGAAATCCAGGTGCATTTAACCTCATCTCAATGTGCCAACTAAAAGTTGATATGAAAGATGTACAACACAGAATGGTAAGGTGACTGTGGTTGATGATAATTAACTGACTGGCGTCAGTAGTGGAGAGGAGTCTGGGTGCTTTCAAATACAAAGAATTAAAAATGCCTGACCCTTAGGCTTGTTAACGGTCCTGATCTGAGTGTGTGTCTAGACTGGAGATCCTGGAGAATTTTGTATCCTAACATAGAGACATTTGCATCCTTATGTTTATTGTGGCTTCACTAACTGTAGCAAAGAATTGGAAGAATTGGGATCAACATATATGCCCATCAGTAGATAAGTGGATGAAGAAAGTGTTATCTGTCTGCAGGTCTATCTGTCTGTCTGTCTGTCTATCTATCTATCTATCTATCTGTCTGTCTGTCTGTCTGTCTATCTATCTGTCTGTCTGTTATATAATCAAAACAACTACTAGAAAATAAACGGACTTAAAATGATAAATATTAAGCCAGGTCACAGACTTCAGAAAAACAAAAGAAAACAAAACAAAATATTCCCATCATATGTATAACTTAGCCAACAGCATATGTACAAGTGTGTAAAGAATTACATGTAGAAAAGTTGATTCTTGAGTGTTTGTGTGTGTGTGTGTGAGGTGAATCGACAACTGTTTCATTTAAATATATATTAATCTTATTCATCTATCGAACATTCTATGATGTTTGTTATCACCTCTGAAAATTTTATGTGATGATTACATGTGTTTTTGGCTATGCTATGTTTTTCACCTTAGATTTTGTTTTCTTTGTCTAGTGTTTTACAGTTTTGAGATTCAGAAAAACTTGATGGGTTATTGGTTAACCAATGCTCTTTCATTTTGTATTTTATTATAAAAAAGTCCTTGATTCATTATTCACTTAATATTTCAATAATACCTGCTTTGTTCATTTTCAGTGATAAAAACTATGAGAAGAACTTCTGTTTTCCCACATCAACTCTTACTTTTTCCGTGCATCATGGTTACGTAATGTTATTTCACTCTTTCTTGTTTCCAGATTAGTCTAGAACAGAAGAGTACAATGATTCTCATAGCTGCTAGTCGCCAAGGACATCTTATATTTTTGTTAAATACTGAGTTGATTAATCCAGACAGGTTCATGACTCGGAAGCTACCTAGATATTTATAATAGTTAGAACTGTGAGGGTTTTTTTCCTGAAAAACAATATAATTAAATGCTTGGTGTGGATTCCTTTGCACTCATTTACTTTCTTGTGTTTTAATGGATCGGCATAAAATCCTGTTTCATGACCATTCTTTGAAATTTATATTGAGATCTAATATTCTTGCCTTGAAAGTGTTTGAATCATTTCCAGGATACTCTGAGGCATATTTTTTAATCTTTAAAGTCCTTCATTTCTTGTACTAAACTATAACATAAATTTTACTGTTTTAGCCATTATAGGTTTGTAGTTTGGTATCTGGCATTACATTGACTCATACTGCAAAAATACCAACTGTATTTATTGCAAGAACCTTGAAGGATGACTTGAATTTGTTAGTTATTAATCATGTTCCTACATAATGAATGATCATGTCAATATGCAGATTGAAGATATCTTTTCATTTTAGAGGCTCTGTTTAGACTGTAAGTTTGCATACTACTTTGACTAATCATTCTTGCTACAGACTTCATTAGATGTCAGTTAACTGTTTCTCTGTCTTCCGCTTCACTAGTATTTCTCTGTTTATTTTATTTCTTTTGTTAGACACATTCTTATTATTTAGATTATTCTTGGATCTTATCTAAGGTCATTCATTGTATTTCTATTTGCCTCCATACTTTCCCAGTTGCATTTGTATTTGTATTTGTTCATACAGGTGTGATTTGTACACTTTTATTTATTACCTACAATTTCAATTAATTTTATTTTTATTCATTTTTACTCTCACTCTTTGAATTTTTAAAATATTTGTTCTACTTTTCATTAGACGTGTGTGTGTGTGTGTGTGTGTGTGTGTGTATTGAGTTTACGAGCATGTGAGCATGTGTGCGCAAGTACCAAGCAATCCAGAACCGATGCTCACATTCCCTAGAGATGCAGTTAACTGTGGTTGCTAACCACTTGATAGGGATAATGAAACCAAGGGCTCTTAATAGCTGAACATCTCATCTCTTCTGCACCTCTCTTTGATTTTGATTCAAGGACTCTTCCTTATCTTTTTCTTTTTTCTTTTGTTCCTTTTTCTATCTGAAATTATTTGTTAAGTAATGATCTTTTCTATTTGTTTAAACCATAATACTTCGTGTAGATGATTACTTGCATTTCTGGGTTTGTGGCTGGAGCTGGTCATTAGAAGTTCATTATGACACTGTCTCTGGGTTATTTCTATCTGGTCTTAGACATCCAGTTTTCATATTCTGTGTTGAATTATACCTGTCCTTGCCTTCTTTAACTTTATACAATGCTAGGAAAAGAAGTTCAGAAAACTCTTCACTAGAAACTGGTGGAAGATTTTTGTCTAACATTATTTTAATTTGACATTTGTAATGCCTTTCATGATAGTATCATTTTGAAAGCATAGAATTTGTGTCATTCATTGATTTGGATTGGGAATGTGTTGGCAGATTAAGGTTATACAGCTGCTACTCCAACTCCTATCCAGAAAGATGAAAATCTCATTAACAACAACAACAAAAACAAAAACAGTTTCAAAATCATTCTTTAATTCCTGTGTTAGGTTGTAAGTTTGCATACTACTTTAATTATATTTAATCAGTCTTAAAGCTGTAAGTATATTATCCTAAATACATCTTATTGGTATAAACAATGTGAAGAGCAGAAGAATGACGGATTGCATTTCCATGCCATACATAGGTCAGAGGTCACAGAAATTATGCCTTTTATCAACTTCCATATATTTTAATCAATCAAGCAAAAACTTACAACTTTCTTCTTTTTGGTAATTAAATAAATATAGAATGTGATGATATGAACCTTATTTACCTCAAATGCAATAGACATTTAGTGGGTAAGGCAAAGAAACATTTAAATACCATTCTAAAATGTGATGAGAAAGGAGGCTAAGACTATGGTCAGCATATTTGTTAGCCTCCATAGGTTATTTTGGATACTCGCGGGAGATATTTCTGAAGAATATGATGCTTGGGCTGTGTTGGGAAGATAGAGGTAGATTAAGATTCTTGTGAGAAGTATCTACCATACAAAAGAAGATTCTACATGAATTAATGTGTTTCTGAAGTCACAGTAGACTGGTGTCTTGTGCTGTTCAACATTGCTTTCATTTGAGCTGAAGACATTTATAATGTGGATTACAAGTAAAAATGACAAACATTTGACTTGGTATGGAATGAAATTGCCTGTGAATTTAAAGGTTTGATTATGTAAGATCCAGTGGGAGCGTGCTTATTAATATAAAAGTGATAATCTACAAATAAATAAAAAACAGCCAACTTATGTATAAGAGCTGCTGAGATTTCATTTAGATGGTCCTTTTGACAGACTGATTGTATTCCCATGAACAAGATAGGAAAAACACTAAAAAGTTATGGGGGATTTCAAGCAAGTGTTTGATTGACTAAGATGGAACAGAGTTTGTTTTTTTGAGAAAAGATGAACCTACCACCTCTAGAAATGGAAGATAAGGCTACTGCAAATGAATCTGAGTCAGTAAGTAGCTATGTAGATGGTTCTGGTGTCCATAGACAAAGTTTTAAACTCACATTGTAATCATAGTTTCTTAAAAGAATAATCTGTAATGTGGAAAAGAGATTTATATAGAGGAGGCTACATTGACAGTGGCTGATAGGAGATAAGAAAATGTAGGGACAATCAGAATGCATTATATATACATGTAAAATAAATAAATAAATACATAAATAGTATTCAATGAAATCCCATTGATAAAGGTATAACTTGATTGAGAAGAAAAGGGTACACTTTCAGAGCTAACGGGTGAGTAAGAATTGGGGAAAGACTAATAAAGAATGATCAGGGAGAGGTAGCCATATATTTGTTATAGAAATTAAGAGAATTAAAGCCAACAAAGAATTGGATAATGTCAAAAAATCAAATGAGTTGAGAAATGGTGTTTCTTTTAAATTTGGCTTTTGGCAATTACAAAGAACTTTGTAGTGAAGCCTTGAGTACTTGGAGGCAAAGCCTTGAGCTAAAGGAATGATGGTTAGCTACAACAATGGAGTGCAAATTAGAAAGAAAAGCACTCCAAGGTTGCATAATTACAAGGTTACTGGAAGCTATCAACAAGATTAGAAGATTTTAATTAGAACACTAGCATGGCCTTTGGAGAGGCTAAAATCATTTTTCATCTTGGAAGCATTTCCTTTACTGGAATGCAAACTCATTAAAAAAATAATGGTTACTAAGAATTCCTTAATAGAAGTTTGTACCTTTTGTTAAGTAACAAAGAAACTATTTAAATGAATTTATAGACTTGAAATTATTCTGTTGCATGGAGATGGAATTACCTGTCCTGTTTACAACACTCAACACAGGGTATAAAAACATTCAGGAAAGGTAGGCACATACTCACACTCAAATTCATCTCCAGTGTAAAACAGTTCACCTCTCCTGACACCATGAGCTACTACAGCGGATACTACGGAGGCCTGGGCTATGGCTATGGTGGCTTCAGAGGCCTGGGCTGTGGCTATGGCTGTGGCTGTAACAGCTTCCGCAGACTGGGCTGTGGCTATGGTTATGGAGGCTATGGATATGGCTCTGGCTATGGAGGCTATGGATATGGCTCTGGCTATGGAGGCTACGGATATGGCTGCTGCCGCCCTTCATGCTATGGAGGGTATGGGTTCTCCAGTTTCTACTGAGTGAATTGCTGATCTTTAGACTATCTTCATTATTTTGTCCATCTTTAGAAAGGAAAATGCTCTCTTCCTTATGGAGGAGAGATTTATGGTTTATTGACTCACTGCTCTGGAAGGAACTGGTCTTCAATTTCTCTGGAAAAAATCTGGAATCTACCCTTTGAATTTCTGACTTCATCTATTATATTTGATCATTAGCATTGTTGTGGACACATATGATCTATATTTTAAAACCATCTTTAATAAAAATGTTTAACTGATCTAACAAACATGGATTTATCTTTTCATTTTAGTACATCATAAACTGCAATATGGGCTTATAGTCAGTATGTCAGTCCTTTCTATCAGTTAATATTTTGATTCAATATTATTTTATCTAAAAACAAATTTAATTCAAATTATACCTATTGTATAACTTTGTTCTTTGAGAGCCATTCTAAACACTGAAGATAGGAAGGTATATGATGGGTTAAAACATGGCTACAGGTATCTTCAGGGCTGGCTGCAAAGTCCTCCTCTGTGGTCTAACAGACTGCTCCTCCCCGAGGGGGGGGGGTCAAACAGCCTGCCCTTGAGTTCCTGTTAGAAATAGTCCGTGTTCCCCTTACTTTGGAAAACTACTTGGTTACTGAGCTACCACGGGCCACATCCGAGCAGAAGTTCTAGGTTATATCCATAGATGGTCCTTGGTTGAGTGTCAGTCTCAGAAAAGAACCTGTGCCCAGATATGTTTGGTCCTTGTAGAGCTCCTATCCTTTCCATATCATACTAACTTCC
>NW_026592666.1:6832772-6852571 GCF_907164565.1 Psammomys obesus | reverse complement strand
ATTCCCTGCACTCTGCCGAGGGTTTGGTTATGAGTCTTAGTGTCTGCAGGGTCAGATGAAAGGGGAGGAGGTCCTCCCCTATCAGTGGACTTGGAAAGGGGCAGGGAGAAGACCAGGGAGGGAGTGTGGGGTTGGGGAGGGAATGAGGGAGCGGGATACAGCTGGGACACAGAGTTAACAAAATGTAACTAAAAAGAAAAAAATAATAAAAAATAAAATAAAATAAAATAAAGACATCGTTTCCTGCTATGCAATCTTTGCTCAAAAAAACAAAACAAAACAAAAAAAAAACAAAAACAAAAAAAAACATGGCTACATTCACATCTCTTTTCTTTGGTTTTTAGTAGTTGTGTTTTTCTTATTTATTGAAAATAGATTTTTATACAATATATTTGGACTATGGTTTCTCCTCCCCAAATTCCTCCTAGTTCATCTCCACCTTTCTACCTTTCCAAATCCAAACTCTTACTTTCTCTCATTAAAACAAATAAACATTTAAAAATAATGATAATATGAATAATAATGGTAATAATAAAATAATAGAAATCCAAACCAGAATAGGACAAAACAAACAAAAGAGAAGGAGAAAGAAAAAGCACAGGGCAGTAGTTTTATAATCTGATTCTGTGTGCTGTTAGGATTAAGATGTAGTTTTGTATAATAACTTATTCTGAAAAATGTTGATGAAATGTAATATTAATATTAAGTTTAAAGTACAAATGGTACTATAAAAATTCTCATGGAAATTACATTGCGGTTTTAATTTTGTTATGTCTTTTACATATAATCAGTTTGGTGCTGAAATACTGAACAAGTTAGACCCGGCTTTTAAGAAGTGAGTTCGCTTAATTCACTCCAGTTTTTTACGGTGTGTGGGTCTTGTGTCCAAATAGTGGTGATTGTCTAATATAAACCCCAGATATTTTGGAAATAAAAATACATGGGTTGCATTTTCTAGTTTAGTTTTCTGGGATGCACGATTAGTTAATATTTTTGTTAGGTATATAGTAGGTCTACAAATTTTATATTATTCAAAATCTATTAGGGAAAAAAATCTGTGTTTTAACTGAATGTCTTAAATGTTTGGATTACAACCTCTCCTTCTCTTCTCATCTCTTTTTTTTTCTGATGGTATTTAATATTTTTTTTGAATTTTATTTTTTTTCTTATCAGTTACATTTTATTAACTCTGTATCCCAGCCGTGTCCTGATCCTTCATTCCCTCCCAATCCCTCCCTCCCTCCCTCATCTCCACCGTGCCCCTTGCCAAGTCCACTAATAGGGGGGACCCCCTCCCCATTCATCTGATCCTGTTTTATCAGGTATCTTCAGGACTGGCTGCAAAGCTCTCCTCTGTGGCCTAACAGGACTTCTCCTCCCTTGGGGGGTGGGGAGGCCAAAGAGCCAGTCATTGAGTTCCTCTTAGAAATAGTCCTTGTTCCCCTCACTATGGGAAACCAATTGGTTACTGAGCTACCACAGGCTACATCTGAGCAGAGATTCTAGGTTATATCCATATGGTGCTTCCTCAAGACTCAGCTATACCACTGCTAGGTATATACCCAAAGTTTGCTCAAGTACACAAAAGGGATATTTGCTCAACCATGTTGATAGCAGCTTTATTTGTAATAGCCAGAACCTGGAAACAACCCAGATGTCCATCAACGGAAGAATGGGTACAGAAATTGTGGTATTTTTACACAATGGAATACTACTCAGCAATCAAAAAGGAGGAAATCATGAAATTTGCAGGCAAATGGTGGGATCTAGAAAAGATCATCCTGAGTGAAATATCCCAGAAGGAGAAAGACAAACACGGTATATACTCACTTATATAGACCTATAAGATGTGATAAACATAATGAAATCTGTACACCTAAAAAAGATAATCAAGAGAGCGGACATGGGGTAAGATTATCAATCCTCGTTTAGAAAGACAGATGGGATGTGCATTGAACGTATGACAGGAGTCTACTGAGCGCATTTGAAAGACTCTAACTAGCAATGTTTTCAAAGCAAAGACTCATGACCAAACCTTTGGCAGAGTACAGGGAATCATAAGAAAGAAAGGGAGTTAGTCTGATGAGGAAAGGATAGGAGCTCCACAAGGACCAAATATATCTGGGCACAGGGTCTTTTCTTCTCATCTCTTTCTCTTTGGATGATGCCTCTAACCTAGGATGTACCAGTACTTAAGGATGTGCTTAAACTTCTGATCCTTTTGCTACCACTTCCTGCGTGCTGGGATAAGGGAGACTCTACCCTACAGTGCTGGAAAGCAAACCCAGACGTTCATGTTAAGCAATGCATCCATCTACCAACTGGACCACACTCCCACCGGGATCATAACTATTCTTTTTTAATGTTAATTTATTTATTTGTGGCTTTTATATCCCTATTGTTGCCCATTCCCCCCCTCCTCTAGGTCTCACTCTTCCCCATTCCTCAGAAAATGGGAACCTCCCCCACCAACCCACCCCAGGCTCATCAAGTCTCATCAGAAGGGAGTATGTTGATTGTAGTCTGGCAAGTCAGCCCACCAGGAGGAAATGATCAAAAAGCAGGCAAGAGAGCCCATGTCAGAGGTAGCCCCACTAAAACCCTTCCTAGGGAATGGACATGAAACCAAGCTGCACATGTGCTACATCTGTGTAGGAGGCCTGTGGCTAGTCCATGCATGCTCCTTCTTTGGGTGCTTCCATTGCCACAAGAAATTAAGGAACAAGGAGGACCAAAGGAAGGATGCTTAAATCTCACCCCAAAGCAAAAATAGAATAGATAGCAAAAGTGATTGAAGAGAGGGAACAAGGTAGGAGAGGGAGCACAGAGAGAAACGAGGGTCATGTTCAAACTTGGGGAGAGCAGGGATAGGGTGGGGGAGACAGAGGGCCTGCAGACAGAAGAGAAACAGTGGGCAGAGGCACCTATGTGACAAGCTGGAGACCTAAGACAGGGGAGGCTGCTGGGGTGACTCTAGCTGAGATTCCTAGCAGCAGGGGCCATGGGGACTGAAGAGGACACCCTCTAACCAGACAGTATTCTTAGTGGAGGGAGAGGAACAGCAACCCAACCACAAAAACTTCTACCCCAAATTTACCAGCCTAAAAGATTTTCAGGGATAAAGATAGAACACAGAATGTCCAACCGATGCCTGGCCCAACCTGAGACCCACCCAACGGGAGAGAACTGAGTCCTGACACTGTTAATGACACTCGGCTATGCTCCCAAACAAGAACCAAGCATAGCTGTCCTCCACCCAGCAGCTAATCCAAGCAGATGCTTAGACTCACAGCCAAATGCTGAAGGGAGTCTTGTAGAAAAGTGAGAAGGAGAGAAGGACCTGGAGGTGGCAGAAGCTCCACAAGAAAACCAGCAGAGCCTATAACAGTAACGATGGTCTATTCTTTTTTAAAAACCAATCAATCAATCAATCAATCAATCAATCAATCAATTCACTTCGTATTCCTGCTGGAGTCCCCTCCCTCATGTCATCCCAGTTCCATCTCTCTCCCTCTTCTTCCCCTATGTCCCTTCCCTAGTCCCCTGGTAGGGGAGGACCTCCTCCCCTTCTATCTGACCTTAGCCTATCAGGTCTCCTAAAGGCTGGATGTGTCATCTTCCTCTGTGACCTGCAGGGCTGCACCGCCGCAGAGAGAAGTGATCAAAGAGCCAGCCACTTAGTTTATGCCAGAGACAGCCTCTGCTCCCCTTACTAGGTGACCCACTTGGAAATTGAGTCTTTGGGCTTCCTCTGAGCAGGGGGTCTAGGTCCTTTCCATGCAAGGACCTTGGTTGGAGTATCTATCAGTCTCTGCATGCCCCCCTGGATCCAAGTTTTTTGCTGTTGTTCTCCTTGTGGATTTCCTGTCCCCTCCAGATCTTTCTATCCCCCTCTTCTTCCATAAGGTTTCCTGCACTCTGCCAAAAGTTCGCTAACAATAGTCTATTCTTAATATCCTATTTCTCCTCTCCTCTTCGAAGGGAACAACATTTGTGTCCTATGCCTTAGGTAACTTCCACTCTCTAGAGAACACCACCTGAAAAAGTACAAAGACTCTGAAGAACTAGAAGATTTGCAAGAGAATCATATCAAATAACAAAACAACGGACTGAACAGCACATCCATGCGACGTTCAGATAATATTTACTTAATGATGTTAAGTACATTCCTCCCCCACTGCTGTATGCTTTATGGTTTGTTTCTTGTTTCACTTCTTAAATATTTGGTAATTTTTGGAAATATCTGTCCAATATATTTTTATCTATTTTTTTTCTGATTTTTCACAGTATCATTCTTTTACACACGCAATGTGTTGTGATTACATACAAACACAAGCACCCTCACATTTCCCTCCAACTCCTGCCATCACCCTTGCTCTTCTAAATTAGTATCATTTTCCTCTCATGCCTTACCTTCTCCCTTCTCCTTCCTCCCATTGCTTCCTAAGCTACACTCACAGAGTCACACCTACTGCGTGTTTATAGTTGTCGTGTCCATGTCTGTGCTGTATTGAGGAAGCACATTCAGTGCATTCTTCCCTATTCTTCAGTTCCCTCCAGTCTTTCCACCCCTTCTTCTATAATGTTTTCCCTACATTGGACTAATAATATACCATATATGTCTCATTAGGAATTATTTTTATTTAAATTGAAAGATACATTTTCATATATTTATAAACAATGTGATTTTTATATGTTACATGACTGAATAAGGCTTATTAATAAGTCTATCATTTATTATACTTATCATGTAGTACTCTTTAGTATTTTCATGTAAGATTTACATTTTTGTTGTTAATTTTGAAGTTTGAGCTAGACTCCTTTTTATGCATATTATACCATTAATTTGTATTATACATACATGATATACAAAACTACATTTAGGAATACATATTTATATATGCATATGCATGTAACAACAGTTAAAAGAGAGGCCAAAGATTTGATATAGAGTAAGTGGAAGCATATATGAGTACTGAGAAGGAAGAAAGAGAAAGGAGAAATCATATAATTACATTACAATCTCACAAAATAAAAGAAACAATTAAAAACTATTTTAGGGCTGGGCATGCAGCTATGTCTGTAATGTGCTTGGCCAGCATGCATGAAACCCTGGGTTTTGCTCCCCAGCAACAAATGAATGAATGTGCTATTGTGAGCCTTTCAATATTCTAGCATTCAGGAGGTATATGTAGCTAAGTGTGGCCTCCAAGTCACGGAAATTCTCCTGGCTCAGTCTGCCAAGCCATATGGGGGCCACCGCTTCTGCTCTGGGGCTTTATTTATTTATTTATTTATTTATTTATTTATTTATTTATTTATTTTACTTATGCCTTCCTTCTTGAAAACCTGGACTGCAGAAAAATTGCCAATCACTTACTTTTAAATAAATTAACTTTACACAATGGAAAATCAATTTCTCATTCATCAACCAAATTTTATTATTATTAGTGCTGATTATGTCCTTTTAAATTCAAAAGTAAAGAGATCACATTGAGTGAAATACACTCTATAAGCCTTTAAGATTCTGGTGAACGTATGCTAATAAGAAAAATTACTGGTGCGTCAAAATGTTGTGGCATTAAATTACATATCTTATTGTGAAAAAGAATTCAGTTTTAAAATAAGTGGTCTATGATTGTCTGCTAGTTTGAAAAATGCATACAAAATTTATTAGTACCCATGATAGTGATGGCTTTTAGATTAATGGAAAAAAATGGGTTGTTTCTGTGTCAGACTGCAAAGGCCTTGATTTTCAGGCTACTCACATTCCGTTTCAATCCACAGAGTGCCTGGCACAGAAAAGACACTTACTGTATGTTTGCTAAGAAAACTTTTACTAATTTCTCATTGTTATTGTTGTTGTTAATTTTGTATCCAGCCACTTTGTGGGACTGGAAGAGTTGAGGGAGGGGCTTCAATCTGGATATATAATGAATAAATTGTGAAGAAAAAATATTTGAAGTAATTAAGACATAGGCCCAGGACCTGCACCTTTTTAAAGTTCTAGAAACTCAGCAGCAATGATATTTCAGGGAGCATAGGAGTGCTGACCATAATTCCAGCAACACTGGCAATTAAGAGAGACTATGTTTATGATAATAATATCACATTTTGTTTATTGTAGATATTTTCCTTCCTAAAAGCAACACTACACTAATATTTTGTTCATTGGTTAATCAGCACCTTTTAAAAATGCCTCCATAATGTTATTTATTTAAAAAACTTTTATTAATTATTACTAAAAAAAGAAAAGATACACGATCTTTGTGATCAAAATATTATGGATTAGAACATACTGCATCTTCAATAACAGTATTCAACTATTAACTGAACAATGGGCAGATTATTGTCAAAGTTACTTCCAGATCCTCTATGGAGATCAAGAGTGCTTTTAAGCATCATGCTTAAGAGCCTGAAAGTTAACTTATAATATATTGCCCCAAACAACTTGAATCAAATGTGAAGTGGTGATTCATACAGAGCCTCACTAGTTTATATAATCTAAGAAAATATATTATCCCAATTGTAGGCCTTTATGATGCTTTTTCTGGATGCTGTCTTTAATTCTACAGATGCAAAATAGGTTTGGAAAATGAAAAACATTGAGTTTGTCAGCAACTGTTTAAAAGATTTTTTATAAGACTAGAGAAGAAAATGCATGTCAGACTTTCTCCAAATTATTAATTTTTAACTTTATTATTATTATTTATTAAAATTTATTCACTTTGTATCCCAGCTGTAGCCCCCTCCCTCATCTTCCCTTCTATTTCCTTCCCCTAGTCCACTAATAGGGGAGGTTCTTCTCCTCTACTAACTGACCTTAGCCTATCAGGTCTCATCAGGACTGTTTGGATCCCTTTTCTCTGTGACTTAATAGGATCACCCTGCCAGGAGGATGTGATCAAAGAGAAGGGAACAGAGTTCATGCCAGAGACAACCCCTGCTCCCTTTACTAGGGAACCCCTATGGAGACTGAGCTGCCTTGGGCTACATGTGATCAGGGGGTCTAGGTCTAGGTCCTCTCCATGCATTGATCCATCAGTCTCTATTAGCCATATAATATAGAATAAACATACTAAAATCTATATTCCTAAATAAGCTAAACATCAAGGAGGGCCCCAGGGAAGATGCTTAATTCTCATTCAGAAGGACAAACAGAATAGAAATCAGAAACAGGATAAGACAGGGAACAGGACAACAGCCTACCACAGAGGGCCTCTGAAAGTCTCTACACATTAGGGTATTAAAGCAGATGCTGAGATTCATAGTCAAATTTGGGCAGAGTGTAGTGAATCTTATGGAAGAAGGGGGAGATAGAGGATCTGGAGGAGACAGGAGCTCCACAAGGAGACCATCAGAGCCAAATTATTGATTATATTGTGAAGAAATTATTATCCTGATTCATGTTTTTCACTTTCTAGGAAAAAATCCAGCAGAGTGACAATATCATTTAGTGTGGCTTAGCACACATCAAACTATCATGAGAGAGCTGTGTTCCTTCTCATGCATGGATCTCAAGCTGGACAGGAACTACCAATGCAAGCTGTTTCGAGGTATGTCACATGCACATAACAGGATAATTATGACTTCCCATATAATTTTGTAAAAGGCACAATTACGAAACCCATAATAGTGATCATCTATATGTTTAAAGCTATTTTCTTTAAATCGTGATTAATATATAGTATAAGAGTTTAAAATTTTACATTTACAAATAGTATAACAATATAACATTTTCGTGTCATGAATTTCTGTTATTCTAAGTTCACCTTTCTGCAAGTGAAATGACAAAGAAATGACACTGATATAGACTAGACTGTGTTTAACCTGATATTTCAGGGGTCTTTTGTTTATGTCATCCACAGAGCTTGTGGTTTTAATTGATATCCTCTCACAAACGCACATGAATAGCCTTATCATCAAAACCAGAGACATTTCCTCACAGTGACTTGTAACTGAGTTCAAAGAGCTGTGAGTTTTACTGTTTATACAAATTGACTGTTCAAACCAAAGCTTTCCCCAACAGTTCAGTACTATAGATGTTCTGCATGCTTTTAAGTATTTTGTGTTTTCATTTACATTTTCTATTTACCTCCTGGACAAATCTATTTCCTCAAGACATAATCCAAGCTTTCTCCAAGTACTTACTCACTGAAGAACAAAATATGTAAGATCACTAGTATATGCTGCTTATCTTCAAAAAGATTTCTCCACTTGTCCTTCTTTCACAATAGGAAGGAATCAAGTGAAGACATAGTCCTTAAGAAAGACACTGTTACTCTATCTTACTGGAATGCCACTTCATAAGATTTACAAATAAAAACAGAGGAATAGCTTATTATTATCCTTCATTTCAGTTACATCATGTCACCATCCTTCAACAGAACTCAAGGGATCAGAAAACTCAGTGAAATACTCTTTTGAGGGGCTAAATTATCCGGCACAATAGTGAGAGCTTTGTCTTTGTATGCTGGACCAACTCAATTTGTTTCAACAAATTTCTTATTGGATATGCTTGGTTGACTGATGAACCATTGAGAAACCATCTGCCCTATCTTTTAATTAATCATGAATGGTATCTAGCTTCCCATGTACCTGGCCCTTGTTATTTCTGATTGTCACTACTTCCGTATGTTTTTTCACTCTAAAATATAGTTACTTTTATATAGATGTATCATTTTCTGTGTTAAGCTCTTAAGTGTCCAAATACTTTGAAAAGTAAAACTTTGTAACTTTATACTTAAAAGTAATTGTATCTTACTGTTTATTTGAGAAAGATAAGATGACAAACAGAAAAATATTTTGCAAAAATTACTATAATTAAGGGAAGTTGACTCTGCCAAATGAATGCTCATATCATTTGGGTGTCCTGTATTTTGAAAAGTGATTTCTAAATAACTTGAATTATTTTCTTTATATAAGCTGTATTAGTGTACATACCTTGACATTACTAATTTTCTAAATACATGAAATGATTTATGAGAGTTCAGCTAAATGATCCTGAAAAGAAAATATGACCTAATTATATAAGGATAAGAAACATTCCTGAAATTGTACCATTTTCATGATAAATGCAATGATATTTGTTAATAATAAAGAGAATGTGATGTAGACAGTACAGGGATTTAAAAAAAAATACTCTTTACCAAGACACTAGCAGGCAAAGTTTCAGTTGTTTTGTTGGAGAGCTATTAGCTGCTAGAAAAATTACTTAAAATTATAAGTGAAGAAAGCATTGTTTTAAAGATAATCACCTAAAAATTAAATAAATGAAAATATAACCTTTAAAAAAACATAACTGCAATTTAATTTCGACAACTACAGACTAAGCAAGACAAAGCTAAGAAAAGTTAGTTCTGAAAGCAAGTTCAGATGCTGTATATTAGGAAATTTATTTTACTAGCTTCTGCAAAATTCTTTCAGAAGGCAAATCTGACAAATCATTTTGGATTCTTATACCTACTCTTACATAGACATAGAAATCACCTTGGATGCAGTTTACTGCACATACCTTCTTGAGTATCAGACGAAACACAGTTTCACACCTTCTGTTCCACAAAAGTGACCAGTGAGTGATCCTGTGCGGTGACCATGAACTTGGATGTGGCAGCATCCAAAGGCCTTCAGTTTGCCCTTTGATGTTCCAGCTTTCAGCTCTTCTCCATCTGGCAACATGTTCTCTGATTTCAACTGAATTATTGTTTTATTACTTAATAACTGGGTATCATCAATAATATATTGAACAAAGACTTTGAGGTCACCATGAGCTCCTCAGTCCAAATATTTAAATTCTTCATATTAAGGTAACTTACTGCAGAGATGGACTATATCATGCCATCAGAATTCTGCACTGTGTGTTCATAAATGAGAAAGCATGCTATTCCAACACACAAAGGTTTGGTCCCCAAAAGACTTGAGCTTAAGTTTTGACTCCACTATTCCCTATGATTTTGACAGGGATCATTTACACAACTCCATATTTCCAGCTCTACATTGCCTGTATTCCTGTTCATTATAGTACACATTTTAACTTTGTTTTAGTGTTAGATGTAATTTTGTGTGTAGTTATTATACTTAGGGATGCTTTTAAAAATATTCTTATTATATTTATTTTATGTGTTGAAGTGTTTTGCGTACATGCATGTTTGTGTTTCACGTGCATGCATGGTGTCTGTGCACATCCAAAGAGGCCATCAGATCCATGAGGGCTGGAGTTAGAGATGGCTCTTACCTAACATGTAGGTTTTGGGAATTGAACCTGGATCCTTAGAGGAGCATCCATGGTCTTTACCATCTGAGCAATCTCTACGCTTAGTTATGAGTTGTAGACATAAGGTATATCTCCGTATAGCTTTAAAGTATATATAATGGACTTTGGCCACATTCCCTCTTTCTCTTTCCCTTCTCCTCCTCTTCTCTATTGCTCTGCTAGATATTTTGCTTCCATTTTCATGCCATTCATATAAATATAAATATTATGTAATATGCATATATTCATTTGAGTTCATGTATCAATATCATAATATTTAGTATATATCTATGATTTACAAATTAATAAAAACACACAATATTTTTCTCAAGGTATTTGACCTGAATTTGATTTACTCTATTCCTTCTAAACTCTGTGACCTTGGACAAGTTAGTTACTTTGACTCTTGATACTTAATGAAAATAACATATATGACATGATTTTACTTATTTTTAAAGTGTCAAAACATTGAGCTCAAAAATCCAAGAATAGAGCAAACGTTACTGAGTGCTGTGAAACAGTTGGAGGTCAGAGGAATGCTGCTCATGGATACAAAATTTTACTTAGAAAAAAAAAGTAAGTAGATCTTGTAGAACTGTGAAAAGTAGATTTGTAAAAGACATCTCTTATACAAAATAATGATGCCAGTTAGCAGTGAACATCCTTATTACAACTTTAAAAAAAAATACTATCAATTTTTTCTCACCACCACAAACATAAGAAGTGCATGAAATCATAAATATATCATTTTTAATTTGCCATATCACAATGTATACACATTTAAAAGTAACATGTTAAAAATAAATATGTAAAGGATTTTATTCATTAATTAAAATAAATTTTAAAACGTCTCTAGCAAAGCCATTGGTATGTAATTCATGTGAAATTTTACGTGAGTACCAAAATATCAAATTTATTATTTAAAAATCATTTAAACAACCCAAGCAACCTACAATACACAAAATTATTTGAGAGAAAAACATAAGGATTTGGCAGATTCTGTGTATATGTGTGTTCAAAATGTGAGTGTCCTGTGATCCCCATACTGAAAAGTAGGGTATTCTGCTTCCTTACCTGAGTAAGGCGTACTATAACAAAGACACTAACAGGCTACACTTGCAACAGGATAAGCTATGACTCCCCTCTTGTGAGAGAAGGACTTTCTGTGTGGAGCCTCCAGTGATGGAAGTAAGAAAAGGAAACTTGCTTTTAATTGCTGAATAGTATTCCATTGTGTAAAAGTACCACAATTTCTGTATCCAATCCTCTGTTGATGGACATCTGGGTTGTTTTCAGTTTCTGGCTATTACGAATAAAGCTGCTACAAACATGGTTGAGCAAATGTCCTTGTTGTGTACTTGAGCTTCTTGTGGATATATGCCTAAGAGTGGTATAGCTGGATCTTGAGGAAGTGATATTCCTAATTGTCTGAGAAAGCACCAGATTGATTTCCAAAGTGGTTGTACTAGTTTACATTCCTACCAGCAGTGGAGGAGGGTTCCCAATTCTACACAACCTCTCCAGCATGTGTTGTCACTTGAGTTTTTAACTTTTGCCATTCTGACGGGTATAAAGTGAAATCTCAGAGTCGTTTTGATTTGCATCTCTCTGATGGCTAAGGACATTGAGCATCTCTTTAGGTGTTTCTCTGACATTCTATATTTCTCTACAGAGAATTCTCTGTTTAGCTCTGTACCACATTTTTTTATTGGATTGCTAGATTTATTGCTTTTTTTTTACTATTCCATTTTATTTTTTATTTTTACCAACATGCTTGACATTTTTTATTAATTATACTTTATTCATTTTGTATCCCCCATAAGCCCCTCCCTCCTCCCCTCCCAATCCCACCCTCCCTCCCCTTACTGCATGCATGTCACTCCCCAAGTCCACTGATAGGGGTGGTTCTCCTCTCCTTTCTGATATTAGTCTATCAGTTCTCATCAAAATTGGCTGCATTGTCCTCTACAGTGGCCTGGTAAGGCTGCTCCCCCCTCAGGGGGAAGTGATCAAAGAGCAGGCCAATCAGATTATGTCAGAGGCAGTCCCTCTTCCCATTACTATGTAACCCACTTGGACACTGAACTGCCATGGGCTACACCTGTGCAGGAGTTCTAGGTTATCTCCATGAATAGTCCTTGGTTGGAGTATGAGTCTCTGGGAAGTTCCCTGTGTTCAAATTATCTTGTTCTGTTGCTCTGCTTGTGGAGTTCTCGTCCCCTCCAGCTCTTACTATTTCCCACTTCTTACATAAAATTCCATTCACTCTGCCCATCAGTTGGCCATCAGGCTCAGCATCTGCTTTGACAGTCTATACTGCAGAGGCTTTCAGAGGCCCTCTGTGGCAGGTTCCAAGGTTGTTTCCTGTTTTCTTCTGGCTTTCAGAGGCCCTCTGTAGCAGGTTCTGAGGTTGTTTCCTATTTTCTTTTTCTTCTGATGTTTATAGTTATTCATATATTCTGGATATCAGTCTTCTGTCAGATATAGGGTTAATGAAGATCCTTTCCAAATCTGTAGTTCGTTGTTTTGTTCTGATGACAATGTCTTTTGCTTTACAGAAGCTTTTCAGTTTTATAAGGTCCCATTTATCAATTGTTGTTCTAAGAGATTTGCACAATGGAATACTACTCAGCAATTAAGAACAAGGAAATCATGAAATTTGCAGGCAAATGGTGGGATCTAGAAAGGATCATCCTGAGTGAGGTGCCCCAGAAGGAGAAAGACACACATGTTATATACTCACTTATATAGTCCTATAAGATAGGATAAATATACTAAAATATGTGCACGTAAAGAAGATAAACAAGAAAAAGGACCCGGAGCAAGGTGATCAGTCCTCACTTAGAAAGACAAATGGGATGGACAGGGGAAGTAGGAGAAAATAAGTAACAGGACAGGAGTCTACCGCAGAGGGCCTCTGAAAGACTCTACCTAGAAGCATATCAAAGCAGATGCTGAGACTCATAACCAAACCTTCAGTAGAGTGCAGGGAAGAATATGATAGAAGGGGGAGTTAGTATGACTGAGAGAGGATGGGAGCTCCACAAGGATGAAATATATCAGGGCATGGGAGCTCTCTATGAGACTGTTTCTCCAACCCAGGACCATGTATGGATATAGCCTATAACCCCTGCTCAGATGTAGCCCATGGTAGCTCAGTATCCAAGCGGGTACCCTAGTAAGGGGAACAGGGACTATTTCTGACATGAACTCAATGACTGGCTCCTTTAACTCCTCCTGCCTCCCAAGGGAGGAACAGTCTTGCTAGGCCACAGAGGAGGACATTGCAGCCAGTCCTGAAGATACCTGATAAGCTAGGGTAAGATGGAAGGGGACCTCCCCTATCAGTGGACTAGGGGAGTGGCATAGAATGAGAAGAGGGAGGGAGGGTTTGGGAAGAGACAGGGAGGGGCCAGGATACAAAATGAATAAATTGTGATAAATAATAATGTTTAATAAAAAACTGAAAAGAAGAATTAATTGAATGCCTACATATTTTAAAGTCATTTTGGTACATAAATGTTCATGGTTGCTTTATGTGTGATAACTCAAACCTAGAACAATCTAGGTGTCCTTTGGTTAGTGATTAGACACAAGAACCATGCCCACATTTAATATAGATTTCTGTTTGGCCATTCAAAGCCAAGAATCTCTGATGTTACAATAAACAATACAAGTCTAAGCATTATCCACATAATGATAGGCTTTGCTACATGTGTCCAAGTACCTGAATTTTTAATAATTCAAGCCGTAATTATAGTACATTAATTAATGATTGATAAGGATTGTGTACAGGTAGAAAAAACAAATATATAGCAACAGCACAGAACCTTGAAGGAAATGTTCTGCATCCTTGCCATGATAATCACAACAACTATACACATGTAAAAATCATAAATATTGTATATAGCCAAAATAAAATCGATGTGTGATAATTTAAGAAATTAAAATTTAATGATTTAGAAGACTTCATTTCAGCTTACAGATACAGTCAGAAACCACAGCACAAGAAAGAACATTAATAGTTTTGAAAAAAATGCGTTCATTTTTGTTGATGTGTGTCAGGGTTTCACCAGTGTTTATATAACTGCACTGTGTATATGCCTCATAACTACACATGCCAGAAGACAGCACCAGGCACCCTGGAACTGGAGTCACTGTAACTTGCCAAATTGGTGCTAGGACCCAAATCCTGCTCTTTTGTATGAGGAGGAAGTGCTCTTAACCTCGAAGCCATCTCTCCAGCAACTCAATATTTTTTTTAAAAAGATAAATTAGGAAATTAAAGACCAAAAAGTTATTCTGCAATGGGAGGACTTGTGCCTCTAGAAAGAAAACGACTTTAGACAGTCTTCCTTTGGAGAAATGCTGTAGGATACTATCAAGTCAATAAGAAGATTAAATTAGACATTTTGGCTAAGTGTTGGTGGATATTTATTTCCTCAACATTAACTTGTCCCCTCCTACCGCCTGGATGGGGCAGAGAGACTCATAAGACTCAGGAATTTTTTTTTAATAATTACACTTTATTCATTTTATATCCCCTCATAAGCCTCTCCCTCCTCCCCTCCCGGTCCCACCCTCCCCCCTTTCTGCATGCATGCCCCTCCCCAAGTCCACTGATAGGGAAGGTCCTCCTCTCCTTCTTTCTGATCTTAGTCTATCAGATCTCATCAGAAGTGGCTGCATTGTCAGGGTTCTAGGTTATCTCCACGGATAGTCCTTGGTTGGAGTATGAGTCTCTGGGAAGTTCCCTGTGTTCAAATTATCTTGTTCTGTTGCTCTCCTTGTGGAGTTCCTGTCCTCTCCAGCTCTTACTATTTCCCACTTCTTACATAAAATTCCATTCACTCTGCCCATTAGTTGGCCATCAGGCTCAGCATCTGCTTTGACACTCTGCACGGCAGAGGCAACTAGGAATAGCACTTCCTCAAGATCCAGCCATACCACTCCTATGCATATACCCAAAAGAAGCTCAAGTACACAAAAAGGACATTTGCTCAACCATGTTTATAGCAGCTTTATTTGTCATAGCCAGAAGCTGGAAACAACCCAGATGCCCCTCAACTGAAGAATGGATGCAGAAACTGTGGTACATCTATACAATGGAGTATTACTCAGCAATGAAAAATAAGGAAATCATGAAATTTGCAGGTAAATGGTAGGACCTGGAAAGGATCATCCTGAGTGAGTTGTCCCAGAAGCAAAAAGACACACACGGTATATACTCACTCATATAGACATACAACATAGAATAAACCCACTAAAATCTGAACATCTAAACAAACCAAGTGGCAGCTCTTTTTGAGTCATAGATGTTTTGTAAGTAACGCCAGTAAATTCGTTGGCTAACTAACCTAGATTTTGTGGAACAGTTTCTTTTTTCTGTCATATCTTGTCAAGTTTGTTCAATCCTTTTCTCCAAAATTACAACAGCAAAAGGTAGATATGAGTTTATATAAGTGTGAAGTTTCTGGGGGCCATGGCAGTTACATTGCCACAATACTCTCTGCTTTTTTTTTTTTTTTTTTTTTTTTTTCTGTCACAATGACCACACAAAGAATAGTGGGTGATTTGTAGAAAATATCCAAACTCTCTATATTCTGGAGTCGCCAGTATTAACACCTGGAAATGTGGGGTTTAACTCTCTAAACAAGGTACAGGTCTTGCCTAGTGATACACGGAAGGGGTGCTATTGTGGCCATGGTGGCAACTAATGGAGGAAGATTCCTAACCAGTTGCACCTTTCTTCTCTTTCCTAGTTAAAAGAGAATGCTTTAAATGCAGCTAAATTGCTTTAAAATTATAGCCAAAAAAAATTCATAAATAGCTATTAAGGAGAAAGGAATGGAAGCAATTAAAGAGCAAATCTCCACTTAACAGCAATGAGGGACGCCAGTGAAGTCCGTTCTCTAATACCCTAACATAAAACCGAATTAAGCACCAAAACTTCATCCTCTTTACCACCCATTTCTCCCTCTGCTACACTAACACAATGTGACAGTGGAGTACAACTGGAAGAACTGCAAAAGACAAATGCTTCGATGAAAACAAGCTCGTGCATCCCTGTAAAGAAGCAATTTGGATTTAGTTACAATTAGCATGGAGAATACCCACCCTTGCAATTATAGCAACAATAAACGCAACACAGCCGAACCCATACACAGGTTAGCATAAACCTACAGCAATCCAGAGAAAAATCATGCCGTTTCAAGCAAATCAAGTCTCACTGTGATCTCACCAATTCTATGTAGCATGTTCAGCTTCAAAAGAATGTCAGGGCAAGAGAAGGCTCTGCTTGATAACACAGAACATGGGTGTCTGAAGGAGGAAACACGCAATAACACTCATTAACATAACAAGAGCTATAGTGACCAAAACAGATAATACAAAATATCAGATAGAAACAGAATGCAGGACAGAGATAGAAAAATATGAGAGAATTTAAGTAGTAGACATTGAAATCAGTACAAAAATAAGAAAGATAGCATTTGGCATCCATGTCAGTAGTAGCAACAGAGTTAAAAAACATCAGTGATAGTACAAAAGTGTAACAAAAACTACAAACGGTGAAATAAATTTATAATAAAACACAAGGAAACATTCATAAGCTATCAAGGAACAATATGTATGAGCAGTAAATGAATATATATGTATATAAATGCATATATATGGGGATATGCATTATCTATCTATCTATCTATCTATCTATCTATCTATCTATCTATCGCATTAAACTCAGTTCTAAATATATCATTTACCCACATATGCATGAATCAAATGTTGGGTATAAGTCAGAAACAATATTATAAAAAATACTGGGCTATTTTTTCTACAGTTAATGATGGGCCCGAGCTAAACACAATCTGAGGAGTTTGGAAAATAGGTATTCTAAACCAAGGTAGACAAAGAGAAATGACCCCAAAACACCCAAAAACACCCAAAAAAATTTCCAAATGAAAATGCATCTAAACACTACATTCTCAAAATCTAACAGAATCAAGAAAAAGAAATATGTATCAGGGAGACAACTGGAGAATAAGCAGTCAAAATTAAAAACATACTACTAATTATGCTGAGTGAAGGAAGTTTCAGGTTAATTAACAATATTTTAATCTGAATTAAAATGGAAACACAATGGCAAATCCGTGGGCTATAACTACCTGCAGTGCAAAAAAGACATTTTCTATTAAATGCATATGTCAGAAAATAATGATATAAAACCAGTAATCTTTTTAAACATGCAAGCACTAGTGGGAAGAAAACAAATTAACTCCCTCAAAAATAATAAATTGTAAACAGTTATAGAGTAAAGAAAAATCAGTAAAAAAAAATCAAAAGCATATTTTTAAATAAATCAGCCAAACTGATAAATATTTTGAAATACTACACGAGGAAGGGGAATGAATTCCAGAGCCAATAAGCAAATTTAACAAAATCCCGGGCTGTAAAAACTAATTAGAAACAAACATCTGAAGAAATCAACCTATGAGTACTTTAAGTACCTTAGGGATGTACTTTCTGCAACTGTGTAGTAACACCAATTATAAAAGCTGATTTTGTTTCGTACATATATCTTCGTTCCTTGTTGGAGAACTTCATGCACCTTACCTTGGTCAGACTTTAGCGCCTTCCGGATTTCAGCTCCTCAACTTCCTCTTATCTCCGTAGCTAATAACCCAGTCACGCCAGTCTGTGCTGCTGTATATTCCAAAGATAGGCCTGCCTCATAAAAGCAGCTAAACGGGCCCCTAAAGGGGGATTCTGAAATAATTTTGCGGTTTTATGGTGTACCTGTGTGATACTTGCTCTGTAAAGGTAGGTCCAAAGGGCTTGCTCAGAGTCTGTAGTGAAGCGACTTCACCAGCAGGGGGCAGAGTCCTGCAGCCTCTCATTGGCAGATGAAGCCCTCAGAAGGTCAGATCACGCAGATATCATGTTCTAAAAGTGGTATGTTCCCTCAACTACTGGCTGCTGAGAACCAAAAGAGCAAGCTCAAAGCTTCTGCTTTTCAGAGGAAACAAAAGTTTATTTGAAAACTTCTATTCCATGTCAATCTCTCTGTTCCTTGAGCTGAGCCTTGGAGACCGAGATGCCGAGAGCAGTGCATGGAAAGGCTCTGGTTAAGCCAGCTGTGGCAGGCAACTGCGGAGTCTCATGTTCCCCTATTAGTCAAAGATACAGGTTTTCCTGGGTTCAACTGAATAAATGTGCAGCCCACTAAAGACATTAGAATCTCTCCTTTTTTCTTGTCTTCAAAGTCAAGCTTATTGATACATTCATTAATTGAGAAGCCTGCTAAGGTCATACACTCTGAAGAGAAAGGTTAAAAAATAATTAAAAGATTTTCAGTACAATGCCAAAGACTAAGGAGGGCTGACTTTCCACACTGGCTTCTGTGTGAGGTTGTTGCCGCTGCTTTAATTCACTTGTGATAGCACCGTGTCTATTTCCTGACAAAGTGTCTTTACTGGCATAACACACCTGGTTTCCTTTTTGTTTGTTTATACAAAAAGATTTCATGAAATCATTTTTTACAAAACATACGGAATAATTTTCTGAGGTGTATGAATTTTATGTCAACAATATGATTATAGTTATTAAAATTTGTTTAACACTACGTCAATGGACATTTTAAAATAAGCTATTTATTATATGTTTTTATTTAGAATAATGTTTCTATATTGTTTGGCTATTAAAAAATTAGCAGACGTGGATATCACCAATATTTTCTGAAACTTTGCCTTTTAATTCTTCTAATAAAATTTGGGGCGTCTCATTTTCTTTTTTGTAAGGTTGTCACTGACTTTTACTAATCTCCTATGTTCTATGGAAGAGATCTTTATTTTCTGTCATGTTTTATTCATCACTCTCTACATTTCTTTGTAGAAACACCCATCTTGCATTATGCTGGTTTGGTAATAGTAACAGCCTCCTTGGACATTGAACGCAGATTCCCTAAACCCTGCCTATGCTTCCATTTCTTCTACTTTGAGGTCACCCTAGTCAATTCTACTGCAGTGGCATTTAAATAAAGATGTATTTGTTACAGTCAATATTGATAAACTTCATTATTGTCTTGATCATCATATATCTTCATATTGTCCTCTTATGTCAAGGACCAATCAATGCTCAAGTGAAACTGACAAATATCTAATAATAGGTTGCGAAGGAATAGATATAAAAATATCTTCTTTAGGTGTGTAGATTTCATTATGTTTATCATATCTTGTAGGTCTATATAAGCGAGTATATACCAAGTTTGTCTTTCTCCTTCTGGGATACTTCACTCAGAATGATCTTTTCTAGATCCCACCACTTGCCTGCAAATTTCATGATTTCCTTTTTTTTGATTGCTGAGTAGTATTCCATTGTGTAAAGTGGACACAGGCGAAGGTGATTAATCCTCATTTAGAAAGACAAATGGGATTTGCATTGAACTTATGACAGGAGTCTACCACAAAAGGCATCTGAAAGACTCTACCTAGCAGTGTTTCAAAGCAGACACTAAGACTCATAACCAAACCCTCGGCAGAGTGCAGGGAAT
>NW_026592666.1:6790897-6832372 GCF_907164565.1 Psammomys obesus | reverse complement strand
GGAAGTTAGTATGATATGGAAAGGATAGGAGCTCTACAAGGACCAAATATATCTGGGCACAGGGTCTTTTCTAAGACTGACACTCAACCAAGGACCATCTATGGATATAACCTAGAACTTCTGCTCGGATGTGGCCTGTGGTAGCTCAGTAGCCAAGTAGTTTTCCAAAGTAAGGGGAACACGGACTATTTCTAACAGGATCTCAAGGGCAGGCTGTTTGACGCCCCCCCCTCCAGGGGAGGAGCAGTCTGTTAGGCCACAGAGGAGGACTTTGCAGCCAGCCCTGAAGATACCTGATAAAACAGGGTCAGATGAAAGGGGAGGAGGTCCTCCCCTATCAGTGGACTTGGAAAGGGGCAGGGAGGAGACCAGGGAGGGAGTGTGGGGTTGGGGAGGGAATGAGGGAGCGGGATACAGCTGGGACACAGAGTTAACAAAATGTAACTAAAAAGAAAAATAAAATAAAAAAAATGTAAAAAAAAGTATCTGTATACACACACTCCTAATTAAACATCCCACCATAACCATTTGCAGTAGAAGGAATCTCTTGTGTCTTTATGGAAGCATCACCTGGAAATAAAAACCTAATGGCTTGTTAGCTGAGATAGAAAATAAGGAGGTAGGAATTCCAGAGATAAAGAGAGAGAGAAACGAACTCTGGGAGACACAGAGAGGCAGGAAATTTTCTCTGGGACACTGAAGAAGATGGACATAAGAAACTGAGCAGATATCACCAGCCACATGTAGGAACTAAGAATAGTATAAACAGGATATTAGTTCTGAGCAAGTCAGGGAGCATGGCTATATTGGCCTAGGCTTATGTAAATATATTTAAGCCCCAGAATCACTATTTTAGGAATTGGGGTGTGGGAGGAAATCATGCGTTTACAATTTGCAACCAGGATGCTTGTGTGAGAGGAGCACTTGGTATAGTGTCAGTGTGCTTTACCACTTTAATTTATCTTTTTGCAATCTCATAATTTCATTTTTCTTGATAGATGAATAAAATCCATTGTGTGTGGGACAGTTTCCTTATTTAATACTCAATTGGTGGACATATGCTCTGGCTCCAGTGCCCGGCCATTGTCAATAGAATGTCAATGATATGGATTTTAAAATAATTTCATAGTAGGAAACAGAGTCTCTGGGTACATATGTAGATGTGGTGTAGATAAGTCATGTAAAAGGAACATTTTTCGCTTTGTGAGACTCTTCTGCACTGGTTTATATGGTAATCATGTTGACTGTTCTTTGTTTTGTTTAATATATTGAGATTATAATTTAATTATAACATTTCTCCTTTCCAATCTGTACCCTACTGTACACCTCTTCCTGCTCTCCTTCAAACTCATAGCTTCCTTCTCTCTCTAATTGTTATTACACACACGTATGCACTTTGATCTTCAAGGATGGGTTACATATATCATTCCACTTTTTGGTGTCCTTTGATCATGGAAATCACATCTTCATCATCAAAATGGATCTCTAGCAACTATGAACTATGAGCACAACTGTTCCCAGCAGATATAGGACTTTTCTTCGTCTCTTGTATTCTTCAAAGGGCCTGGTGGACCAACAACTGCTTTCTTTCCATGGTAGAAAGAAAAATTTTAACATTTAATAAATAATTTGTTTATATCTTTTTCATCTGTATCTTCATTATTTTAGTGTCTTTCTTCATTTGTTCCCTGATGTCTTCAAATATCATGCACAGCTTTTACCCCTTGAATGGTAACTGCTTTTCTTATGTTGCCTACGGTCCTAGTGACAGTCAAGTGGTAACTGCATAGTCAGGCCCAAGTTTAAGTGGAGTCTGTTCCCATAACTTAGGACATCATCAATTCAGGTGAACTTTTTTCTTTATGGTCAAGTTTATGGGCACTGTTCTGACTTCTTGTTTCCACAGAAAACTAGTTCTATGTTTTCAATAAAATTACTTTAAGGAAATTTCAAAAGTATTTTGAATCTTATTTATCCATTTCATCTCTACAGATTTTTCTTTGTTTAAGTTTATCAAATATATTTATATGTGACAATAAATTTTATTTTTGAAATTTATTTATTAATGCTCATTTGCAAGAAACTTAAAACAGTCTACCTTATAAAATATGGTCTTTCCTACTTTGAGAGCTACATTCTTATTGGACTTCAAATATCTCAAAACAAATTAATTCCAGCCATTTTAGAAAATGGTAAAAATTTGCCCTTTCATTTAAACAAATCCAAGTCTCTTTTCTTTACTGCTTAAATTTACTGTGCAAATTTCAGGATCTTCAAAGCAATTGAAAAAGGCACTCCTCCATGGCATTGTCCTTACTGATTTGGCACAATCACTGTTGTGAACTGAAAGTTGGGTTAAAGCATGAAGGGCTTGCTGTTCTATGCTTCTGGAGATTAATAGGGGTCAAATAGACATTCACATTGTTTTTATTTCATTGGTGTTTTTTAAAGCTCAGAGACACTCAAGAATACATGACATGCATTGGATATCCCTGAGTATGGATTCAAGGGCTGTGACTGTACATCCTGAGCTCTCAACCGACATGCTCTTTCCGATACAAATTCATTGAAATAAACAGAGTAAAAGATGATCACGATGCTCAGGAGAGAAACAACATCAATACATAGAAAAATGTGAAGGATGCAAGAAGAGGGGAGATTGCACCTGGTAACTCAGTTATGTTCTGTTAAGGTAGTTGTAGGCTTTGAGGACTTCATCATAATTATGCTTATTAAGAGTCTGCTTTAAGATGTGTGGGTGAAGCACATAAGTGACTGAAATTATGCATCCATAACATTAAAACTTCTCAGTTCTCAAAACAGGCGTGTAACTGTGCTATTTCGGGCATTTTTAAAGGAATTAAGAATGAGAAATGGCTACAAAGGGAACAAAATTTACCTAACATGAGTATAATATTTTAAGAACAAAGGGTGATATTCATTACTATGAAATAAATCCACCTTTAATATCAAGCCCATTCTTGGCCTCTGACACAATGAACTACTACTACTGCAACTGCTACAGAGGCCTCGGCTATGGCACAGCCTCTGGCTATGGTCCCGGCTATGGTCTTTGTGACTATGGCCATGTTAGTAGCTTGAGTAGTTTTTCTTTGTACACTGGATGATTTCCAAGTTGTTTGCAATCAAAATGAAGGATGTGATGAGTGTGAAACAATCTCCACCCCCAACCCTAACCCACAGTGCTTCAGATTTCCATATTAGAAGATATTGCCACCGAGGACTATAGTGAGGTGCTATCGCTGGAGCATGAATCTCACTTTACTCACGACAATGACCAGACAATGGCAGGCCCAGTATCAATCACTGTTACCCAATAAACATCTCGCAAAGCAGTTTCTTCATAGCTCCTATCCACCTGGGCAGAGTTGGTGAGGACATGTCATGGTTTCATTGTCTCATCTGTAATTTGCTTTCTTTTTGTGATCTTTCTCCTATGTTTCATACCTCAAACCACTAAGTGTTACTTAGAGAATTGATATGTAATATTTGAGCAAGGTCTAACAGATAAAAAAGCAGGTTAAATGCATTGGAGTCACATAATAGTAATCAGAGTGAAATGGGCAAGGAATGCAGACCAACAGCATATTCCCTACTATACTGAAGATTTCTTAACTGTGATTACGCATGGCCTAATAATACTGGTGATTGACACTTTCAAGAGCAAAAGAGCACGGTCGCATAAATACTATAAAATGTATTCTTACAACCAGTCTACTCTTGCTGTTTTCCTCTCTATTTCATTTATGATTTCATCCTTTTCTAGGCATATATGCACAGGAAAATCAGTCAGAGCCAGTGCCAGCCTTGGTCTCAAATTGTCCCTGAAACCCGAGAACTTCTCCCTCACTGGATGAGTAGGACTGTCAACTATAATAGTTGAAAATTGAATAAGAACAATAATGACCTTTCCATTTCCAGAAAATAAAATATTTGTGTGAAGATGTCTACTTCCAGTTTCAGAAACATCAAAGAATCATGTTTTGGCAGGAAGATGGTTTTAGTAGGATAAGAACAGACAGTAAGTGATGTCCTCATGTTTGAGCAGATCTGTTCTATGGCATTTGATACTGACCAACACAAAAGTAGTTAAAGGTTCATGGCCCAGAGTTCTAAGAAAAAGGAGGATCTATCATTATCCATAAATTTGTAAATAAATCATCTTTGTATTCTAACTGATCAAAAGCAGTATTTTAATAATTTCATAAGTTAGTGACTGAATAATTTTAAAAGGAAGAAAATAGTTTGTTTGGAAAATATCAAAACTACTTCTAATTTGAAAGAAAAAGTTTGCTATCATTTGATAATATAAAAAGTCTCAAAAAACTCTATCTCGTTCACATACACACACACACATAGACACATGGAAATATCTGGCATTTCTGTATCACTAGAAATACAAGAAGATGATGGCGTTAAAAAGATTATGCATCTAATGTTCCTTTTTGATGAGATGTTTCCACATAAATAATAAGTAGATTCCAACTTTCTGATACGTTTGAGAATGAGAAATCTTTCATATTTTTAAAGTTACTTATAATAACATCCTTCATCATATTTAAGGTTTAAAGGAACATCTCTCCTCTACATACACAAACGCACACACACACACACACACACACACACACACACACACATACATGCAATGTGAAATTTCCCTGGACTGAAAAATGAAATTGCGTGTGTGTGTGTGTGTGTGTGTGTGTGTGTGTGTGTGTGTATCACAGATATGTTTGTATAGATGTATACATCAAATCAGAAGAGGGACTTTTGGGAAGAAATGTCAACAGAAGGCAAAAGGAAAAAAATAATTAATGGTGAAGTGATGGTGAGCTAAGTACAATGATATACATGCATGGAAATATCATAATGAACTACATTATTATATGCTAACTAAAATAATAAAATAGGAACAAAATTCTAAAATAAAAGAGAGCTTGGATGATTACATTTTAATGTAGAAGTGGAGTAATAATAAAACTATGGGCATAATTAAAGCTAAGCTAATTCTATGTTGTAAACATGAACTATTCACATATTCAAGTGAAAAATATGTTGTTATGCATCTTAAGAATTATACTTAATGGGGAAGTATGATGGAATTTTACTGCTTTTCACCAGAAATTTACAAAGAGATGGGAATTCCTTTGATGTGGTTTGCCAGGCCTGCATTGAGAAAGTATAAAAGTACAGGTGTAGAGGGTGACAGCCATTCTCAGGAACCCCATTCCTGCTCTCCAGATACTAACACAATGAGCTACTACTACGGAAACAACAATGGCCTTGGTGGCTTCGGTGGCCTAGGCTATGGCTATGGTTCTGGCTATGGCCTTGGGGGCTATGGTGGTTATGGTGGTTATGGCTACTTCCGTCCTTCTTTCTATGGAGGATATTGGTCCTCCGGGTTTTACTGAGAAAATTCTCATCACTTGAGAACACTGAACAGTTTGGAATATTTATTGTATCTCCATGTGATTTTCTAGAGAAGATACCACCATGCTGTGTCACTGTCTGAATCAATGGGCACTTCAATCCCTGGACTGCGATCAGATTCGTAAAATTGTATCGTGTCAGAAACTCTTGATTATGATGTGTTGGCTTTTGACTTTTTTGTTACATTTCTGAGATATTTTAAAATAAAATTTCCCCTGGAATGTAAAATATCTAGTTTAATTTTTACACATTGACTACAATAGATTCTTATGCTTTACAACTGCTTCATGATAACTTTATCCACATGGAATTATCTGTGTCGCATTTCTATAAAAGTAGAAATGCAAGAGAGTGAAGGGTCATTATATTACTTGCTATACAGCTAGTGCTCTTTTCTGATAAGATTTCCCACAGAAATAATAAGTAGATTACAGCTTTCTGGTGCTTGTGAGAATAAAAATTATTCCTATTATATAAGGTTATTTATAGCATCCTTCATAGTAGCTAAAGTTTTAAGGAACATCTCCTTTGCATTTAACATTGATATGAATTATTAAGAGCCCATCAACCATACATATGGAAGATATCTTTCTTCATGCTCTAGGAGCCTGCAGGTGCCTGCATTCTTCTGCACTGAGCAAGGAAGCTGTCGCTTATTGTTCCAGACGCCCTAGTGTCAGGTGTTTTTCATACCATTAAGGGTGCAGGTAGCTGATTTCCTCCCCCAGTCTTTGACCTTGTAAATGAAGGAAATCATATTTGGTTGAATGATGTTCTCTAAACATTTATGAATGTCTCAAAACTTTAAAATATGGGCTTGTTTAGAAGTCCACATCTTGCAGCTACTATTCACTGAAGTAAATCCAAAGAGAGATGAGTCTTTTAAGTGATTAACAATATACTCCTAAGTCCTTAATGATTGTCAAGCTGTATAAAATACTGGACTCTCTACAGGCTATGGGCTTTTCTGTACACACCACAACATCTACACACCAACATTTAATTTAAAATTAGGTCTAATCATTTATCAATAATAGCAAATGTACTATTCATAATTACAGTAATGATTTTTAATACATGTTTCATGATATGGAACTTATCTGCTAAAATATTCTATTGTTCTGCATTGCACTTTCACTCCTTGGTAAACTGTAGGTAGCTAAAACTATAGCAGGTGGTGCTAAAAGAGGAGAAGAAGTAGATTATGGTTCTTGTAGTAGAGGGGAAGAGACAAAGGGACAGGCACATACAGGTGAGGACCATATGTGAGTCCACAGGGAGAACTCCATGTGACCATGGAAGCAGAGATCAGAGTGATAGATCTCAGTCCATCGTACTCTTAGTTTCTGGTAAATCCAGACTGCAAAATAAAGGCAAAAACGTGTTCTCCTAAGGAGTCCTTCAAATGAATACGGTTACTTAAAATCCTGGTTCCGAACTTTTACATCTCAGACTTGTCATACGATGAATGTCTGTGTCTGTCTAGCAGCCAGCTGTTTTGTGGATCTGGTTTAGCTGACTTCATAAATGGACTACATGAAATTTTCTATCTTATCATATTCCTGAAAATTTCAGAACTATAGCATGTATGAGACAGTCTTTGGCATAGGAACTTGGAAGTTAATTATAGATTGACTCTTCTATTTATGTTTATTCTAGTTAAATACTGCTATTGCTTCTTTTCTAATTACATGGAAATCTGCTCAAAAGAATGATCATTCAGTTTTACCTGAGATTGGTATGGTATTAATCAAATCCTGTCTATAATCGACCCCTCTATCTCTAAAAATTTTAGGTGTTGCAGTATTATTATTATTAATTATTATTATTATTATTTCAATTTTTTATTAATTACACTTTATTCATTTTGTATCCCCCCATAAGCCCCTCCCTCCTCCTCTCTCGATCCCACCCTCCCTCCCCTTTCTGCATGTATGCCACTCCCCAAGTCCACTGATAGGGGAGGTTCTCCTCTCCTTTCTGATCTTAGTCTATCAGTTCTCATCAAAAGTGGCTGCATTATTATCATTTTACTTATTGAATATCTAAACCTAAATTTATTTTGTTATCAATTCTTTTTTTCTATTTTTCTTTTATTAAAAATAGATTCAAAATTTGCAGGCAAATGGTGGGATCTACAAAAGATTTTCCTGAGTGAGGTATCCCAGAGGCAGAAAGACACACATGATATATACTCACTTATAAGTGGATATTAGACATATAATATAAGGATAAACATTCTAAAATCTGTACACCTGAAAGAAGCTAAGCAAGAAGGAGAACCCTGAGTAAGATGATCAATTCTTATTAAGAAAGGCAAATGGGTTGGACATTGGAAGAAGGAGAAAACAGGCAACAGGACAGGAGCCTTCCACAGAGGGCCTCTGAAAGGCTCTACCCAGCAAGGTACCAAATATGCTGAGACTCATAAGCAAACTTTGGGCAAAGTGCAGGGTGTAAAGAATCTTACAAAAGAATGGGAAGATAGAAAAACCTGGAGAGAGCAGGAGTTCCACAAGGAGAGCAACAGAACCAAAAAATCTGGGCCCAGGGATCTTTCCTGAGACTGATTCTTCAACCAAGGACCATAAATGGAGATAACCTAGAACCCCTGTACAGATGTAGCACATGGCAGCTCAGTCTCCAAGGAGGTTTCTCTAGTAAGGGGATTGTATACTTGAGCATATTTTGGATATATGCCTAGCTGGATCATGAGGAAGCACTATTCCTAATTGTCTGAAAAGGTGCCAGATTGATTTCCAAAGTGGTTGTACAAGTTTACCTTCCCACCAGCAGTGGAGGAGGGTTCCCCTTTCTCCACAACCTCTCCAGCATCTGTTTTCACTTGAGTTTTTGATCTTAGACATTCTGACATTCTAATGGGTGTAAGGAAATAGTGGGAACTAGAAAAGATCATCCTGAGTGAGGTATCCCAGAAGTAGAAAGACATTTACATGATTTATACTCACTGATAAGTGAATATTAAACATATAATATAGGATAAATATACTAAAATCTGTACACCTAAAGATGCTAAGCAGGAAGAAGGACCCTGGGTAAGATGATCAATCCTTACTCAGAAATGCAAATAGGATAGACATTGGAAGAGGGAGAAAACAGTAAACAGGACACAGCCTACCACAGAAGGGCTCTGAAAAACTCTACCCAGCAAAGTATCAAAGCAGATGCTGAGACTATTCATAGCCAAACTTTGGGCAGAGTGCAGGGAATCCTATGAAAGAAGGGGGAGATAGTAAGACCTGAGAGGACAGGAGCTCCACAAGGAGAGCAACAGAACCCAAATATATGGGCACAGGTGTCTTTTCTGACTCTGATATTACAACCAGAGATCATTCATGGATATAACCTAGAAGCCCTGTTTAAATGACATCTCAGTATCCAAGTGGTTACCTAGTAAGGGGAATAGGACTGTCTCTGACATGAACTCAGTGGCTGGCTCTTTGACCTCACCCCCACCCCGCTGGAGCAGCCTTCTCAGGCCACAGAGGAAGACAATGCAGCCAGTCCTGATAAAACCTGATAAATTAGGGTCAGATGGAAAGGGAGGAGGAGCTCCCTATCAGTAGACGTGAGGAGGGGCATTGGAGAAGATGAGGGAGGAAGGATGGGATTAGGAGGGGATGAGGGAGATGGCTACAGCTGGGACAGAAAGTGGATAAACTTTAATTCATAAAAAAAAAATAAATTTAAAAAAAGAAAAAAAAAAGCAAGCATGCAATCCATTATGATGATTTCCATGTTTTAAATTGAAGCCTTTCTTTTTAACGGTCATCCCATCAAGCTGACAAAACTCAAACTTTATATGAAAATGTAATGCATGATCACAACACTGGTGTAAAGGGATAGCCACCATTCCTGTGTTATTCCAAGTCTGTGCCATATTCAGCATCAGAGGAAAATTCTCTCTTTTCTCTAAGCTGACACGGGAGAAACCCCTTGATCTGAACTCCCTTATACTGGATGTTTTGGTATGAATGTCCCTGATACAGTGCAAATGTTGAAAAAAAAATTCCTAGTAATGTTCCTCCATCTATAAAAGACATAGATCTTTAAAGTAGTTATAGTTAATATTCCTAATTATAGCATAGACAGAGCAACTAACACTTTCTATATCTTTAGCCACTTTTCACCCTCTGAAAAATAGAATTTTCTAGGTATCTTTTCCCTTCACTCTCTTGTTTTTGTATAAAAACAATGAGGTTGTATTTTATTCACATGAAAGTAGTCAAAATTTACATAGTTTCTATACATAAATGTATTGGTTTTCCATAGTAAGGGGAAAAGGGACTATTTCTGACATGAACTCAATGGCAGGCTCTTTGGCCTCCCCCCACCCAAGGGAGGAGCAGTCCTGCTAGGCCACAGAGGAGGACTTTGCAGACAGTCCTGAAGATACCTGATAAAACAGGGCCAGATGAAAGGGGAGGAGGTCCTCCCCAATCCCAATCCTTGGACTTGGAAAGGGGCAGGGAGGAGCTGAGGGAGGGAGGGTGGGATTGAGAGGGAAGAATAAGGGATCAGGACACAGCTGGGATACAGAGTTCATAAAATGTAAATTATATATATATATATATATATATATATATATATATACTAAAAAAAGTAAAAAAACAAAAGAAGTTAGATAAAGATAAATATTTTTACACTGAAAAAAATGTAGCAATACTTTAGGAGACATTTCATGTTAAACTCTAAAGTAATCTTATGCATGACGATCAAAGTGTTCTTTGTTGCTGCTCACTAATCAGGACTTAGAAATCCCAAGATGTCTTAGAGAGACCTTGGGTTAGTTTATAAACAAGGTCCGTTAATGTTTTGCATTGTATTCAAAAGCTCCAGGTGAGTCTTAGTTTAGCTATAAGATTTCCATTAGAATCTCTATGAAAATTTGAGAAGGATCCCTTAGGTTTCTCTTTCTTTCTTTCTTTCTTTCTTTCTTTCTTTCTTTCTTTCTTTCTTTCTTTCTTTCTTTCTCTTTTTTTCTGACAGAAGATAAAGCATAATTCTTGTATCCTATTCAGTTCTGTAAAGAACCCAAACTCCAGAAGAATGGGCTGGAGACATGGATCAGTTGATAAACACTTCTTTTGAAAGCATGTGGGTTTGTGTTATATCTCGGTGGTCCATGTTAAGAAAGCTAGTTGTGTTTGTACAGGCTTCTTATCCCAGAGCTGAAGAAATAGAGACAGGTGGAGCTCTGTGACTTGTTGGCCAACTACAACAGCCCAGCTTGTGAGTTTCCAGGTAAATGAGAGATTCTGTTTTTTTTTTTTTTTTTTTTTTTTTGGGGGGGGGGGCGGAGGGAGATGTGGAGGAGTGTTTCAAGACAGGGTTTCTCTGTGCAGTGCTGGCTTTCCTGGAACTCCCTCTGTAGACCAGGCTGGCCTCAACGCAGAGATCTGCTCATCTCTGCCTCCCAAGTGTTAGGATATAAAGTATATGATTTCATTTTTTGAAATAAAAGAAAATTATTTTAAAAGATTCTGGATAAATGACTTCAGAGTTTGACCTCTGAGCTTTCATATATTTTTTTTTTCTCTTCCACCTCCAAGCCCCTTTCTTACCTTACACGCTTCCTGTCCCTTTATTTACATACAGGGAAAGAAAGAGAGTTATAGAGGGAGAGAGGGAGAGTCAAAGAGAGAGAAAGAGAGCACAGAGTACTGAAGAAATCAAATTCTTTCATTTTATTCTATTCTTGAATGACAATTTGGCCGAAGCTTTCTATTTTTCTCTATCCTAAAATGCATGTAAGTTTAGTTGGTCCAAGATATTGCTCAGCAGATTTAATGAGGAATTCTTGGACATCATATTTACTTTATCTCAAAGGATGAACTATAATTTGATAGAAGAAATGTGTTTTAGAGAAAAGATAGCATCTTTAAAATACATAGAGGTTTTAGCTCACAGGATTTTGAGAACTTAAGTTGCTGTTGGTAAGGAGTTCTTTACTTCATCACCAAAAGTAATAATAAACATTGTTGGTTATATTAAATGAAATAGTTTGTCTAGATAAGTAAACATAAAAGGCCATTACACACACAGGCATACACATGCATACACACATGAAATAATGATGGGGAAATTATCTCCACTATTTTGGTATTTTGTTAGAAAATTCTGATTACCTTTCTTTCATTAATGTTATTTATTTATGAGTTTTTGGGAAACACAAAAGAACACATGTAGGCACCTAATGTAGGATAAATTTTAAAACAATAAATGATGATGAAGATACTTTCAACATGTCAAAAAAAAAATGACCAGGGATGTTGAAATATCCAAATACCCAAACCTGTTTTAATTACGTTCTCCAACAATTTCAAGAGGGAAAGAAAATTGCATTGTAATTATAGAGATGTGTGAAATTTGAATTATGATCAAAGCACAATGAAAATAAAAATATGTAAGCACAAAAATGAACATTCTCTGTAGCTTTGGAAATATGTTTAATAAGAAAGGTGTGATGAAATAATGCTACGATTATACAAAGATGCATTTTCAAAGACAGGAACACTCTTTGTTGTGGTTTGCCATGCCTGCACTGGAACACTATAAAGCCTGTGAGCAGAGAGGGGCATTCATTCACCAGAACCTCACCTTCAACAACACACCAAGTCCTAAATCACGGACACAATGAGCTACTATTACGGCAACTACTATGGTGACCTTGGCTATGGCCTTGGTGGCTTCAGTGGTCTGGGCTCTGGCTCTGGCTCCCGCTATGCCCTTGGGGGCTATGGAGGCTATGGTGGCTATGGTGGCTATGGTGGCTATAGTGGCCATGGTGGTTATAGTGGCCACGGTGGCTATGGTGGCTATGGCTACTTCCGCCCCTCTTTCTATGGCAGATATTGGTCCTCTGGATTTTACTGAAAGATGGCCATCTGAGAAGGACTGTTTTGTCTAGAATCCAGCACTGAAGTTGACTCTCCTCACTGTGTTGGGCTGTCGTCAAGATTTATATTTTCTGAGTTGTTCCTAGGCATGCTATTTTAATAAATATTTTTGTGAACATTATAAGCCTTGTTTTGCTTATGCTTATATTTGCAAACAGAATTTCATGCATATTTTAACATATCTGAATGATATACTTCATTGTAATATATTTTCCAAAATAATTATATATTTCAGTACAAGAAGAAAATAAAACTTTAAGGTAAAAATAGTATTTGTCCTGACTTGATAATTACTCATTATATATATTAATTGAAACATGACATTTTGCCTCATAAATATTTATCACTAGTAGCTATCAAATGCATTTCAAAACAAGTAATAGACTTTCAGCTAGTAACTCGATATATTCTCATATGCTGCTTTAGGTTTAAATCCAGGAGATCATTGTATTGATACATTTAGACTTTCTTAATTCATATAAGTATTTTAACACTTTGTCTATGTAATAATTAAAGGAAGCATACCTCATGATGCTGCTTTATAAGAGAATGAAAGATTTAGAGTATATTTGAACATACAGAGGATTATTCTATGAATTTCACAAGACAGAGTGCTTTATGTGTTATTGTGTTAAGTGTCCTTATGAAACAATGGCAGAGTGCCAAATAATTGATGTCTCCTCCCTTCTGTGCACACTACATGACCCTGTATTAGATAAGATGAGAAACTGCTAATTTATTATTTCTTCTTATTTGAACAATACCATTTTCCTTCTCAGGCATCCTTTCCCTCATATACTATAAATACTGAGAACTGAATTTTCAGTCAAGATTACTACATGCTTTTTTTTTTTTTTTTTTACATTTTACATCTTGTTTTTTTTCTTTTTTTAAATTATTTTTAATTACACTCTATTCACTTTCTATCCCCCCATGATTCCCTCCCTCCCTCCCTCCTCCTGTCCCAATCCCTCCCTTCCTCCATACTCTGCATGCATGCTCCTCCCCAAGTCCACTGATCAGGGAGGTCTTCTTTTCCTTCCTTCTGATCATAGTCAATTAGGTCTCATCAGGAGTGGCTGCATTGTCTTCTTCTGTGGCCTGGTAATGCTGCTTCCCTCTTAGGGGGAGGTGATTAAAGAGCAGGCCAATCAGTTCATGTCAGAGACAGTTCATGTCCTGTTCCTATTACAATGGAACACACTTGGATACTTAACTGCCATGGGCTACATCTGTGCAGGGGTCTTAGGTTATCTCCATGCATAGTCCTTCAAAGAAAAGCTAACTCAAATTCCCTTCAAACTGTTCCACAAAATAGAAACAGAAGGAACACTACCAAACTCTTTCTATGAAGCCACAGTCACCTTGGTACCTAAACCTCACAAAGACCCAACAAAGAAAGAGAACTTCAGGCCAATCTCCCTCATGAACATGGATGCAAAAATACTCAACAAAATACTTGCAAACCGAATACAAGAACACATCAAAGATATCATCCACTATGACCAAGTAGGCTTCATCCCAGGCATGCAGGGGTGGTTCAATATATGGAAATCTGTCAATGTGAACCACCACATAAACAAACTGAAGGGGAAAAACCACATGACCATCTCCTTAGATGCTGAAAAAGCATTTGACAAAATCCAACATCCATTCATGTTTAAAGTCTTGGAGAGATCAGGGATACATGGCACATACCTGAACATAGTAAAGGCAAAATAAAGCAAGCCTATAGCCAATATCAAACTCAATGGAGAGAAGCTTAAATCATTCCCACTGAAATCAAGGACAAGGCAAGGCTGCCCACTCTCTCCATATCTCTTCAACATTGTTCTTGAAGTCCTGGCTAGAACAATAAGACAATTGAAGGAGATCAAGGGGATACAAATTGGAAAGGAAGAAGTCAAAGTATCACTATTTGCAGATGATATGATAGTATACCTGAGTTACCACAAATTTCTACCAGAGAACTCCTACAGCTGATTAACACCTTCAGCAAAGTGGCTGGATCCAAAATTAACTACAAAAAATCAGTAGCCCTCCTCTACACAAAAGACAAAAGGGCTGAAAAAGAAATTAGGGAAACAACACCCTTCACAATAGCCACAAAGGACATAAAGTACCTTGGTGTGAACCTAACCAAGCAAGTCAAAGACTTGTATGAAAAAAATTTACAGTTGCTGAAGAAAGAATTAGAAGAAGATATCAGAAGATCGAAAGATCTCCCATGCTCATGGCTTGGCAGGATTAATGTAGTAAAAATGGCCATCTTACCAAAAGCAATCTACAGATTTAATGCAATTCTCATCAAATTACCAACACAATTCTTTACAGACCTGGAAAGAAAAATTCTCTCCTTCATATGGAACTACAGGAAACTCAGACTTGCTAAAACACTTCTCTACAGTAAAAGATCTTCTGGAGGTATCTCCATCCCTGATCTCAAGCTGTACTATAGAGCAGCAATATTAAAAACTGCATGGTACTGGCATAGAAATAGACTGGCAGATCAATGGAATCGAATAGAAGACCCTGACATGGTTTGTTTTTTGTTTTGTTTTGTTTTGTTTTTCAAATAAATGTTCTTATTTTTATTTAGTCCTCATTTTAACCTTGAGATGGATTGTAGAGTCCTTTAGTTGGCTTCTTCCAGTATTAGACTGGTAACCAAGAACAGTTCCCATTCTCACTGCTCTTCAATAACATAAGCAAATATATTTAATTACCAATTAATTCACTTGTTTAGTGCAGTTTTGAGCCAGAATACGATGTAGCTCAGGATAGCCCAGCTTTTGATGCTGCTGAGGATAGACATTGCCCAGGACCATCCACTCTGGTATTGTGCTTGCTGTTGTATCCCATCATGGCTGGCTCATGGTATGACTTTCATTATACATTTTATTGCATTGCATGTAGAATAAGAGTCTCTATTAATATCAGGAAATTGTAAAAAGAACTCTAGGAACAGATACATGAATAAACAGGCTGTGACAACTTATATGACAGAGTCAATGAGAAGTGAACTGGGGGATGGCAGTCTCGTTCACCTGAGAAACTGATCCTTCAGTGAGTTACAGAGCGGTTATTCACATAAAATTGAATTTAATCTGGCACAGAGATTTTAAATAGTACATATTTCCAGAAAATAATGTTTTTAAAAGCATGCCAGAAAAGTCTTGAGAAATGCTTCACCTTGGCTTGATTCTCCTTTCACGAAGGAGTTCTGGGGTTCTAATGGTGTAGAGCAAGTATATGTTTACAAATGTTTAACCCAATGTACTTTAGAGAACTTCCAATGTATTTACTTCAGGAAAACAACAGTAAGATGTTCCTAACTTATACTTCACAAAAGAATTTACAAAGTTAAAGTTAGGAATTTAAACAAATTAGAAAAAAGGCAAAGCAAAAAAAAAAAGTACAAATACATTCTTATAGAAAGAAAATATATTATTCATCAAATAAAGAAGCTATTGAAGTTTAGGGTCAGTTTTGGATCACTGCATTTTACACACACACACACGCACACACGCACACACACACACTATCTCTCCTTCTCTCTGTCTATCTCTGTCACACACACAAACAAACACACACATCTTTAACATCTCTAGTTAAAATACACATTTTTTATTGGAGCAGTTTATTTCTTATTTTCCTTTTTCATAAATTTTTATTAAAATAGTCCCTTAAAATACTAATTTTTGGGTTGTTTCCAGCTTCTGGCTATTACAAATAAAGCTGCTACAAACATGGTTGAGCAAATGTTCTTTTTGTGTACTTGAGCCTCTTTTGGATATATGCCTAGGAGTGGTATGGCTGGATCTTGAGGAAGCGCTATTCCTAGTTGTCTGAGAAAGCGCCAGATTGATTTCCAGAGTGGTTGTACAAGTTTACATTTCCACCAGCAGTGGAGGAGGGTTCCCTTTTCTCCACAACCTCTCCAGCCAGCATGTGTTGTCACTTGAGTTTTTCATCTTGGCCATTCTCATGGGTGTAAGGTAAAATCTCAGTGTTGTTTTGATTTGCATTTCCATAATGGCTAATGAGGTTGAGCATTTCTTTAAGTGCTTCTCTGCCATTCGATATTCCTCTACAGAGGATTCTCTGTTTTGCTCTGTTCCCCATTTTTTAAGTGGATTACTTGGTTTGCTGCTTTTCAGCTTCTTTAGTTCTTTATATATACTGAATATTAGCCCTCTGTCAGATAAAGGGTTGGTGAAGATTCTTTCCCAATCTGTAGGCAGTCGCTTTGTTTTGATGACGGTGTCCTTTGCTTTACAGAAGCTTTTCAATTTCATGAGGTCCCATTTATTGATTGTTGCTCTTAGAGCCTGTGCTGTTGGTGTTCTGTTCAGGAAGTTTTCCCTGTACCAATGAGTTCTAGGGTATTCCCCACTTTTTTTTCTAGCCAATTTAATGTGTCTGGTTTTATGTTGAGGTCTTTGATCCACTTGGACTTCAGTTTTGTGCAGGGTGATAAGTATGGATCTATTTTCGTTTTTCTACATGTAGACATCCAGTTGGACCAGCACCATTTGTTGAAGATGCTATCTTTTTTCCATTGTATGGTTTTGGCGTCTTTGTCAAAGATCAGGTGTCCGTAAGTGTGTGGGTTTATTTCTGGGTCCTCTGTTCGGTTCCATTGATCGACCATTCTGTTTCTATGCCAGTACCATGCAGTTGAAGAATGGATGCAGAAATCATGGTACATCTATACAATGGAATATTACTCAGCAATGAAAAACAGGGAAATCATGAAATTTGCAGGTAAATGGTGGGACCTGGAAAGGATCATCCTGAGTGAGTTGTCCCAGAAGCAATAAGACACACAGGTATATACACACTCATATTGACATACAACATAGGACAAATAAATCTGTGCATCTAAAGAAACTAAGCAAGAGAGGACCCTAACTAAAATGTTCAATCCCCATCCTGAAAGGCAAAGAGGATGGACATCAGAAGAAGAAGAAAACAGGAAACAACCTAGGAACCTGCTACAGAGGGCCTCTGAAAGCCAGAAGAAGTAATCAGGAAACAAAGAACCTACCACAGAGGGCCTCTGAAAGCCTCTGCCCTGCACACTATCAAAGCAGATGCTGAGCCTGATGGCCAACTGTCAGGCAGAGTGAATGGAATTTTATGTAAGAAGTGTGAAATAGTAAGAGCTGGAGAAGACAGGAACTCCACAAGGAGAGCAACAGAACAAGAAAATTTGAACACAGGGAACTTCCCAGAGACTCATACTCCAACCAAGGACTATTCATGGAGATAACCTAGAACCCCTTCACAGATGTAGCCCATGGCAGTTCAGTGTCCAAGTGGGTTACCTAGTAATGGGAAGAGGCACTGCCTCTGACATAATCTGATTGGCCTGCTCTTTGATCACCTCCCCCTGATGGGGGGAGCAGCCTTACCAGGCCACAGAAGAGGACAATGCAGCCAATTTTGATGAGAACTGATAGACTAAGATCAGAAAGGAGAGGAGAACCTCCTCTATCAGTGGACTTGGGGAGTGGCATGCATGCAGAAAGGGGAGGGAGAATGGGATTGGGAGGGGAGGAGGGAGGGGCTTATGAGGGATACAAAATGAATAAAGTGTAATTAATAAAAAATAAAAAAATAAAAAAAAATAAAAAATACTAATTTTTTCATATTTTTGTTTTTAAATTATATAATGGTACTTAATTATGACATTTAGATATGCATAAGATTAAATTCGTGGATAAAATATATGATGATTAAATCAAAGTGAATAGTTTTTCTTCACATCTCTCCTCAATTGTCTCTCTGTGGTGAGATACTTTTGCTTTAAGACATATTTGAAAATAAAGTTAAATTTATAGTAAATAATGATGAACTTCGGTTTGCCCACTGATCTGTTAGACATCTGAACTTACTGCTTGTATCTAACTGCACAGTGTCCTGAATGTAATCTTGCATTCTCTGTCCTAGCACCCAGCAGTTCTTCCTCAAGACCGAACTCATTCTATGAGGTCAGAGTTGCCCTCATATCTAAACCACACAGACCCCCCCAAAAAGAAAGAGAAATTCAGACTAATCTCGCTTATGAACATTGGTGCAAGAATATGCAATAAAATACTCGAAAACAGAATCCAAGATCACATTAAAGATCACATCCACTATGACCAAGTAGGCTTCATCCCAGGCATGCAGGAATAGTTCAACATATGAAAATCCATCAATGTAATCCACCACACAAACAAACTGAAAGAAAAAAAAAAAATATGTTCATCTTCTTAGAGGCTGAAAAAGCATTTGAGAAAACCCAACACCCATTCATGTTTAAAGTTTTAGAGAGTTTAGGGATACAAGACACATACATAAACATAGTAAAAGCAATATAGAGTAAGCCTATAGCCAACATCAAACTAAATGGAGAGAAACTTAAATCAATCCCACTGAAACTTAAGGCACATTTTTTAAAAGTGTCTCAAAGAAAATAACTGAAAGCCAAATAAGAACTGCTGCATCTACTCTGATACATGACAAAGGAGTCCCTAGTGAAAGCCCGTGCCCAAGCATGGCACAGAGTACAGAAAGGCAGTTTATCTAGGGAAAACATTATCTTGAAATTTTATGCAAACAGATTATCTGAGTGCTGTGTCCTGGGAAATGCAGGCTGAGCTACATTTCCAGGGCTAATGATCAGAAAATGTTGTTGCTACCATTACCATAAAAAATTAGAAATTGTCATGCATCTGAGTGTAATTTTAATGAGTTTGATTTCAAATATTTTGCCTCTACATCAGTCCCGTGACTGTCAAATGAATACATCTTTTGCACGTACTGCTACTGTGTTTTCCTATAACTATATTTTGATCTAGTTTCTGCTTAAGTATTAATTACAGCTTCCAAAATCAATTATGCTTTTTCTTTGCATAGCTAATTATTGCACTTCATTTCAGCTTAAATGCATCTGTTTTACTTGCCTTTTCTTACTGGTCCAAATTCTGATAGAAACAACCTAAACAGGAGGCATTTACTTTAGCCCATGGTTTCACAAAGTTCAATCCGTGGTCACTGGTTTCTGTATTTCTGGAACTACTGGGAACAGAACATTGGCATGAGTAGGAGACAGAGGAACTTTTTCATAGTATGCTGCATATTGAGAAAGACAACAGAGATAAAGCCCAAGGCATGATGGAACCCCAAGGGATATTCCTGCCCTTGTAGTTCCTGTAGCTACGTCCTTCTCATTACCTTTCACCAGCTCCCAACAATGTCACCCTATGATGACTTTGTTAAGTGACTAATCAATTCCTGACTTTGGAGCTTTCATCATCTGACTTCCTTAGGTAATAACTAACCTCAAAGGCATATATTTCAGTATTTTGGAGCCATCGTACATAAGAAACATATAGCTAAATAGCATTATTTTTCTCTAAAGTTGAACTTTCGAGGAGAACAAAGGATATGATGAGAACATATGATGTGCCACACCTGTAAAGGTTAAGTATAAAGGCTCAAGCACACTGACACGCAGCCTAGAAAACTCACCTCAGCCTTAAACCCATCCTCAACCCATACATAATGAACCAGTACTCCAGCAACTACTATGGCAGCCTTGGCTACGGTTGCGGTGGCTTCAGTGGCCTGAGCTATGGCTGTGGTTTAAGTGATGGCTTTTTGAGGCTAAGGTGTCTTTGGCTTCAGCCACTCTTGTCTCTTATTCAATGGAGGACACTTGTTTTCTAGGTTTTATTGAAAGTGTGACTGTGATCTGTGGTGATCAGTTTTCTGATCCGGAGTCCATCACTCGGGCAGTATATCCTCATTCCAGTATTCTATGTGCATAAAGATTTCTTCAGATGCCCCAGTGGCACTCGATTAGCATGCTGTAATTACCGATTTTATCTTCATCTTTTCTGGGATAATGCTCAGCATACTGTTTTAATAAACATATTGTGAGCACTCTAAGATTTGATTCATTGGTATTTGGTACAAAATATACTTCTTAGTTATAACTTAGACATATCTGAAACACACTCTTCTTTAAAATATTCCTCATCTTGTGATCTTTTATCCAGCATCTCTGACTTGATATTTTATACAAAATAAATAAATATCCTTAATTCCAATGACTGCATTTAACACTAATGTTTACAGTTATGTTTTGTAATTTTATATACAATGGATAAAAACATATTTAATGATATATCAATTGTTTTTTATAGTATAAGTTCAGAAAATATTTTTAGCATATTCTCCCTTTAAAATAAAGTTTGTTTTATGAACTTTGTGACCAAGATTCATACATCTCTTGTTGTATACTTTGTGCTAAGTGTGTCTCTCATCAAGTATCTTCTTATGAAACACTGAGAAAATCATACGGGTTTGACTATGGGCCCTTTCCCTCAGATTTTCTTTACTTCTTTCTTTTTTTTTTTTTTTTTGTCTCACAGAATTTTTTTTTCTATTTGAAGTTAAAATAAATAGTGCCAAGCTAATCGTTTCAGAGCATGAAATTAAAAGGTCAAGTAATCACAGCTCTTTGTTCTATATCCATAAAGACACAGCCATCTAACCATGGTAAATCAAGAGGCAACTTCAAAAATTTTGCAGTTTTGCATACTCAGAACTACCATAGCAATATTTTTATGTGTATTATGGACAATTAGAAACAGTATTATGTGAAGACAAAATATGCTTAAAAGAAAATCATTAAAAGGCAGCAAAATGATACCAAACAAATCCTGATGTTTGCCACAGAACTGTCTAGTAAGAAAGTAAGAGAATTCTGAGGGTGAAACATGAACTGCATCCAGGTAGCAGCAAATAATTTTACATAGTAAGAAGAAGACAGGGCAATAACAAAATTCTAGTTAATTATCAGAGACAAATGTAGTCAAGTCATGTGCTGAATGAGACAAACATGGTAATTGGAAGTATGGTTGGGTGTTGGGGTGGATTATGGCCAAGGTGGGCCATGCATTGTAGGCTGTGCGTTTATTTAGTTGGTGAAACAGTTAAGCATTGCATCATCTAACTGGTTTAAAAAGGTAAAAAGCAAAACTCTAATTCTGCAGGAGTCGAATTGGATTTAAAATTGTAACAGTTTGTGGGTGGTATTCCTCTACTAACATGGGGAGAGGAGGCTTTACAGAGAGCAGACAGGAAGCATTTCAAAGTGAAGATGAAAGTCAAAAGTAAGCGAACAATAAGAAAGAACTAATTTAAGCAAGATGGTTGAATCACATAAATCATTGTATAAAAAAATCTTAGAAACTGAGCTTGTGCCATGTTTGTAGATAAGATGTGTGTTAAGATTATCATAAAACAGCGATGGACATCTCAGTTGTTTCTAATTTCCAACTGTCATGAATAGAGTAGCAATAGGCATGAATGAGCAAGTATTTCTTTGGTACAACATAGAGTCTTTTGGATACATGCCCAAAAGTAGCTGGGTCTATGATAAATATGATTTCTTTGTTTTTATTTTTTCTTTAGTTGGTGCTTTTGTGTGAAATTTCTTTTGTCTTTAGAGAACTTGGTAGATGGGGGGAAGATCTGGAAGGTGTCAAGGAAAAAGACTGTAATTAGACAAAAATTTAAACATAAATTTTAAAAAGGTTTACCACAATAATATGCAAATATACTAGTAAAGCCTAGTGTTATGTCTATGCTCTTCCTGAAAATGTACTTTCCTGTGATTTTTAACTAACAACATTCATGTATGGGCATTTTATACTGTAACTCTACTTTATTTGTTCATTAAAAGAAGGCTGTCTTTAAAAAGAATCCAATCAAAAATGAAATGGAGAAAACACTGCAATGGTAATAGTTCCAGGATCTTCGAAGTAAAGGAGCTTAATAGCCAACTCAGAGATACAGATTGTCAGAGAATGATTTGACTGACCGTACCGCTTTAAAAAAAAAAAAAAAAAGCTTAGTTTTCAGGATAAAAATAAAACTAGGTTCAAAGGAACAATGCCTTCTTTTATCTTGTTTTATCTTGGAAGTATCTTTAATATGTGAAATTTAGCTTAATGGTATTGTTTTTTCAGCAAAGATGTATTTTCAAAGAAGAAGACATTCCTTTATTGTGGTTCAACACACCTGCACTGGAACGCTATAAAAGCCCAAGAGCAGAAGGAGACATTCATTCTCCAGAAGCTCGTCTTCAACATCATACCACATCCTAAATCCCAGACACAATGAGCTACTGTTATGGCAACTACCATGGTGGCCTTGGCTATGGCCTTGGTAGCTTCAGTGGTCTGGGCTCTGGCTATGGCTCCAGCTATGCCCTTGGGGGCTATGGTGTCTATGACTACTTCTGCCCCTCTTTCTATGGCAGATACTGGTCCTCTGGATTTTACTGAAAGCATGACCATCTCCTAATACCATCCAGAATCTATTACTCAACCTGGATATTCACCCTACTGTGCTGAAGATTTCTCCTTTCTTCTTTTTGTGATATTTCTCAGCATGTTACTCCAATAAACATGTATTGTGATCATTCTACATATTGTATCATTGATGTTTTTTCTGATTAATGTTTTTCATTCCAAATTTTGGTGTATTGCATAATGTAGCTCTTTGATAAAAGCTTCTTCCATTGTGAGATTATAAATACAGTATTTTATATATGAGCTTGTATAACTCTAGCCAGGAGTTCTCTCTTTCCATGTCAGAAATTTTAGCTATGCGTGTGGCTTTCAGTGAAAGATAATGGCCAGAGCACATCTGTAGCTGCCAATGAGTTAAGGACAAGGGCTTATACAGCTGAATCTACCTGTGGGGTAGGGTCAGTACCAAAGTTAAAGCTCTTTCATGTGATATCCTTTCCATCTTCATGCACCTTACTTGTGCTGCTCACTTCACTATTTGGTTCTTTGACCAGTGAGTTCAAATCTCAGCCTCATCAGGTGTACATTCTCAGCTTCTGTCCCCATTCTGCAAATTTTAGTGTATAATTTCAAATGAACAAAATGTTATTCCTATGAGGACAATTACATACCTTGGCAATTTTGAAGAGAAGTATAGATCAGCATTGTCAGATTTAGTTTGATGATTCTTAAATGTAGCTCCAAATTGAAACTCTCAACAAAAGATATGGAAAAAGCTAAATACAAGTATCTGTGAAATAAGAAGGATAAACAAAAGCACATGCTTAGAGCATCTTTTTGAAATGATGTTGATTCCAGGTATGAACAGTGTATTCTGTGTCCTTAGAGAACACTGTATATGATAAGAGTCTCACTTGCTCCACTCAGGTGAAAGGTGTAATTTTATAAAGAGTCATGGTATATTTGAAAAGTTATTAAATAGGACAGCTTTTTATTTCTTTTCATGGGTCAGAAGAAACTAGGAGAAAATAAGGATATTCATTATTAAAAATATAGAAATACTGCAATATTCAAATTAGACAATTCATTTTAAATGAAAATTTCAGTTATCTTCATCATATTATGTCATTTTATTTCATAAATAAGTAGACTTGAATCCACTCTGTACATGAAGAAAATATTATTAAGTATGATGTGCATCTCCAAGTTCATTATCTATTGCATTATACTCAACTTTTATGAAAAATGTATAAAACATTCCTAATGCAAGAAAAACACATCCTGGTGGAACAAAACAGCTACCTGAACCAAGACGAATTATACTATACATAGAATTAATAAACAAGAAATGTAAAATATCTATGATTAATGTGTTAAACATTTGGTAAAAATAGATTTAGTATAAATAGAAATGACTGATCAAGGGAAAGAAGGCAAGCTATAAGACAGAGAATATACAACGTTGTAGTAAAAGAAGATAGCAAAACATTTGAAGCATGCTTGGGAGGATTATCAGTAGACTTACTAAAACTAAGTCCTTTACATAAATTAGCTGAACAGTAAGCAAACAGCAGAATTCTTGATCATTAATGTACAGTGGCTGAAATAAGACATAAAGAACAATCAATTGTATAGATATAAAAACTGAAGAATAGAGGGCAAAACTGAAATATGTGTTAAGTGCAGTAGGAATGTGAAGCAATCCATTATTTGAAGATCAATGCATATTGGCCAAGAATATATATTTTAAACTCTACCAACTAAAACTTAAAATAGTAACAATTATTCTTGGAATGTTGTCTTGGTTCATTTTCTTGTTGCTATGATCAAATGCCCAATAGGAAGCAAAGTCAAGGATAGAAAGCTTGATTGGCAGTTCAAGTCGTAAGTCCATCTCTGTGGGTAGCACAGACATGAGTTTAGGGCAGCTGGTCATATTGCATCCACAGACAAGATAAATGCATAGGCTCCACCTTTTTACTCCATGTTTTATACAGTCTGGGCTCCCAGCCTAGGGAATGATACCACATACAATGGGTAAATCATTTGACCCCAGTTAAACTAATACACATAAAACCTCATAGGAATGTTTATTCCTCAGCTGAGTCCAGATCTCATCAAGCTGACAGGTGAGACTAACCACAACATATATTTTCTAGGAGACACTAGAGAATTCCATAATGGAAACAGACATCGATCGTGTGAGAATGATGTTTCTGTGCCCTGTGTAAAGAGTGCCCTTGTGCTATTCAAAGCTACCAGAAGAGAGCTGAGTAGAGACCCAATAGATGTGGTATTGTTAACCTGCATCATATTTTGTAACGCCTCCCTCCATCACCTTCTGATTGGTTAAATAAAGAGCTGAATGGGCTATAGCAAAGGCAAGAGAGGAAAGTGGGACTTTCTGGGAGAGTTGGGAACTTTGAGAAAGATCTAAGACAGGAAGATTTGCCTACGAGGCTCAGAGGAATTCAGGCATATGAAACTGAGAGGAGGCAAAGAACCATCTTGCAGAACATAGATTAAACATAGAGTTTAAGAGCTAATTGGGAACAACAGTAAGCGAGGACCTAAAGCTATTGTAAATAATAGCTTTATTATTTACCAATGTAGTCATTATTCAGAGCCAGAGCAGAACATAGAATTTCGGTACAGTTTTAGATCAGAGTTCTCCCATAGACTATGGTTTGCTAACTCTGTTAAGCAAGAAAGTTTTGTGAATTTTTTTTTTATTTGACTTCATTAATACTGATATTTCAAATGGACTTTAGAGCAGTATCACATATTTGAGAGTTTATTGTAGTTTTACAACACGCAATTGAAAGTTTCCTTACCTTGAAAGGTAATTTTTCATTTCTGTTCTTATATCTGTTAAATTTATGCTCTACTTGATTAGAACCCATGCTGAAACGTGTTTGTGGAATTCAGAGGACAACTTGTAGGACTTACTTCTTTCCTTCTACTGTGTGACACCTAAGCATTGAATTCTGATTATCAGGAATGACAGCCAGCAGCACTACCCACTTAACAACCTGATCTAGCAAATTTATGTCATCACCATCATCATTATTAGTACTCTTTTTATTATAATTAGCTTATAAGCAGATAATAAGTCAAAATCTTCTTTTCAGTGACTTCACACACTTCAGTGTTGAGGTCTATGTTTCCAAGCTCTTGAGGGGACTTCTTAAGGCAGCAGTGACTTCTATTATGCCTTTCTCTTTAATACATCTAGAGACTATTTTCATCAGTTTTCAGTTCTTTTGACTACCAAGCTGTGTTTTCCTATTTTATTATCTAGATTTCCAGGAACTACAGGAGCTACTTAATGTCATCCTCATCTACATCTTGGTTAGATATTTGCAATATCTGCCACAGACTTTGTTTCAGCCTCCTCAAGCTAGGCAACTCCTTTGAAAGTGTGAATAAATTTCTTGAATGTTTTCTCCAGTTGTCACTTAAAACACTGCTTGGTGACATCACTTCAGCCCCAAGTACGTATTTGATGTAGTATCAGATGTTGCAATTCTTCCTAAATTGCATCACATTTTCTTCAGTGATAGGAACAGCCTACCAAATTGTCCTCTTCAGAGAGAAGATCCTAATTAAAACTGAAGCAAGTCCTTGCTTGCACCAAATATGTGACATATCAAAAGAGAGTTTCTACTTAGATTTGAAATAAGGCAACATAGACTTTTGATCCTTGGATGCCTCTAAGGAGTGGCCGCTATTGCTGAAAACACCACACTGGTAGGACACAGAGGGAAATCATGCCTGGCACTAAAAACTTAGCTAACATTCTGGAGATAGTGAAGTCATGCACCTTAGAAAAGACCAACCTAGTTCCCCAGCAAATTCCTAAATCTTATCTTTATACACATAGATAACGGTAGCTACCACCACACATTAAAGAAGCTCCTCTTTACAGTATGTGATGACCATCACAGAATATGTGATATAATTGAACAGAGTGCAGAGATCAACAGAGCATGGGGTGCCCAGCCTCCCAATGGATAAATGTGCCTACATATGTGTCTCAAAGAACAACACCAAAGAGTGGGTAGAAAGATTAGATCAGCCAGAATGCCAGGGAGTCTGCTGTGAAATAGTGTCTCCTAGGAATGACGGCATAAACAAGACAAGAACAATGGTGATATTATTGTACATGCTGACATGGAAGGAGCTGAGTGCACAGAGTCCCATGGCTAGACAAAGAAGTATAGCAACCAATGACTGCTCGGGGGAGGGAAATTAGCTTCTTCCAGGGGTGAGCCCACTTACAGGTTTTCAAATAGTAAGCATTTAAACCATATACACACAGGAAAAACCAGGCTAACCATGTTGTGTTTCCGTGTTTGTATTTGTGCACATGTGCATATATATTAACAGTAATAAAAAGGCACTCAATTTGAGAGTGGGGAGACACGGAAGTGCTTCAAGTGAGGGTAGCTGGAGATGATGGAGGGAGGAAAAGGAAAGGGAAATGTATGTAATTATTTTCATTAGAAAATATTAAAATAACATCACAACCAATTTTTGTTTGGCTATGATTATTATGGTGCTGAGAGGGATATGGTCATGTACATGGTCTTTAATCCAGATCATTCAAAATTTTCCTATCTGTGAATTTAATCCTCAAACTTTCTTAATATCTTCAATTAAGCAATTTTTCATCATTTCTTCTTATTTGCTGTTATTATTCAAGATTGTCACTATAGTGAAATTAGAAATGGATAATGGGCAGTAACCATCACAGATATTTCACCTCTGTAGTCCCTAATGACTTTAAATTTTGTTTCACAGCCAGTCAAATTACGGTCACCTACTGATAACACAGGCAGGTATTCCATATGCTCAGAGGCCATAATAAACAAAATAACACAAAGTTAGAAAAAAGCGCTAGAGTATAAGAATGATGCAACCAAAGAGGCAGAAGCTTCATGCAGCTGCTGCTGATATCACATGGCACAGTGTTTTACTATAGACATTTTGGACACGTTGGAATGCTTTCTAAACTGAAGACACAATTATAGAACAGTAAATCAATAAATCTATGAGGTAGTCATTTTCTCATTATCCGGCCTTTCATGTCGCACATAATCGTGTGGCTATGGTTTTATAGGACTGGAAGTGCAGGGAAGTTGCTCACCAGCCTCCCAACATGACACGAATAGAAGGGCAACATGCCATGTTAGGATGTTTTCTTGGTTTGAGATCACCAGCTTATAGGAAGAATCTATAGGCACCTATGTCGCCACTGTGGTTCCTTAAGGACTAAAATGTTAACACATACAACATTAAAGAAGAGAGAATAATTCCATTCATTGAAAGAGAAACAACAAGGAAAGGACTGAGCTGAGACACACCCGAGATGATGCAATGAGAGGGAGGCTGATGCTCTGCCTGGTCCAGAGCTGGGAGGCTAAGTCACACCTGAATTTACAGTCATCAACGCTCCTCGTTATGGAAAGAATAGTTTTCATGGAAAGCAAGCTCAGCAGGCAAATCAAATTAAAAATGTAAGCCTCCTTAATTAGATCTCATCTAATTAAGAGAATAGTTTAAACAGATTTTTTGTTCTACTTTATTTTTAAAAAGTCTCAGATTTGAATGAACCTCAAGTGTGTCAGAATGACTTGGTTCTTGCACACTGAGCGAGACTAGAAGACTCTTGCCAGATACCAGTCAATGTTTAGGAAATTTGCACAACCTTTGCCCAAACTTACAAACTCTGATTATAAGAGGACAGGAGCCTCAGCTAAGCCCACAGGGTACTCCTTCAGTTCTGACTGTGTTTCCAGAACGCCCCCTGTCCCCAATCCAAACAAGACTTGACATTGGCTCATGTTTTCAACAAGTGCGCTGTGACTTTGCTTGTGAAAAACTTGGAAATGATTTCTGAGAGAAACTCATGTATTTCTGACTCCTGGAAAAAGACATCACTCAGCTCTGACTCTGTGTGGTTTTCTTTTCTTTTTTCCTTTTTTCTATTTTATTCACTATACATCTTGGTGGTAAGCCCATCCCTCCTCCTCCCCAGTCCCTTTCTCTCCTCCCCTTGCCTATTCCTCAGAATAGGGAAGCTTCCTTTCCCATCTATCCCAGCTCATCAAGTTGCATCAGAACTGAACATGTCCTCTTCCCCCTTGGCCTGGCAAGTCAGTCCCATCAGAGGGAAGTGATCAAAAAGTTAGCAAGTGAGTCCCTGTCTGACACAGTCATCATTTCCCTTACTAGAGGACCCACTTGAAGCCTATGCTGTCCATCTGCTATATCTTTGTAGGGGGCCTTGGTCCAGTTCATGCAGGGTCCCTGGTTGATGCTTCAGTCTCAGCAAGCCCCTTTGAGTTGTGGTTAGATGGTTCTTTTGGTCTTCTTGTGGCACTCCTGTCACCTCCAGGTCATTTCCTCTTTCCTTTCACTTTCCACAAGATCCTCTATGCACCACCCAATGTTTGGCTGTGAATTTCAACCTCTGTTTTGAGACAGTGCTGGGTAGGCTCTCTAAGAGGAAATTCCAGGTTCCTGTCTGCAAGCTTAGAAGAGTATCATTCACAGTGTCAGGGGTTGGCACTCTCTGACAGGGTGGGTCTTTGTTTGGGACAGGCATTGGTTGGAAATTCTGTCAATCTCTCCTCTATCTGCTTTATCTTTATCTCTGTACATCTGTAGGCTGGGTAAATTTTGGGTCAAAATTTTTTGCAGGTTGGTTGGTGTTCCCTTCCCTCTACTAGAAGACTAGTCTGGTTAGAGGGCATCCTCTAACTAGAGGTGTCTATGGCCTCTGCCACTAGGAGTCACTGCTTGAATTCCCCTCCTATCCTCGCTAGAGGTAGGCTCCCCTGAGCCTACCCTGAGTTTGGCACAGATTCATGTGAATTTGTTGGTTTTCTAATGAAGTCTTTCATTCTGTAACAGGTTCTCAGAACCCTGCTATTGATGGGCTTAGAAGTATCAGAGTGCACACTGAAACTCTCAATTCTACATGAAACTAAGATTTATCCATCAAATTACTAATGACTTAACAGCTCTTTGAATTTGTGTTATGTTAGCTAATTTTATAGTACTTGAGATCCCGAATAACATTACCAATATGTTCCTGTCTTTGTACAGAAGTAACAACAATATTGATTCTTGCTTCCAAAGGTGTTCTATACTTTTTCCATCTTTGGTGTGAAATGTAGCAAAGGGAAAATTGCTGTATTAAGAGAATTCTGTTTTAGTATATCAGCAGATTTAGGAGGATATTTAACAAAAGTTGACTCCCTGCTATGACTGTTAGAATATATTACTGATATTTTCAAGAATATTATTATATATATTCTACATAGAGTATCAAAGACTAACCACATTATCACTGAAGATGTCAAAATGGTTTTCAGTTTCAAACTTCATTTTTGTACACTGAGTTATTCTAACATCAATTCTGGAGACCTGCCGATGTGACTTTGGGAAGTAGGTGACCCATGGTATGAGTATGTCTGCCATGTGGCACTTTCTTCAGACCTAGAAATGACATTAGGTTGGTGCTTTTGGAAACTGCTATTTCCCTTAATTTTCTATTGGAACGTACTGGACCCTGGGTCTCTGGTATGAAGTCAGGACCTAAGACTGTTGAGCGAATGATCCATTAGAAAAATAAATAAATAAAACACTAGGGTCTCTGAGGTCTCATTTTATCTAATCCATCTCCCTCTTATAGGAGCAGAGAAGATGAATTATGCACTTTACAAGCTTGTTGGCATAAGATTTAAGAGCTGTCGGGGTACATACAGCTGTGCAATAGTAATTTAGAGTTATTCCATAAATATTGGATATGTTACCACAACAGTTATTTCTCCTTTCACTCTCAAGATAGTAATTTTTCATCTGAAATTTCTGCTGTATATTTTATATTGGGAAATAGATCTATAATCATTTTCCATTAAACGTGTTTAATGTGGCATTGCAATGTGGTCCTAACTTTAGTCATATATCTTATTGTTCATCCCTATTATAGCATTTTGGATGAAGGCAGTTGTTTTTCTTATGAGAATACAATTTATTCTTATTAAGTCAATGAAAAATAAATATCATAGCTAAAGTTCAAGAGACAGAAATCTACAGCTGGTCTTTCCCAGTGGCTCATTTACTGACTTCCAGTTCCTGAAAACCTATTAATCACCAGCAAAGGTAGTCACGGCCATTTAATATGATGCAATACTTGCTAAAGTCTTCATACAAATTATATTGATATGAACTCTATATCATAGCAATTATTTTTCAGTTTTATAACCCTTGATTTCTAGTTATAAATAGTCTCAAAATTAATTAATTTGGCCATATGACTTCTAGTTCATACCTATACCATCCTAAACATTGTAAGGAAATGTATATCAAGCAGCTTCATGAAGATTCATACTGTATCACTGAACTAAAGTCTAGAAAAAAACAAATGAAATCTAAAACAAAACACAAAACAAGAACAAGAAAAATGCGAGAACTCATAGAAACAAAATGTGCTTTTCAAAACCAAGATTAAAGAACAGAGCTCCCTGAGATTAACAACAGAGAAGGAAATTGTCAACACTAATTGGCTGCTTGGTGTGCTGAGCTGAGAGTCTAAGGGACCCATATTACTTTCATTTCATAAGTTCTGAAGCAGCCTAAATTTAAAATGTCTATGGAATGCCTAGGATCTGGCATATGAGTTTGAAAATAGTATGTTGCTAAATTAGTAGCACTAAAGTTAGGGAGCAAGCCAAAGTTATTTGAGATGGGCAGACCATGAACTACACAGACAAAAGGAGACAAATCAGGGCAAACTGAAGCAGAGACAGACAATCGCACTGGCATAAGCGACTGAAAGGAAGCCAAGGGGAAAATGCAAGGCGCCACTGTCCTCTTACCTCCATGTTCCCTGCAGGCACTGGGAGACAAGGCAGAAGAGAGAAAGCTGAGGGAGTACTGAAAAGGGAAGTCTCACATGCACAGATGAAGAAATCAGTTGAGGAGGTGAAACATGTAGGGAGGCACACCCTGAAACTTGAACATTTGGAAATAAAATATAGACTGACTTTGATAAGCTTTCTTAGAGGAAAATTTTCACACTCTCGGTTTCTAAAATTACTTTTTTTTTTCTCAGTCAAAATGTCTGATGTTGGTGTGAAATAAAACTATTACGAAGGTTATTGTGCTTTACAACGCAAAATTGACACATTTTTCTTCCTGTGATTCTAGATCTAAAGTACAGATCAGATGATGGAGTCTTTGTGAATTAGAATTATAAAGCATAAATCAAGGCATTTTAAAAAGTGTTTGTCTTGATAAATAGGTTTGCTGTGTGATAAGTATAGATCTGTGTGCTGAACAAATAGCCATGGATATACCTGGAGATGAAGTTATCAATTTGAGAGGTGACAGAGCAGGGGAAAAAAAAGCCTAATTATATATCAAAATATCCCTACCACATGGAGATGTTGTAATGAGGCATTTTATTAAGTGTTTGGAGTATGTGTATATTGGCTATTCAACAGTTTCTTCCCATAAAAGCAAAACAATAAGTTCAAGGCATTCTAAATAGAATTATGCAATCTCAAGCATTTTAATAGGAATGAGGGCCTCTGTGTGTCAGGAGTCAGCAGAGAAATGAGTTGCTACATTGCTAGTATCATCGACAGTGACACAAAGGAAGGGTATGTGCCTGAAGTGTCACCTGCTCCAACTAGAGTATAAAAACCTCCTCTGCACATGCTAACACTTACGCTCAAGATCTTTCCTTGAACAACAAACTAAATCTACCACTCTTGACACCATGAGCTACTACAGCAGCCACTATGGAGGCCGGGGTTATGGCTACCGAGGTTTTGGGAACCTGGGTTATGGCTGTGGCTGTGGCTTTGGAGGCTATGGATATGGTTCTCACTATGGAGGATATGGCTATGATTATCGCCACCCATTTTACTATAGAGGGTATGGATTCTCCCGTTTCTACTGAAATGCTTTCCCAAAGAGCCAACATCTTGAAGATAAAAACATTTCCTGAAACTCATATGAGGACTAAGTTAAACAAACATACTGTGAACCAGCTCAAGAAGAATATGATTTAACATCTAAGACTTTGAGAATGTTTACTATCATATAATTCCTTCATCTTACGCTCTTTTATTTCTCTTCTCTCATTCCTTAAATGTAGACTCTTTTTGATCTATTGCAATAAATTATCCTAACTTATTACTGTGTTTGTGGCTCCTATATTAATGCATTTTTAAAATATACTTGGTAACATAGTTAGCAGATTTTGCTCAGTGTTTACACTAGCATCAGCCTAGCTAGGAAAGCACTTGTGAAATATAAAATGAGGGAGGACAGAGAGATGTCTCTTGGATGAGGTGGATGAGAGAGTTCAGTGTGCAATTGTTGAGATCTGACTTGAAATCGCTAGGACAGGCATAAAAGCCTGGTACAACAGGGCACATCTGCAGTCACAGTGATGGGGGTGAGGGATAGGTTGAAGAGAGGCTCTAGAGCACAGATTCTCAGCCCATGGATCGTGAACCCTTTGAAGGGGATCAAATGATGATTTCATGGGGTTGCCTAAGGCCACCGGAGAACACAGATATTCACATTATGTTTCATAAAAATAGCAAGACTATAGTTATGAAGTAGAATCAAATATAATTTTATGGTTGCGGGTCACCACAATGTGAGGAATTATACTAAAGGGTCACAACATTAGGAAGGCTGAAAACGACTGCTCTAGAGCTTACTGGCCAGCCTACCTAGCCAAATGAAGCCAAACCAAACCAAACCAAACCAAAACAAACCAACACAAACCAAACCAAACAAAAGAAGGCAGGACAAGCTTCTGGTTTTGTGTGAAACCTCATTTCAAGAGAATAAGGCAGAGAATATAGTTATCAAAGTCTTCTTTTGTTCTCTTCACATGTGCATATGAGCAAATATCCCATACCAAACACACACACACACACACACACACACACACACACACACACACACACACTAAATAATTCATATGATAAACAAATATCATAGCAACATGGTGTAGTTGAACCCAGTTGTCTGTGAAGAAAGTGCAACACTGTGCATACTAACCCACTGTATAATGTGATGATTATGCATAAACATAAGCTCACTAAGAAACCATGGAACTAAGTTCAAAGAAATGTTAACGTGATATTTGTATTCATTCTTTGATATTTTCTTATAATGCATATTGATTTCAAATAGTTCTGCTAAAGCCCCCTAGAATCATCTCATCTCCATAATCCCCAACTTTGTGTCTTCTTTTTTTTTTTTTTTAAATAACTCCTACACAGCAATATTTGTGTTGTCCACTTATTTGGGAATGGGGCCAGTACAGCTCACCAAGAATCACATCATTAAAGAGTAATAAGTCCCTCTTCCTGAGAAACGATCAACTATGCTTACATAGCTCCTCAGTAAGAACGCTAGGTTCATGATCTCCTTCTACCTCATGATCTTCTTCAACTTCATTATAGAATGCTAACTAGCATGATCTCCTGGAGGTAATAACAGATATTGGCAAGTCATGAATTTGAGGGTCTTGTCATGTTTAAAGCATGCTGTTTCTCTCTAATTCTCCCTGACCACTTGCTCTTACAATATTCACACCCACTTTTCACCTGAGACTTGTAGTGGGGATTGTGGTATGAATGTCATGTTTCTGGGTGAGCCCTTCCACTGATAATTTTTCTGCACCTTGACCAGTTGTCAATTCCTACACTGACCACAATCCGCTGAACAAAGAAGCATCTCTGCTGAGGTGTGAAAGTTGCACTAATCTATTTACATTACAGAAATACAAATTTAGATGGAAGTTTGATGAGTTCACTTAGCAGTAAATAGTAGGTTCTTCCTTAGGACGTGTGAAGTTTCCAACCATGAATTGTTCTCCAGATTTACAGTACCAAGTTTGTGTTTCCTGCTGTGGAATCGGTTTTAATCCTATCATAAGGTTGTTGCCTACCCCTGTAACATTCGTGTCCCTTACAGCACCCATGAGTATAATTTGCCACACCAGTGATTATTACAGTTCACAGCATTCATAAATGGGTAAGACTGTTACTGATTCTCTCTCCCAGTGGCCTGTATAGAACCTTTCAGTACTATGAGATCTAGCCAGCATGCAGAAAATTTCCTGGTCAGAGCCAACTAGATGTCTCCATGTTCTGTGATCAATGTGTGTAATAGGCTTTTAGAATCAAACTGTGGTGGGCAATCAAGAGCACTGACAATAGCAATAGATTGTTTGGGAGGTCCTCAGGGCACTTCGAAAGAACATTTTCTACTCCTAGCACAATAGCGTTTTATGAAATTTATTCCAACATTTGTCAGATTGCATTGACTTAAGATTGAATTAACTAACATAGGACACATTAATTCTGTAGGCCGTAGGACACATTTCTTCTCTGAGAAAAGATTTCACTTGCCTTAGATGAAATGAATCATGGGATCATCAGTCCCTAAGGAAGAAAAGACTTGGTAAGGTCCGGAGACACATGGCAGTGTCTGAGGAAAAGGGAAGGCAGTGAGCTTGGCCATTTTTGGTTTCATGGTGTGAATATTTTCACTCTTAGAAAATTCACCACAGAAAATGAGGATCCAGACAGTCCTAATGAGACCTGATAGGCTAGGGTCAGATAGTAGAGGAGGAGAACCTCCCCTATCAATTGACTAGGGAAGGGACATAGAGGGGGAAGAGGGAAGGAGGGTGGGATCAGGAGGAGATGAGGGAGGGGGCTACTTTCAAGATACAAAGTGAATAACTTGTAATAAATAATAACAATAAAGAAAAATTTTAAAAAATCACACTCGTTACTATGATTTGGGGATAAAAATCTCTCCAGTGGACTGGATTCCTCAACTGTTATACTCCAAGAGTCTCAGAACCAAGGGGTGCTAATGTCAGCCCACTGAAACCAGGCAACAAACTAAAGCTTGCCATGCTGTGGTCACATGGTCACAGCCCCACAGTTGTTCACTGCAGGTTTCCCCTGAAGTATGCAACTTGGGGGAAGCAGACCAAAGTAACCCACAGCCAAGCTGGAGAAATAAGTTGCTTATCAGGAAGGAGAGTCCCTACAGGAAAAAACAGGCTCCGTGGGAGGCACATATGGAGGAGGCTGAATGTTCTCAGCTTTTTACGCATGCCTGTACGGTCACAGAGGGCACTGACAAGAGTCTTACTCCCACCACCTTGCATCCATCACCTCCATCATTGAGTTCAGGGAAAAGGCACTGAGGTACAGTATCTGCCATTTGTTCAAAACAGGTACCCAGGGTAACTGTATTGCACTATAGAAATACATCATCTTGGAAAATAAAAAAACCTAACTCCAGCAAGTTTTCCTTTGATTTTTACTCACTGATTACTCATGTGCTCTCTCTCTCTCTGTCTCTCTCCCTCCTATAAATAATGTAGGAGAGAGGGATGGGGAAAGAGGGATGGAGAGAAGGTGTGACCTGAGGGGGCTACAATTGGAAAATAAAGTGAATAAATTACAAAAAAATAATGTAGTATCAAAATGAAAAGAAATCAATGCATTATATAAACATACTTTAAAGTGAACAATATAATGCTAATAAATAATTTTATCAGAAAATCTTTTCAAGATCTCCATGTAAATATCTCTTATAAATCCATGATAGGAGATTGCAAACTCAGCAAAAATGAAGAAAATACTTGATCATGAAATTCCAAAAATAGGATATTCCAACAGACATTACTCAACTGTTAAAAACAACGACATCATTAAATTTGCAGGCAAATGAATGGAACTAGAAAAGACTGTCCTGAATGAGTAAACCCAGACTCAGAAAGTCACACATACTATGAACTCACTCATCTGAGGATATTAGCTGTAGGTAAAAGACACTGATGCTTCATTCCACAGACCCAGGGAGGCTAAATAACAAGGAGGCCTCAGGGCGAGCACAAAGACTTGAGAAGGATAAATAGAATAGATTTCTGGACTGGGGTTGGGAGTGGGTATGTTTGGGAGTGACAGGGGTCAGGTGAGGGGAGGGAGGGAGGAAATACCTAGAGAAATGACTGGAATCAGGGAACATTTCAGGAGTGATGTAAAAACTAGTACAATAGAAACGCCATAGAATTTATAAAAGTAACGCTAGCAAAGACTCATAGTAATGAGGGACAAAGAGCCTGAACTAGCCATCTTCTGTAATAAGACAAGCCCTCAAGTAGAGGGATTAGGACACCAAACCAGCTACAAAACATTGAACTTACAGTTTATCCTGCCTGCAGAGTGTGCTCAGACTGGAGCCTAGTGTAATCATCATCAAAGAGACAAAAGAGACTTCATCACTTCATCCAGCAATGCATAGTACCACAGAAAAGCATTAAGGGAAACTTTACATGCAAAACTTTCTAAATATCATTTTCTTAGTCATATATCTGCATTGGAAAATTATATTCACATATTACAAAAGAGGGATTAATAATTATAATCATGAAATATTTATTTTTAAATTTCACATGCAGGTAGTCCTTCTGATTTAAAATGCATTACTGTAATCATCCTTATTTTGAGGACATCAGATAGCGCAGTGACTGCCCATGCAATAAAGTCAGACAGATGAGGTTGGCATTGTGACATGGCATTGGACAGGCAAGGATTATGCAAATAGGAACTGTGAGATTCCATAGCTATTGTTCGGCTGACTGAGATGCATAAGAAGCTAATTAGGTGTCTAGCTTACACAATCTGAAAGGAGATAAGCTGGAATGAAAACAATGAAAGGAGTCATAGCTCATGTTATCAATAATGGTGATCAATTTGAAACTTAACGACAATTCTGAAATTTCTCTATTGCTATTTTTGGATCACAGTTGAATGCAGTTCAATGACCGAGTCAGAAGTCATGAGGGAGAAAAGAATAAACAACTCATCAAATTTCATTTTTAAATGTTTATTATTTGATTCATCACCTCATACATCACACTTAAGAGCAAATAGAGATGAAATAAATTGCTGGTTTAATGCTGCTTTGAAGTCGGAAGTCATTTGAACTTTCTTTTAAAAATCCTGAATATTTATATGCATTCAGCAAATTATACAAGCCAGTGAGATGCACAATGCCTACTGCAGGGACTAGAATCTACTTAATACTTATTGAAAGCGTCCCTCTAACAAAATAGATAAAAGGCACAGAAAAAGCAAAGAGTACATGGAACTTTACAGTGCCCTGTAAATGGACATGCAAGAATTGAGAGAAAAGCATTAGCTATGTTTAATAAAAGCAGAATTTAATAAAAATTCCCAAAATTTCATTTTACATGTTTCATCATGACATACTGACATGTGGGAACACACAGAGGGGGGATATTCTGAAAATGATGTTAACAGACCTATCGGGAGAGGTTAAGTTCCAAACACTGACAGCAACAAATGCTGACCTGGGTGTGGAGCATCTACACCCAGAATGAAAATGGGTTCAGCATGGGAGGGAGACTATTCGGCAGTTTCCTGCTAAGCTAAACATAGTCTTCACAGGCAATTCAGCAGTTTTTCTCGTTGGTGTTTACCCAGGTGAGCTAAAACGGTATGTGCATGTAAAAATATGAGAAAATTATTTACTGAAGTTGTTTTCATAGTTAACAAATTTGTATAACATTAAGCATGTCTTTTTATAACAAACTGTTATATTTGTGAGACAGAATCATATCCAGAGATGAAACAGAAATGAATTATCAGGAAAAAAAATAGAAGACTTTTAAAAAGTATTTGTACAAAGTATGAAACCCTGTGACTCTGACAGCATGGTACTCTGACAAAAATAAAGAACCACAAACAATTAGAAGCAATAAAAACCCAATATTTTCCAAGAGACTGGGAGGTGTGCTTAGGGAAGAGTGTATGAAAAAGAGATTACTTTTAGCTCAGTAAGATTATTTTTATATGATATTGAGTTCATGTTTCCATAACTCCATAAAGTTTTGAAAGCCCATGGAAGTGCAAATCATAAACACGAACTCTGGTTGAACTGTGAGGTTTGGGTAGTGGCAGGCTATCGCAGTTGCTCCACCCTCTGTGATAAATGTACGACGTTACTGGAATACATTTACAGAGGAACACTGTTGTGCATGGGGGGGGGGGGTTATAGGGAGATCATGCTTAGGCCCATTTTTTTCTGAAATGTAATACTGCCCCAAACACAGTCAATTAAAAAGGAAAAGAGTCAAATGAAATATCAGATATATGTGTTAAGGAACGGCTTTAGATGTAAGGTCAAAAGTAGACAATAGGATGCCCTTTTAGCAACACGTTACACAGAGATGTGCAGAAAAGAGTGTCAGAATCTGAGATAACTGCTCATGAGTTTTAAAGCCACTTTTGAAACAAATATTTTATACTGGCTTTTAACTTCAGTTTTAAATCGTTTTTTTTTTTTCCTCACACCATTGTCAAAGCATAGAGAGCTATATCATCATAAAAGTGGACCTAATAAACCAAGTATACACTTTAAATATAATATCAACCTTAGTTCACTAATGTAAAAGCCAAATGGAACAGAGTGTAAAACAAATAGTAATTGTGGTGATCAATATCCTAATACTGGCATAAAACAAAACAATCACCACCACCACCACCACAACAACAACAAAAAAACCCACTAAACCTTCCTTGGGTATCTAGAATTCGTTAGTGTTCAAACACAGTAGAATTGATGCCTCTGACTTTCATGTATCTTCTTTCTGGTTCCCCGAAACAGATATTTAAATTACTTGAGTCTAGGGAATAAAATACTTTAGAGGATAAGAGAATGAAGAGCCTCAAATTGAGAGCAGTCCTTTGATTTAATTTGTAAGTTAGGCATCTTAAGGAAAACCAGACATGAATAGATTTAATTGAGAACAAGACATTGTTAAATGCGATCATTCTACCATGCCAGCCATGAGGGGTTCTACTAGGGAGTTGGTAATTCCAGACTTTGAAGATGCAGCAACTCCATCTCATTAAGTGATGAGAGGAATTTTAAGGGCTATACTAATTTGGCAGCTAAGCACATTCAATAGTTTAATGAATGTAAAAGAGAGTCTTCTTGCCAGGTAACAATAAGGAATAGTTTCAAATAACTTTAATTAAAGAAAAATGATGCAAAAAGAGGGAATGAATATCACCTATCACATGTTCTCTTAGGGTATATAAGCTTGCCCACAAAAGACAGTTGTGCTCCAGATCTTGCCTTAAACAGCACACCAATCTCTCCCCCTCTGGCACCATGAGCTACTACAACAGCTACTATGGAGGCCTGGGCTATGGCTATAGAGGCTTTAGGGGCCTAGGCTATGGCTATGGCTGTGGATGTGGAAGTTTCCGCCGACTGGGCTATGGCTGTGGCATTGGTGGCTGTGGATATGGCTCTGGCTATGGAGGCTATGGATATGGTTCTGGCTATGGAAGCTATGGATATGGCTACAGTCACCCCCTTTCCTATGGAGGATATGGATTCTCCACCTTCTATTGAAAGGATGAAACCATAAGAAGATTAGTTAAACTAATCAAAAATTGAATCTGTGGACTAAGCCATGTAAATTTGAAGAGTCCAAGGTTGTAAGAGGGCTTATCATCTAGTCATGCTTGTGGACATTCCCTCCTTCGATATGTATAGAATATTCTGGTTCAATTTGCAATAAACTCTTCTGCAGGAAAGAAGCACATGCTGCCTTTATTTACTTATTTGTTGATGGAAATTCTGGCTCATTTTTGTGGTTTCCTTATTGAGCATTTTCAAATAGGGCATTTCATTTCTAAATGGATCCCTCCACCATTCCATCCAATCAAGACATATGATTTCACAAGAATTTGTTGACTTTTGACATTCATGTTCTAAGCCTCATATTATTTAATATTTTTGTTGTCATTAACTTGGTTTTACATGAATTTAGTTTTATATGAATGCAAATGAGGAGTAAGCAATGCTGTCAGACTTGCTTATTAATCATGGTAATAGATTCCTTCTGTACTTCAGCCAGGCTATTTTGGGTCTGTTTTCAGAGTGTACTACTTTATCGACCCCGTCCTAGCAATGATATTCCAGTGCCTCAATTAGACGATCACACTAAGATTGACATATAGTTACAACAGATATTATTTTTCTAGTTATTAATACTATTTGTCCATAATAGTGATAGGGACTACCTATAATAACCAAAAAAAAGTGACCTATATAATAAATTGGTGAATGTGTTAGATACTCAGTACAATGTAAATTTATTATCCTATTAGATACTGATTTATTGTTCTGTGAAACTCTGCAGGAAAAAAGCTTTGGAATATCATATTTAGGGAGAAATACATATGCTTATCTTATGGATAACACAAGTTATCAGACTCAAAACAGGTAGATAATGGGTAAATCCAAGTAAGTAATATGTGCCACTCTAAAATCTGCTTGTTTAATTTGTAACTTCATGGCTTTAGCTTGAATTAATGAGGATAAAATGCTCAAATTACTAAGTGTCATTTTTTTTACTTAGAATAAAAATTAAAAGGAATGAAGGGAGAAGAAAGATAGTAATGTGTAATATTATTAAAAATTCCTTTGTGTGTTTAATGTGTTAGTGTGTTTGGACTAAGCACAGAAAATCTGAAGAGTCTAAGGTCTAAGAAGGCTTATCATCTAATTATGTTTATATACTTTAATATGTGCAGAATACTTTAATATGTATAGACTATTCTCTGTGTGTCTGTGAACACACACACACACACACACACACACACACACACACACACACACACACA
>NW_026592666.1:6734263-6790887 GCF_907164565.1 Psammomys obesus | reverse complement strand
ACACACACACACACACACACACACACACACACACACACACACACACAGGTGAGAGACCATATGAAAGCCAGAGATGACAAATATGTAACCTGCAGCTACAGATAGCAATGGTTAAAACCATCACATATTCTCTAACTCAGGATGGGAGCCTACCGTAGATGTCCTCTAAAAGACTCCACCCAGCAGGGGATCGAGAAGATGCAGAGACTCAGAGCCAAATTTTGGACAGAGCACAGGGAGTCTTATGAAAGAAGGGGGAGACAGAAGGACTGGAGGAGACAGGAACCACATAGAGTGGCAAACAAAGCCAAAAAACGCTGGGCCCAGGGTGGACTGCAGAGAATGATGCATCAAAATACAACTGAAACCTCCTGCTCACATGCAGCCCATAGACAGCTCAGTCTCCAAGTGGGTTCCCTAGTAAGGGGAGAAGAGACAGTCTCTGACATGAACTTGGTTGCCAGCCCCTTGATCATTGCTTCCTGGTGGGGAGACCTAACCAGCTCACAGAGGAAGAGGATCCAGGCAGTCCTGACGGGGCCTGATAGGCTAGGGTCAGATGGTAGAAAGCAGGACTTCCTCTATCAGTGGACTAGGGAAGAGCGATAGGGGAGGAAGAGGGAGTGCTCAATCTGTGAGTCAAGATTAGACAAACTTTACAGCAATCCTGAGTATCTACACAGGTGAGCAATATCTTAAGGATGTCTGAAAATCATTTTCATCTCAAATATTTTCTCTTTGATTCTACGTCTTTACAACATGCTTATTTTGGGGAGATTTAAAGACATCTCCAGTATGAATGGTTGTTAATTTTAAGTCATTTTAAACAGAACATTCTCAATATTTGAGATCCTAATAAATATTTATTTTTATGAGGCCCCAATCATATATTATCTTGTAAATATATGTATAATAAGCAAGCGGAAGGAAAAATAACTTGGTTCTGGTAAAGGTCGCTGTGTGTAACTATATAATAACATGTATCGTATATAAAATATTAAGTCTTGAATGATAACTGGTAGACCTAGAGAGAAATTTGTAGTGCTGGGCACTGAGAACAACTGAGAAGAAGGAGCAGGGATGAGGACATAAGGAATGTAATCTATTTTATTTTAATATTTTGGATACCTCACATACAGGAAAGAAAGTAATTATGAAGAAGTTACTTTTTTAATAGCTTGTGAGACTACATACAAAGTAGATCTTTATTATGAACTGAATTTCATATTTAAAAGATTTATGCGGTGTTTACAGATAAAAATGGTTTTATTTTTCAAAACTTATTAAAATAAAGCTTACTGGTTATCAGGATCGATGGTCCAAACAAATAAGAAAAGATTAAAAAAACACAGGAACTCCACAAAGAGAGCAACAGAACCAAAAAATCTGAGCACAGGGGTCTTTCCTGAGACTGACACCCCAACCAAGGACTATGCATGGAGATAACCTAAGACCCCTGCACAGATATAGCCCATGGCAGTTCAGTATCCAAGTGGGTTCCATTGTAATAGGAACAGGGACTGTCTCTGAAATGAACTGATTGACCTGCTCTTTAATCACCTCCCCCTGAGTGGGGAGCAGCCTTACCAGGCCACAGAAGAAGACAATGCAGCCACTCCTGATGAGAACTGATAGACTAGGATCAGAAGGAAGGAGAGGGGGACCTCCCTATCAGTGGACCTGGGGAGGGGCATGCATGCAGAGGGTGGAGGAAGGGAGGGATTGGGAAGGGAAGAGGAAGGGAACCACAGGGGGATAGAAAGTGAATAAAGTGTAATTAATAAATAATTTTAAAAAAGAAAAAAATTAAAAAAAAAATAGGATGAGTACATTTCACCTTTACCCCATGCTGGTGTTTAACGAAGAAAGCCTGATGCCACCAAGGATTTCAAATGCTTCCTACTACCTTAAAAGCAACCCAGACATAAGACGGGTTTGACTCCTGGTGACCTATATGGAAACTGAGGCTTCAGCTAAGGAAATTTTGAGTGAGGAAAAGCTAGGTGCCCTGCACATACACACCCCCGCGCGCGCGTGTGTGTGTGCGCACACACACACACACACACACACACACACACACACACACACACACCTCCAGTCTCCCTTCCCTGTCTCTACAAGTGCTACACATTATTCTCTCAAGAACCCCTGCATTATGAGATGATATAAAATTCTAAATGTGGACTAAAAAAAAAAAAAAAAGAAAAGAAAAGAAAAGAAAAGGCTTTGAAATGGTATAGTAAATTGAATTTAGTTACTTTTTTTCACTTAATAATAACCCAAACAAAATAATTCAAAGAAACCTAGATATCAAGTGATATTTAATTTCAACACAGTACTACAATTCTATTATTTTGCTTGTCTATGGCAGCTCTGTTTAGGGCACACTGGTTCCAGATTTTGAAGGCAGAAAGAGAAGTTCCCTACCTTAACAGTGATGCAGTGAGTTTCAGGAACACCATGAACATACAGCAAGCTCTCACACTGTGGTGAGTTGGGCAGCTTCTTCACATGGCAGAACTCTGCCAAGTGTGGAACGAAGAATTACAGAAAAATCTGCCAAGAAAGGATAAATATGTGCTCTTACTGCCTGGTAGGGTATAAAGCATATGTGAAGAGATTTCAGTGGTCACAGTGAGTATGTTGCCCTAATCAGACGAACTCAGTACCTGATTACCATGGACAAGCACAGCACTGCTATCCAGCCTAGGCTGCAGCCAGGAGGCTTCGGGGTCTAGTGCTGTGGCTAGGGTTATGGATGGAGGGACACATGCAGTCAGGGTGGAGCACTGGTTGTGAAAGCTGGTTATGAGTCTGGCTATGAAGGCTGTGGATACATGTCTCCAACCATTATGCCCAGGATATAGGATCTCTGACACTGTTTCAGCATCTGAAATAATAACTCTCCGAAGATGACTTCACTTACTCTGCAGCCGAATTCATTGTAGTGTTTATCTGTGCACAAAATCTGAGTATGACAGATTTTCAGTTTACAGCACCAAAATGTCATCATAATGCTGGCATTCTTCAGTTTTATTTGTAACTGGTTTATCTCTTCATCTTCTAGTAAATCTTTATAATTTATAGATAAAATTTAATTTCTGTTCATAAATTTAATTACCTATGCATGCTGATGAAGCTCAGCAATTCCATTGTGAAAGAGAGAATCCAATAAACAAACAGACAAATTACTGATTGCTCCAAATAATAGTTTGGGATTGAATAAAAGCTTCACAAAGATCAATAAGTCACATTTTTCCATTTCTTTACTAGGTAATATTCATAGTCAAGTCAACAAGAAGCAGTTGTCAACAGAACTATATATCTTTATATGTTAAACATGTTTTATCACATTTTGGAATATTTCTCAATTCACGCTCAATTTAAATGAATTCAGTAAGCTTGGCCCTTTAATTATAAGATCAATAGAATATTTTCGATTAAACCGTATCATTAAGCATGCTGGGAAAGTAAACCACATTTGAAAAAATGTTAATTTTGCAATCTTACCCAACTCTTTTATAATTATTATTTGATAATTAAATGTGCCATTGATCTATGAACTACTAATGAAGGAGGATAATTTTTCATATGAGACTAGTTGATTCTTAACTCAAAATCTTTTAGCTACACTTGTTCACTTAACTGATTATCTTACTTCATTCAGCTCTATGAAAGGACTTTTTTTTTAAGTCCTCATCATAGTAAAGCATTTGAAATCCCAACACTGTTTTTCAGCTCAGCTCTAAACTATTATTTGGGACTATCTACTGTTTGTTTGTATGATTATGATTATGTGATAATAAAATTTATCTCTACACTTTTATTATAGATAGTACACTGACTTTTCTATTACATCACTAAAATGGCCTATCCTGATTGCTTTTTTACCATTGTGCATGGCTCAACTAAAATTCACCTTTCTGTGAAATATCCTTAAGATTAAGCTAACGACATGTATTAGTTCACAATAAAGTCTTCACTTTCCAAGATACTGACTGTTTCTCCTGAGTGCAGGAGTTGCAAACATACACCACTATATCCAGCTTTGATATATATCTTTTTCATGACCTTCTTTTATTATTTATCCTTAAGCATGCATAGATGTACTTCTGTATGTGTGAATATAAAGGGGCTAGATAAATCAATATACTACTTGCTGCTTCTTTGAAATTGTAGAAATAAGTTCAGGGGCCATTGTTAAGCTCGTTTTCCTTTGTTTCATCTGTTTGAATGTGAGTGCATGCCACTATGCAATCAAAACAGAAACACAGATGAGACTTCAGTCGTGTGTGTACACCTGTCACACTAACCATGGCAACCACAAGATTCTTTAGCTTTTGAATGTACTTACTGCTGCTGGGGTTCAAAATGACTCACTGAAAGATTTTTTCAGCACAGTTTTTCCCTTGTAGAATGAAGAGTAAAGTAGACTATGATAAAGCAGAAAAATAATTTACCTGAAAGAAAAATGTTGGTTTAAATATTCCTTCTAAAGATGTAAGCCATTTTGAATCACACTTTACTTAAAAGACTCATTACAAGCTGTACCAGACAGAACAATTTTTTCCCCTTTACCCAACAGGATTGCTGTGTCCTTTGGAAGAACAGTTGATTAATCCAGTTGAGAAGAGATATTATCAAGAATGGTTTTTCCAAACATCAATCAATCAATCAACAAACAAACAAACAAATAAATAAATAAAGCAAGTATGTTTTCTGGTATATAGTTAATGTCACACAACGTGAAAACTGATTAAAACTCAAAGCCTAGGATATGGTTGTATTCTGATGAGAGTTAAGCTTGGATTTATTTCCTACCCTTAAGATGAAGACTATTAAATGTGAGAAAAGGGGATAGCTCCCCTCACATCAATCTTTGCAACACAGTGTGTTAAGTATTGCCATTCATATTTGGAGGATTACTAATCCTGAGAAACTTAAAGCCTCCTGGTAAAACAGTTTATGACCTTCAAAGCAGGGAAATACTTCTCAAAATAGTCAAACATTTACAAATCAGTAATTTCTTGCGATCTTGTGAGCTCATTTTTTGAGACATAATAATGTAGGAAAGGCATGCATAGTAGAAAATATTATGTAAGGGAAAAGGTATTTTAATAATATTAGGTATGTGGATAAAATAAGATTACTGTTTTAAAACTAAATACACGGTTGACATTATAATAGAGAATAAATACAAATTATGAGGTAAAAAATGGCTTGATACAGGAGATGGCTGCATGGGATATGAGGAAGAGGGGAAAGGAAGTCATGTGGCAAAGATCTTGAGCATCTCAGAAAATACTGTAAGTAGAGTCCAATCTGCAGTCATAAAATAAATAATGTTATAAATGGAATATACTTGAAAACTATTTAGTCTGGTTATAAAATGAATTTAATGTCTTGATTTTTTTTGATTCTAGGTTAAATTCTAGTATTTCAATGATCCAAGAAAGTGATTTATATGATGATGAATAGACTAAGAGTAAGGTAAAAAAGGTTTCTGTTCTGCCTATAATTTTCTGTATATGTATATGCATATATGTATATATTTATGATTAGGCTCATGCATCTAAACATGCCCTTTTCTTTTGAAAAAAAAAACTTTTTCATTTGTTAATCTCAGAACATGTTTGATGATTATGAAACGTTTAAATATTTTAAATAAGATCATTTGTTAGAATTTACATGGTTATCAGATGTTACAAATTAACTGAATGATATAAAATTGGAATGAGCAAATAGTTATAGAAAAAGAGGCTGCCTAATATGAATGATAGGAGAAGCACAATAATGAATTCTACTACAGGAACTTAAATTCTACTTTGAAGTCACTGACATTTTCTCATAAAAAGGGACACGATGAGTTCAAGGGCGTTCTAACTAGGCAGAGAAACGAGCTGAAAATTGTAATGAGTTATATGCCTCCTTTGTGTTAGCAAAGAGACTAATGAGGTGTTTCTAGCAAATTAATAGCTTGGAATGAATGAAAACAGTGTCCACAGGTGGTGTCACGTGTTCGGGACAGAGTATATAAGCTTCTCCCTACGTGCGTAGACGTTCATGTTTAGGATCTTACCTTGAAAAAACACATCAAACCTACATCTCCTGACACCATGAGCTACTACAGCGGCTACTACAGAGGCCTGGGCTACGGCTATGGTGGCTTCAGAGGCCTGGGCTGCGGCTATGGCTGTGGCTGTAACAGCTTCCGCAGACTGGGTTATGGCTGTGGTTATGGAGGCTACGGATATGGCTCTGGCTATGGAAGCTATGGTTCTGGCTCTGGCTATGGAGGCTACAGATATGGCTGCTGCCGCCCTTCATGCTGTGGAGGGTATGGGTTCTCCAGTTTCTACTGAAATTCTGCTCTAGTTACTCAACATTTGATACCTTGACAGTTGTTCCGAGAAATCTCAGTCCAGCAGCTGTGATGGTGCCAAGACAACTGAATTGGTTAAATTCTAGAATTTTAAAGACTCCATTTATAAAATGTGTCTGCACCCTAAGCTTGGAAACTAAGAATGGATTTACGTTCAATTGCCAATAAATGATTCAAAAAGAAATTTGAAATGTGAACTTTTCTGCTTTATTTCATTTATGTGTAGATGTAGAATATGTTGACATCTGTCAAGTAAAATGAAATGCATCTAAAAATATATGCATGTAAATATCCCAACACACACATTCAGCTAGATATACATAGATATAAACAAAGCAAGAGGAAGAGGGGTTGGGGGAGGGCAGAATAGTATTGAAAGGGTGACAAGATAGAAATATGCTTGCTATGATTGGCCAGCGATGCTTAATATTAACATTGATGTTTTTTATTTACCTACTAAGTTTGTAACTTTGACAGATCAAGACTTTTGTTAACATTTGCTTCTTTAATAAGCTTATTTTGTTGAACCAACCAATTGACAGGTTATCTATTTGGGGATTTAACTTACCAATTTTAAAACCCAACTCTCAGTGAAAATTTATTCTGACTTATACTTTCAGTTAATGGTAGAAGTTCGGATGGTCCACCCACATGGGCTGAGCCTGTAGTATCATGGGTATTTTCAGGAGGAATTTTCACGCTGACTTAAATAATACCCTTCATAAATACTTATCACAAAGATTAAAAGGAGAAAAATAAATTATTACTATTGTTGACATTCTTAGTTTAGTCAGTAATATAACAATTTTTTTTTCTTTAAGATTTATTGATCAATTTCTATGTTGAGAGGAAATGTATTGCATTTTTAAGAGTTTAACACTTCCATAAATACTGAGAATATTTTCACCCTTCTATCCATAAAAATGACTAACAACTTACATAAGCCATGAGTTGACACTTCTAAATAAGTAATAATAGCTTAAGTTTTCTTTGGATCCAATCAATAGAAAGAAAAATATGGGATTCTCAACAAATACTGCAAAAAGAAATTTTTATCTTTTGCTTATAGAAAAATAATGAATTTTTCCCAAAGATTTATTTTTATTTGTATTTTATATGTGTGAGTGTTTTACATGTAAGTTTACAGTGTGTGCATGCGCTTTTGGGGGCCAACAGAGAGTAGCGGATCTCCAGGAATTGGAGTTGCAAGTGGTGAAGAGTCCCCACTTGGGTTCTTGAAACAAACCCACCTCCTTAGAAAGAGTAACAAGTGCTCCTATCACTGATCATCTTTCCCACTTGGCACTAAACGTTTTATATGATAACAATTGGCATGGCAAAATATATCCATATGATGGAAAAAAAGAAAAGAAAAATAAAATACTGCTGTCTTATATTTTCTTTTTTTATAATTTTTTAAACATTCATCACAGGTTATTTACTTTGTATTCCAGCCGTAGCCCCCCTCCCTCATTCCCTCTTATATTTTCTTTAAGGTGTTTTTTCTTGTTTTAATGACAAAATAAACTTTGCATAGCACATTTGTACATCTTCTTCCATGAAGATGCATTTAACATTTATCAAGTTACTGAAGGGTTTTTCATTTGTATTCCATATAGTTTCTACAAATAAGATGATTTTATGTCTCAAAATATTAAAAAACAATTTAGCAAATTATATACTCAGAAAGTATCAGAATTATTGTCAATTATTAATATTTTTATAAATGTATCTTTTAGTTAAATAGTGGTTATTCCTAAACCAGCTGTATACCCAAATCGCCACACAGAGAGTAGGATTTATTTAATTAACCTAGAGCACAATGCTGGGCAATAGTTACTCCATCCTAAACCTCCAAGCCTGCAGAATTTCATCCCATTCAGATTTCCTTTTTAGTGATATCTTAGGTCCAGTTTATCTCTTCTTGTGGTTCCAAGTACTCTCCTGATGATCTCTCCTCTCCGACTCCTCCCACTCGCTTCTTTCTCCTCCCCCCTGGACCAGGATGTTCCACCCTATTCTTTCCATTGATCAACAATGGCTGGTTGTTTTATTGACAATACAGAAAACTAACGCTGGCATGCTTACACAAATGAGACAGGTGATGGCTGGAATAAACATCAAAACTCAATGTCCAGATTGAAACCAGAGAGTGGGGGAGAGAAATCAGCATTTGGATGAACAAGGGTAAATTGTATACATTCCACAAGAACATTATACCACCACAACACAGTAACAAGAAATTCTTCACTGTGATTTAATTATAGTTCTAAACCATTCTTCCAGATGGCCTAACACAAAAATCATAAACTTACTTAAAATATTATGAAAATTAAGGGTGGAGTTTGTATCTCAAGCATGAGGTTCATGAGAGTAAACATAGGAGTTGACAGTCTCCATTGAAGCTTCATAAGGTTATGCCTGCCTCTGAATAAAAAGTAAATGAATGAAATTTGGCTAGAGTAACAAAGACACTCAAAGAAAGGCTAGTGCAGTTTTATTACTGTGTTGAACACAGAACAATGGCTGGAGTTCATGTGAGGCTTGAAATACTTGTTGGAGTGTCTGATAAGCTGCCCAAGTTATTCTCTGCATGGTCTGTGCTTTAATATGGCGGGTAGCCATATATTCCATTTATACAATTTGTTGAGTGCCAATTGACAGCTCTGCTTTAACATTAAGTAAGGTCAATACAAACAAACCCATTAGACCAAAGAATGTGTCCCTTTATAATTACAAATGGAATATTACAGTCTTAAAAAACATGTCATTCAAAAATTATCATAAATCCCAAGAAAAACTTAACATGGTAATTATAGTCATAAAATAAATTATATGAGACTCAGCTTTTAAGATCTGGCTACATGTGGGTGAGGTTTAGTCAGTTTCAAAGTCAGCCTTAGGCATCGTTGCCTCATTTGGATGAGCCAAAGGAAGACTGAAAACCAAGCCTACAACGTTCCTAAAGAGTATCTTATTATCCACTCCCCTTTTCTGATCGTGCCTTACATTTACTGAATTTAAGTTCTTCTTAAATTATAAAGGTCTTTTAAAGTGAACATTCAGGCTAAGCAAGAAGGAGGACCCTGAATTACATGATCAATTCTCACTCAGAAAGAAAAATGGAATGGACATTGGAAGAAGGAGAAAACAGGAAACAGGACAGGAGCCTACCACAGAGGGCCTCTGAAAGACTCTACCAGCAGTGTATCAAAGCAGATGCTGAGACTCATAGCCAAACTTTGGGCAGAGTGCAGGGAATCTTATGAAAGAAAAGGGAGATAGTAAGACCTGGAGAGGACAGGCGCTCTACAAGGAGAGCAACAGAGCCAAAATATCTGGGCACAGGGGTCTTTTCTGAGATTGATACTCCAACCAAGGATATAACCTAGAACTCCTGCTCAGATGTAGCACATGGTACCTCAGTATCCAAGTGGGTTCCCTAGTAACAGGAACAGGGACTGTCTCTGACATGAACTCAGTGGCTGCCTCTTTGATGACCTTCCCCTAAAGGTGGAACAGCCTTGCCAGTCCACAGAGGAAGACAATGCAGCCAGTCCTGATGAGACCTGAGAAGCTAGGGTCAGACGAAAGGGGAGGAGGACCTCTCCTATCAGTGGACTTGGAGAGGGGTATGAGAGGAGATGAGTGAGGAAGGGTGGGGTTGGGAGGGAATGACAGAGGAAGCTAAGGCTGGGATACAAAGTAAATAAACTGTAATTAATATAAAAATAAATATTTAATTAAAAATGAATGTTCCCGTCATACCAACTCCCCCCTCTTTCATATAATTCCCTGCACTCTGCTGAAGGTTTTGTTATGAGTCTTAGTATCTGCTTTGATACACTGCTAGGTAGAGTCTTTCAGGGGTCCTCTGTGGTAGGCTCCTGTCCTGTTACTTGTTTTCTCCTATGTCTAATGCACCTCCCATTTGTCTTTCTAAGTGAGGATTGATCATCTAAACCTGGGTCCTCTTTCTTGGATAGGAGCTCCAGAAGGACCAAATATTTCTGGGCACAGGGGTCCTTTCTGAGACTGACATTCAACCAAGGACCATGTATGGATATAACCTAGAACTTCTGCTTGGATGAAGCCCGTGCTAACTCAGTAAACAATTGGTTTCTCATAGTAAGGGGAACAGGGACTATTTCTAACAGGAACTCAATGACTGGCTCTTTGACCTCCCCACCCCCCAAAGGAGGAGCAGTCCTGCTAGGCCACAGAGGAGGACTTTGCAGACAGTCCTGAAGATACCTGATAAAACAGGGCCAGATGAATGGGGAGGAGGTCCTCCCCAATCAGTGGACTTGGAAAAAGGCAGGGAGGAGATGAAGGAGGAAGGGAGAATTTGGGAGGGAATGAGGGAGTGGGATGCAGCTGGGATACAGAGTTAATAAAATGTAACTAATAATAAAATAATAAAAAATTAAAAAAATAAAGATAGTAAATGTCATGATTTACATGTGACCAAAGTTATGTCAATGATACTCCAGGTATACTTTGAGGTTTTTTTTCCCAAAAAAACTACATTCCACTTTTCCTTCATTTGCACAAACAAATGTAATTTAGTTGCAATAGAAATATATAAGTTGATTCTAAGTTTCTTTTATTTGTTTGAAATGATAAGTTAAAGATAAAATATTCAGAATCCATAACAGATTATTAAAAAAAATAAATTTTCAGAGGATTTTAGGTGATAAAATATGTTTGAAGTAATAAATTACCATTAATTAACATTTTAGATAGGTTCAGTTGGTATTGTAGGTATTACCTCAAAATTACTTGAAAGCAACTATAACAATGGAAGAGTACAAATAGGCAAAGGGTTGTGACGGGTTCATGCCTTATACTGAGTATGAAGAACTAAGCAATGTTGACTTGAGTGAGCGGGCTGTAGGCAAGTTCATTTTAGCTCCTCATCCCTTCACTTGGGTAAACAGGAACAGTGGGAAACTGGAATCAGGTGATATTTGAAATGGTACATGAAAGACAGAGACTGCTCATAACAGACAGGGAAAGAGAGTAACAAGAAGAGAGTAGGCACAGATGTCATCTGGGAAAGACCTGAAGCTGGATCCCTGTGGAGACAAGTCAAGCTTGAGAGAGTTCTGCCAAGATGCTGAATGGCTTTTTAATCACTGTCACTGTCTCTCTCTCCTCTCGTAACTAGATTGTGTTATGTTGTTAAACAAAAATAAATATCACATAATTGAGTGTAAATCCCGAACGAATTGTGACAGTCAAGCATACTCAAAATCTTATACTTCTAGAAATCAGGTGACAATTTTTGGCTATTGACTGTGAGTCAAGTCCCTGACTCACATGATACAAAATCATGTGACTCTTTTGAAAGTACTGATACATTTCATTCTAGGCTATTTCCCATTTTTTTGGATTCAAACCATAGTATTGCACCCAACAAAATGCTCTAGAAAAAATTTAATTTACATTCATTAATACTTAGTGTATTTGGTATTGTCTAATAATAATTCTCTTAAGGTCTATCATTATCTTTGTTCTGGAATATACAGCGACTCTGTCTAATAAGGCTACAGCACTAAGTTCTGATACAAACTCACTAGGTAGCCAAATAAATCTTAAACATCCTTAACAGATGTTGGTCAAATGACAGGAGAGAGATGAATGTGTTGTCTCAGGTAATTACAATTCATGGAATGACACAAAGGAGGGGCACGTGTTTTATCACATACTCTACCCAGAGTATATAAGCTTCGCTGTAAGTGCTGGTGTTCATTCACACTCACACTCTCACCTCAAATACAAGAACAATCCTACCACCCCTGACACCATGAGCTACTACAGCGGCTACTACGGAGGCTATGGCTATGGTGGCTTTGGAGGCCTGGGCTGTGGCTATGGCTGTGGCTATGGCTGTGGCTGTAACAGCTTCCGCAGACTGGGCTATGGCTGTGGTTATGGAGGCTATGGATATGGCTCTGGCTATGGAGGCTATGGATATGGTTCTGGCTACGGAAGCTACGGATATGGCTGCTGCCGCCGCCCTTCATGTTGTGGAAGATATGGTTTCTCCAGCTTCTACTGAGTGCATTGCTGATATCAGAAGCAAACAGGAGACTTCCAAATATATGGGGTCCTATTCTTTTCTCTTATTCCAGACATGATCTTATTTCAGACAGACATGTATCCATTTTCTGTGACATTAATTTATACTAATTAGGAATGCTTTAACAGGTTCTGTGAACATTTTGTATCTCTGTACAAATATTTAACCTCTCCAAACCATTACCAAAATGCATATTTAATATGAATAAAACCTTTAATTTACTGTTTTGTTTTTTTAAATTACTGTCACCATATGTCTCTAGCAGCATCTTGGATAAAAATTATACTTTATTATCTAATAAATATTTGAATTTTTACCATTACTTTAGCATCTTATTTTGCAACTAATATAAATATTAGGAAGTGTTCATATCTTGCACACTACTGCTTGATGAAAATGATTTCTAACTCATTTTCTAACTAATTCTACACAAGCTGTGAAGAACAAATAGGAATAACTTGCTTCCATTTGCTCATTCAAGATATGAACCCTCTCAAATGCCTCTTAACTGTTCAGTCACTGATAAAGCTCCTTCTTCTGTTTTGCTGTTAAACATTGTTATTGGATGCATCTTCTTCTGGTAATCCTGTTCTAGCAAGTCACAACATTGCCTATTCCTAACCTTTGTCTTAGGGAATGGTAGTCATAGGTGAGTCTTACTCCCTTCCTTAGCCATCTCTGCAGCTCCAAGAATGCATGATCTTTTATTCCAATGATAATTACTGATATTAATTCTGAAATCATGTATACACACACACATACACATGAGCATGTGAGCAGACACACATGCAAGTAAGCACACACACACACTCACACACACACACATTTGTTATAAAGTGACTGTTAAGAGTGAAAGCCAGATGTTAGAGAAGTAGATTGGTAGAAATGTAAAGAAAGGATAAGTGACCAAATTAGCATGAGAGTAGAAGCTGGAGAAGCAGCTATGCTGCCATGAGTTCTATTTGTTTGTCAATGGACTGCAAAGTCAAGCTACAGAGGTGAGAGGAGAAGACCAGGCCCAAACCAAAAGTTTAAAAACAAACAAGCAAACAAACACCCTAACCAAGCAAGCAAGCAAGCAAACAAACAAAAACTTAGGAAAGGAAAGGTGGAGGATCTATGTATACAACAGGCAGACAGCGGTTAAGTAAGCCATATTAAGGACCAAACCAGGTTAAAGCCCAGGGGCAGTTATAAATTCTCTGTGGCTTGGTCTTTTATGCACATAGCAGGTGTTCAAATAACAGGTCTCTTGGAATCAACACCATCATGATCCTAGGTGCACATTTTTGTGGTGTTCAGATGAGGTAATTATACCTTTTACTTGGTTTGATATATCTAATTTATGCCTATTTTTTGTTGATATTATATTAACAAGCACACATATCCATATAGTCCCAATATGTATCAATAAATTAATAGAATAGCATTCTGTCTACTGCTAGGAATAAATGATTTGTCAGTGCTGCATAAGTTGTTCCAAATGTATTTCAAGTGTCCACCCAGGCACACAGTTGTCCTCCATCTTTATCATTTTTAATTAATTATTGTTATAGGCTTTTTTTTAATAATTCATTCACTTTATATCCCAAATCTCATCTCCTCCTGGTCTCACCCTCCCTCTCTCTTTCCTCTATACCTCTTCCCTAGCCCACTGAAATGGGGAATCTTCCTCTTCTACCATCTAGCCCTAGCCTATCAAATCTCATCAGGACTGCCTGGGTCCTCTTCTTCTGTGGCCTGTCAAGGCTGCCCTGCCAGGATGGGATGTGATCAAAGAGCAGGTAACAGAGTCCATGCCAGAGACAGTTCCTGCTCCCCTTACTAGGGAAGCCACATGGATACTTAGCTGCCTATGGGATTCATCTGAACAGGGGGTCTGGATCTTTTCCATACATGGTCCTTGATTGGTGCATCATTCTCTGCATGGCCCCCTGGGCCTAGATCTGTTGGCTTTGTTGGTCTCTTTGTGGAGCTCCTGTCTCTCCAGGTCCTTCTATCCTGCCTTTTTCCATAGGATTCTCTGTGCTCTGGCCAGCATTTGACTATGAGTCTGCTTATGCCTCAATACCCTGCTGGGTCAAGGACATCTATGATAGGCTCTGGTCCTGTTCTCTCTCTTCAACTGCTTCTGGTATCTATTCTGTCTGTCCTTCTGATTGAGAATTAAGCATTCTCCATAAGGTCCTCCTTGTTATTTAGCTTCTTTAAGTCCATGGATTTTAGTATGATCATTGTATATTATATGGCTAATATCTGCATATAAGTGAGTATATATCTTGCATGTCTTTCTGCTTCTGGGTTAATGTACTAAGAATGATTTCTTAGCCCCATCCATTTGAATGCAAATTTTACAATTTCCTTGTTTTTAATAGTTGAGTAGTATTCTATTGTGTAAATATACTACAGTTTCTGTATCTAGTCTTCAGTTGAGGGACACTTAGGTTATTTCCAAATTCTGGCTATTACAAATAAGGCTGCTATGAACGTAGTTGAGCAAATGGTCTTTGTTGCATGGTGGAACATCTTGCATGTAAATGCCCAGGAGTGGTTTAACTGGGTCTTAGGTAGCACTATTCCCAATTTTCTGACAAAGTGCCAGATTGATTTCCAAAATGGTTGTACAAGTTTACAATCCCACCAGCATTTGAGGAGGGTTCCCCTTTCTCCATGTCATGGCCAACATGTGCTGTCACACGAGCTTTGTTTATTTTAGCCATTATGATAAGTGTTTAAGATGGGATCTCTGAGTCATTTTGATTGGTGTTTCCCTAATGACTAAGGATGTTGAACATTTCTTTACGTGTTTCTCCTCCACTTGACATTCCTCTGTTGAAAATTCTCTGTTTACTTTGTATCCCATTTTTAATTGGATCGTTTGGTTTGTTGATCTTTAATTTTTTAAGTTATTTATATATTTTGGCTATTAGCCCTCTGCAGGATGTAGGGTTGATAAAGATCTTTTCCCAGGGCTGGGGACATGGCTCAGCAGTTAAGAGCACTGTCAGCTCTTTCAGAGGTCTTGAGTTCAATTCCCAGCAATCGCATGGTGGCTTATAACCATCTACACTGGGGATCTGATTCCCTCTTCTGGCTTGTAGGTGTACATGCAAAAAGAGCACTCATCTATGTACAACCAACCAACTAACCAAACAACCAACCAACCAAACAAACAAACAAACAAAAAGGACCTTTTTCCACTCTATCATTTTGTTCTGTTGACAATTTCATTTGCTTTACAGAAGTTTGTTTGTTTCATGAGGTCCCATTTATTAATTGTTGGTCTTAGAGCCTGAGCTGTTGGTGTTTTGTCAAGGAAATTGTCTCCTGTGCCAACGAGGTCAAGGCTTTCCCCCAGTTTTTCTTCTAACAGGTTTAGTGAGTCCAGTTTTATGTTAAAGTCTTTGATCCACTTGGACTTTAATTTTGTGCAGGGTGATAAACATGGATCTATTTGTATTTTTCTACATGTCCACATCCAGTTAGACCAGCACCATTTGTTAAAGATGCAATATTTTTTCCATTGTATTGTTTTGGCTGCTTTGTCAAAAATAAGGTGTCCATAGTTGTGTGGATTTATTTTGGGATCTTTGATTAAATTCCATTGATTTACCAGTCTGTTTCTATGCCAGTACCAGGCAGTTTTTATTACTGTTGCTCTATAGTAAAGCTTTAGATCAGAGGTGGAGATACCTCCAGAAGATCTTTTATTGTAGAGGATTGTTTTAGCTATTCTTGAATTTTTTTTGTTTTTCCATATGAATTTGAAAATTATTCTTTCCAGTTATTTAAAGAATTGTTTTGTTATTTAATGAGAATTGCATTGAAACTGTACATTTCTTTTGGTTGGATGGCCATTCTTACTATGGGGATCCTACTGATCCATGAGCAGCGAAGATCTTTCATCTTCAGATGGTCTCTTACAAAGACAACCTATTCGCCACCACCATGATGCAAGAAACAAATGACATAGTGTCCTACAAAATAATTGATGGAAGCAGGTATGTATGTGTGTGCATATGCATGTATGCAAGTGTGTGTGTGTGTGTGTGTGTGTGTGTGTGTGTGTGTGTGTGTGTTGGGTATCATTCTGATTCCTTTTCAATTCATTAAATGACCCTTAATGTTCTATAGTCATTCTCCACTGTGGATGACACAAAGTGAAATGTTAATTAATAGTACACAGTTTTCTTTAATGATAAGAGATTCTTATGGTTGAGAATGATCCTATTATGATCCAAAAGATCGTGACTCTTTCTTCCCAGAGATTTTCTTCTTAGAACTCCCTTAAGGCCATGCAGAACTAGTTTGCTTGCTGATTTCTCTACAATTTATTCTTTCCAGTTCAGGACATCAACAGTAAATCTGGACTGGATCTTTCTCCAAGTTTCTTAGCCAATATATAAAATAACCATATGTGCATCCAGTTAATTCAAATTTGACCCCTCACTATCGATGTCAGAGATCTTTGTTAACTTCTGTACACTTAAAAGAGAAGAATAGCTGTTCGAATGAATTTTTATGGAATAAATTATATTTTGTATTTATATGTTATGTTTCAAATCAGACAATAGAAATAGAGCAAGGCAAGAGGGAAGGTAAAGAGGAAGAAAGAAGGAAGGACAAAAGGAAAATAGGTAGAGAGAAAAAGAATAGAAAGGGGGAGGACAAGGTGGCCGCGCAGGGAGAACACTGCCTCTGAGGAGCAGGACAACATTTTCCATACAGTGACCAAGACACTGAACTCTGGGCCCTAAAACAACAGCGATCCTGTTTTCCAGGTGAGAGGAAACCCCCACATCATGAGAATCAGTCAGGTCCACTCTCAGGTCAGCCGGCCAGAACTCAGAAGAGATCCCAGGTAGCACAGGCACTAGGTTGTCAGACCAGAGCCACAGGCCTGCATGTCCTGATCACCTTCCCAGGCTGAAGGGTGGGCACTAAAACACCAGAGACTGGGAGTCCCAATCGCGAGAAAAACCCACAGGGAAGGAAGGCAACGATACTGGTCACAGGTCACCCAGTCTTTACGTGGGAAAGGTTTCGCAGACTGGCTGGTACGAGCAGCCATCACTGAACTGAGCTCAAGCCTGGAGCACAGAGAGTTGTTGTGCACCCAGCTTTCTGGCACAGTCAGAGCTGTGCACCCCAGGGTAACAGAGACCGGGAGTCTCTGTCGGGAGTAAACCCCACAGGGAAGGAAGGAAATGGGGACCTGTATTAGGTCATCCAGTATATCCCAGGCAAAAGGTCTCGCAGACTAGCAGGTGAGCACACCACCAGCCCAGAGACCTGCCCTGTACCAACTATTCCTCACAGACAGAACTGTGCACCCCAGGACACCAGAGACTTGGAGTCACTGTCAGGAGAAATCCTCACAGGGAACAAAGCAAAGGGGACAGACTTAGGCCACCCAGTATATCCCTGGAAAACATCCCGCAGACTGGCCCAACCCAGGGACCTGCTGTGCACCAGATAGCCTGCTGTCTGAGTGAGTACCAGGAGAGCCATACTCACCCGCCAGAGATTACTGCTTGGGTACTGGAGCACAGAGCCACAACCTCAGACCTACAAAAGCCCGGGATCCCTGAGATAAACCCCCAGATACTGCTCCAAGGGGCAACCAGTTTTCCATAACAAAACTGACCAAACCACAGGACACCCAGGTTACAGCAGCAGCTCACTAAATTTACATCAAGAAACCCAGAAGCATGGCAGCTGTCTCCAGGACTTCTGTGGGTGAAAGGAGAGCCCTCTGGACTAACAAGGACCACAGTTACCACTCAGTTCTCTATGCCTGAGGTGAGCTGTGGCAACTCCTGAAAAACACTGGCCATACAGTGACTATACCCAAAAAGCTGAGGAGGCTTCCTTCAGGAAAAGCCATGTTCCTGCCAAGGCGATTCTCTCCAGCACAGGATTCCAGGAACCATCAGAAACTAGCTCCAAACACCTAAGATAGCCCAATGGGTAGAGGCCAGTATAAAAACTCAACCAACAAAAGATAGAGCAATATGGCATTTCCAGAACCCAGTAATCCAGGGGCAAGTAGCCTTGGACACCACAGCATAATTGAAATTCAAGAAGATGACCTAACATCTATGCTCATGAGGAGGATAACAAAGGAAACAAATAAAATGTGTAAAGAAGAAGATAAAATCAAACAGATTATGGCCATCCATAAAAAACAGAAGAAGATAAAGAAAAACAGATTATGGCCATCCGTGAAGAAATATAGGAAGTTGCAGCCAAACAGTTTGTGGCCTTTAGAGAGGAAATGCTTAAATAACTGAAAGAAATAAAAGAAACAGAGGATTGTTCAAAAAAACAGCCGAACCGAAGGAATTGAAGAAAAATACAGTCAGACGTGTGAAGGAAATCAACAAAATGGCTCAAGACCTAAAGAAAATTCTATCTTTAGAATATGAAGAAATATGAAGAATATGAAGAAAACACAAATGGAGGAAACTGTGGAGAGAAAGAACTTAAGGAAGAAAACAGGAACTACAGAGGTAAGCATAACCAATAGACTACAAGAGATGGAAGAAAGAATTTCAGGTGTGGAAGATACAATGGAAGAAATAGATGTATCTGTCAAAGAAAATGTTAAATCTAAAAAATTCCTGACACAGACCATTCAAGAAATTCAAGACAACATAAAAAGACAAAACCTAAAAATGATAGGAATAGAGGAAAAAGAAGATTCCCTCCTCCAAGGCCCAGAAAATATTTTCAACAAAATCATTGAAGAAAATTTCCCAACTTAAAGGAGAGGCCCATAAGAATACAAGAGGTCTACAGAACACCCAATTAATTAGGCCAGAAAAGAAAATCCTCCCACCACATAATAATCAAAACTGTAAGTATACAAAACAAAGAAAAAAAATACTAAAAGCTGCAAGGGAAGAAGGCCAAGTAACATATAATGGCAAACCCATCAAAATCACACCTGAATTCTCAACAGAGACTATGAAAGCCAGAAGGACCTAGAGGGATATCATGCAGACCCTAAGAGAACACAGGTGTCAGCCCAGGATACTATAACCAGCAAAACTCTCAGTTCTTATAGATGGAGAAAGATATTCAATCATAAAAACAAATTTCAACAATACCTACACACAAATCTAGCATTACAGAAGACACTAAAAGGGAAAATACAACCCAAGAGAACTAGCTACTTTCAAGAAAACACAGGAAATAATTAACCTCACTACAGTAGAACAAAAAACAACCAAGCGCACAACCTTATGACCACAGCCAACATCAAATTCAAAGGATCTAACAGCCACTGGTCATTAAACTCTCTCAACAACAATGGACTCAATTCTCCAATAAAAAGACACAGACTAACAGAATGGATGCGTAAACAAAACTCAGCAATCTGTTGCAAACAAGAAACACACCTAAGTCACAAAGATAGACATTACCTGAGGGTAAAGGGTTGGAAGACGGCTTTCCAAGCAAAAGGACCCAAGAAGCAAGCAGGAGTAGCCATTCTAATATCTGATAAAATAGACTTTCAACCAAAATTAATCAAAAGAGATGGGGAAGGACACTTCATACTCACCAAGGGAAAATTCCACCAGGAAGACAACACAATCCTGAACATCTATGCCCCAAATACAAGGGCACTCACATTTGTAAAAGAAACATTGATAAAACTTAAACCACACATAGATCCCCACACATTAATAGTGGGAGACTACAAAACCACACTCTCAACAAAGGACAGGTCAACAAGACAGAAATTAATCAAAGAAACAATGTCTCTAACAGAGGTCATGAATCAAATGGACCTAACAGACATTTACAGAACCTTTCACCCAAACACAAAAGAATTTACCTTCTTCTCAGCACCTCATGGAACCTTCTCCAAAATAGACCATATAGTTGGTCACAAAGCAAGCCTCAACAGATACAAGAAGATTGAAATAATCCCTTGAATACTATCTGATCACCACGGAATAAAGCTCGACCTCAACAACAACAGAAATAGCAAAAAGCAAAAACTCACATGGAAATTGAACAACGTGGTACTAAATGACAGCTGGGTCAGGAAATAAAGAAAGAAAGAAATTAATGTCTTTCTAGAATTCAATTAAAATGAAGGCACAACATACCCAAACTTGTGGAACACAATGAAAGCAGTGCTAAGAGGAAACTTCATAGTCTTCAAGGAGAAATTCAAAACACCTCATTCAAGCAACTTAATGGTTCGCCTAAAGAACCTAGAAAAAGAAGAAGCAGACACAAAAAAAAGGAGTAGACAGCTGGAAATAATCAAACTAAGGGCTGAAATCAATCAATTAGAAACAAATTAAACAATTCAAAGAATCAATGAAACCAAGAGCTGGATCTTTGAGAAAATCAACAAGATCGACAAACCCTTAGCCAATCTTACTAAAAGGCAGAGAGACATCACCCAAATCAACAAAATCAGAAATGAAAAGGGGGACATAACTACAGACACTGAGGAAATCCAAACAATCATTAGGACTTACTTCAAAAGTCCATATGCCACAAAATTTGAAAATCTAAATAAAATGGACAATTTTCTTGATTGATTCCACTTACCAAAACTGAATCAAGACCAGGTAAATTAATTAAATAGTCCTATATCCCCCAAAGAAATAGAAGAAGTCATCAAAACTCTCCCATCCAAAAAAAAAAAGCCCAGGACCAGATGGTTTCAGCACAGAATTCTACCAGACCTTCAAAGAAGAGCTAACTCCATTTCTCTTCAAACTATTCCACAAAATAGAAACAGAAGGAACACTACGAAACTCATTCTATGAAGCCACAGTCACCTTGGTACCTAAACCTCACAAAGACCCAACAAAGAAAGACAATTTCAGGCCAATTTCCCTTATGAACATTGATGCAAAAATACTTGCAAACAGAATACAAGGTCACATCAAAGATATCATCCACCATGGCCAAGTAGACTTCATCCCAGGTATGCAGGGGTGGTCCAATATATGGAAATCCATCAATATGATCCACCATATTAACAAACTGAAAGAAAAAAAAAAAAAACACCTGATAATCTCCGTAGATGCTGAAAAAGCATTTGACAAATTCCAACATCCATTCATGTTTAAAGTCTTGGAGAGATCAGAGATACAAGGCCCATATCTAAACATAGTAAAGGCAATATATAGCAAGCCAATAGCCAACATCAATCTAAACAGAGAGAAACTTAAATCAATCCCATTGAAATCAGGGGCAAGGCAAGGCTGCCCACTCTCTCCATATCTCTTCAACATAGTTCTGGAAGTCCTTGCTAGAGCAAGAAGACAGTTGAAGAAGATCAAGCAGATACAAATTGGAAAGGAAGAAGTAAAATTATCACTATTTGCAGATGATATAGTATACCTGAGTGCCCCCAAAAATTCTACCAGGGAACTCCTACAGCTGATAAACACCTTCAGCAAAGTGGCTGGATCCAAAATTAACTACAAAAAATCAGTAGCCCCCCTGTATACAAAAGACAAAAGGGCTGAGAAAGAAATTAGGGAAACACCCTTCACAATAGCCACAAAGGACATAAAGTACCTTGGTGTGAACCTAACAAAGCAAGTCAAAGACTTGTATGAAATAAATTTCAAGTCTCTGAAGAAAGAATTAGAAGAAGATATCAGAAGATGGAAAGATCTCCATGCTCATGGCTTGGCAGGATTAACATAGTAAAAATGGCCACCTTACCAAAAGCAATCTACAGATTCAATGCAATTCCCATCAAATTATCAACACAATTCTTTACAGATCTGGAAAGAAAAATTCTCAACTTCATATGGAACAACAAGAATCCTAGAATTGCTAAAACAATCCTCTACAATAAAAGATCTTCTGGAAGTTTCTCCATCTCTGATCTTAAGCTGTACTATAGAGCAACAGTAATAAAAACCGCATGGTACTGGCATAGAAATAGAATGGTGGATCAATGGAACCGAACAGAAGACCTAGAAATAAACCCATAAACTTATGGACACCTGATCTTTGATAAAGATGCTGAAACCATACAATGGAAAAAAGATAGCATCTTCAACAAATGGTGCTGGTCTAACTGGATGTCTACATGTGAAAATAGATCTATACTTATCACCCTGTACAAAACTAAAGTCCACGTGGATCAAAGATCTCAACATAAAATCAGATATCTAAATTGGTTAGAAGAAAATGTGGGGAACAGCCTAGAATTCATTGGCACAGGAGACAACTTCCTGAATAGAACACCAACAGCACAGGCCCTAAGAGTAAAAATCAATAAATGGGACCTCATGAAATTGAAAAGCTTATGTAAAGCAAAGGACACTGTCATCAAAACAAAATGACTGCCTAGAGATTGGGAAAGAATCTTCACCAATCCTTTTTCTGACAGAGACCTAATATCTAGTATATATAAAGAACTAAACAAGCTGAAAAGCAGCAAACCAAGTAGTCCAATTAAAAAATGGGGAACAGAGCTAAACAGAGAATTCTCTGTAGAGGAATATCAAATGGCAGAGAAACACTTAAAGAAATGCTCAACGTCATTAGCCATTAGGGAAATGCAAATCAAAACAACCTTGAGATTTCACCTTCCACCCATCAGAATGGCCAAGATGAAAAACTCAAGTGACAACACATGCTGGAGAGGCTGTGGAGAAAGGGGAACCCTTCTTCATTGCTAGTGGGAATGTAAACTTGTACAACCACTCTGGAAATCAATCTGGTGCTTTCTCAGACAACTAGGAATAGTGCTTTCTCAATATCCAGCCATACCACTCCTAGGCATATATCCAAAAGAGGCTCAAGTACACAATAAGGACATTTGCTCAACCATGTTTGTAGCAGCTTTATTTGTAATAGCCAGAAGCTGGAAACAGCCCAGATGCCCTCAACTGAGGAATGGATGCAGAAATTGTGGTTCATCTGCACAATTGAATATTACTCCACAATGAAAAATAAGGAAATCATGAAATTTGCAAGTAAATGGTGGGACCTGGAAAGGATCATCCAGAGTGAGCTGTCCCAGAAGCAGAAAGACACACATGGTATATACTTACTCATATAGTCATATAACATAGGATAAACCTACTAAGATCTGTACATCTAAAGAATCTAATCAAGAGAGAGGACCCTGACTAAAATGCTCAATCCCTATCCCGAAAGGCAAAGAGGAAGGACATCAGAAGAAGAAAACAGGAAACAACCTAGGAACCTGTCACAGAGGGCCTCTAAAAGACTCTGCCCTGCATATTATCAAAGCAGACACTGAGACTTATGGCCAACTGTTGGGCAGTGTGCATGGAATCTTATATAAGAAGTGGGAAATAGTAAGATCTGGAGAGGACAGGAACCCCACAAGGAGAGCAACAGAACCAGAAAATTTGAACACAGACTTCTTCCCAGAGACTCATACTCCAACCAAGTACCATGCATGGAGATAACCTAGAACCCCTGCACAGATGTAGCTCCCAGCAGTTTAGTGTCCAAGTGGGTTACATAGTAATGGGAATAGGGACTGCCTCTGACATAATCTGATTGGCCTACTCTTAGATCACCTCCCCCTGAGGGGGAAGCAGCCTTACCAGGCCACAGAAGATGACAGTGCAGCCACTCCAGATGTGATCTGATAGACTAAGATCAGAAGGAAGGAGAGGAGGATCTCCTCTATCAGTGGACTTGGGCAGGGGCATGAATGAAGAAGGGGGAGGGAGGGTGAGATCGGGAGGGGAGGAAGGAGGGGCTTATGGGGGGATACACAATGAATAAAGTGTAATTAATAAAAAAAAACAAAAAAGAAGAGGGAGAAAGTTTTTATAATAATTATGATTGCTTTTTAATTGAACTTGTTTTCATAACAAAAACAATTATTGAATTAATACAAAAATATATAGTTGAGGAGAAAAAATGGAGAGAAGGAAACTTTCCTCTTTTGAATTTGCAGGAAGGAGGGAATTAATTCACAAACGAAGGGCTGAGTCACTTATGTACATGCCTTCTGAATTTTTGTAACTAAATGTGAAACAAAGATAATTGGTGTCTAAGTATTGTCAAAGTGGAAGAAAGGGGTACAAAGACTTTCCAGTACAACTCATTTGCAAATACAATAATTAATTTTGTTACTAAAGCTTAGAAATTGCATGTTCTAAATACCCTGAACAGAGTTATTCCACAGCTTATGCTCTGAAATGTTCCCTGTGTGTTAATGGCTGTGGTTACCATTCTGTATGATTTATGATCTTGAGTTTTCATTTTTTATCGTCAGCTCTAAAATTTAACGGCATGTAAACACACATTTGCTCTCTAGGGGATGTTATTATGTTTAGAGATTGTCCTGTTGACACATTTTCAAAAAAATGGTTGATGTTTTTATTATTTAGAACATATAACATGTGATTGCTCACCATAATTTTCTGCAGACAGTCATTGCATTGACTAAACATGACCTTGTCTAGCATCTACAGTTGGTTTAAATGCCGGCCTCATTTGAAGGCTTTTTAAAAATTCATTTCTGTTGAAAACTGTCAAGATGCTATTAAAATTGACTTGTACCCAATGTAATTAGTGCTTCTGAACATCATGGCTTTTAGAAGCAAATTTCAAAAGCTATATTTACCATCTTGATCACATTGCTAAGAAATTGGAAGCAAGAAACCAGAAATACATTTCCATATTGAGGTCTTTAAAGTAGTTCTATTATAGGCAACCAAATTTTTGTTTCCATCTAATGCATTGGTTCTCAGTCTTCTTAATGCTGTGATTCTTTAATGCAGTTCTTCATGTTGTGGCGGCCCCCAAATATAAGATAGTGTTGTTGCTACTTCATAACTGTGTTTTTGCCACTGTTATGAATCGTAATATAAATATATGATAGGCAGGATAGCTGGTAAGTGACTGCAAAGTGGTCATGACCCACAGGTTGAGAACAGCTGATATAGTGCATTACTCACCTTCCAGAACATTAGAACATGTGCAAACAGAAGGCTATTTGCATATGGAAGGCATGGGTTCTTCTTTTAGGACAAGCTGGCACTGACACAGTGGTGCTGGGTGTTGGGCAGGACAATGTCCTACTGCTTAGTAATGCCTGAGTCTTGCCTTCAACTTAAACCTTACCCTCCTTAAGACCTCAAAGAAGGATTTGGGGTATCACTAGATCTCACTGTCCTTCCAAATGTAACTCCACTAAATGTATCTCATTTGTCTGCTGATGTGGGAGAGAAGAAAAAAACAGTCATGATTTTTATTATTGTTGTGGGTGGGGTGAATATTTTCATAGCGTTCCTGTGAATGTCAGAGGACAAGGTACACATCTCTCCCTACTGTTCTAATACACATGGCTTTCCAGGCTTGAACTTAGTCACCAAGCTTGGCAGTAAATGCCTTTACCAATTAAGCCATCTCACAGATCCTCTAGGTCCTTATTTTGAAGGGTTTAATAATGCTAATTTGCAACTAACCTGCCAGTGGACCGTGATGGCATAACTTAAGATCTAACACAAATATTAAAGGAAGAAATAGGAACATGAATACTTTTTTGAAGTAAAAACATGTAAAGTGATTGCTTGTTTACCTTCACTGAAAGCTGTTTGTAAGGAATAAATCATAGACACTGGCTTTTGCTCCGAATGTCTGGACCTGCTCATTTATTACTGTTTGCCACTGTGAGTTCTAACTCTGCCATTTTTGTTAGTCTCTTTGTTAAAAGCCTTTTGTTTAAGAGGGCTCCACCTGATTCGTGTGACAAATGTTTCTGTCATTATAATGCAGCTTTCAATGTGCTGAAATTAAAAGATATCTGAGAACAATCAAGTCCCATAGTGTTACAGTAAAGTTCATTTATCAGATATGTGACTCAATGAAATAAAAATGCAGCAATCGATACTTACTTAGATGAGCCATTATGTGTCTTTCCATTCACTCCCTCATCAGATTACATGTTCCATTCTTTATTTCTCTTCTTGGAAGGCAAACTACTGTGATGAGGGACCATGCTTCCAACCTAGGAGCTTTTGGGGGACATTCAAGTCAGAACTGCATATGCAATAATCTGTAAAGCACACAATTTCCTTTTACAGTGTTCTCTTAAAAAGAACATTTTTTCCTTTCAAATTCTTCTTGCTCATTCGGGTGCTGTGGCATCCACCACTACCTCTCATCAAACTTGCATTACCTCATTTCATGGAGGACCCTGGAACTGATCTGCATGGTACCATAATCTGTCTTCCAGGAAACTGGGCTTCATGCTTTTAAAACCTTAAAAATCAACAAATTAAATCATTTTTACAGCAAAGCCAGATCTTTAACTCAAGAATCCTGAGACTCTAACCCAAGGTCCTCCTTCTTGCTTAGCTTCTCTAGGTTACAGATTTTAGTATGTTTATCCAATATTATATGTCTAATATTCGCTTATGAGTGAGTATATACCATGTCTGTCTTTCTACTTCTGGGATACCTCACTCAGGATGATCTTTTCTAGTTCAATCTATTTGCCTACAATATCATGATTTCCTTGTTTTTAAATTGCTGAGGAGTATTCTCTTGTGTAAATGTACCACAAATGATGTATTCATTTCTCAGTTGAGGGACATCTGGGATGTTTCCAGATTTTGGCTATTAGGAATAAAGCTGCTACTAACATGGTTGAGAAAATGTCCTTGATGTATACCAGAAATGTAGCCCATGGCAGCTCAGTCTCTAAGTAGGTTCCCTAGTAAGAAGGGTGGGGCTATCTCTGACTTGAACTTAGTGGCTGGCTCTTTGATCACCTCCCCGTGAGCAGGGGGTGGGGCAGCCTTACAAGGTCACAGAGGAAAACAATGTAGCCAGTCCTGATAAGACCTGATAGTCTAGGGTCAGAGGGAACTTGAGGAGGTCCTCCTCCACTCTCAGTAGACTTGGGGAGGAGCATAGGAGGAGAAGGGGGGAGGGAGGGTGGGATGGGGGATGAGGGAGGAGACTACAGCTGGGACACAAAGTGAATAAACTAATAAATAAAAATAAATACATATAATTCCCTGCACTCTGCCCAAGGTTTGGTTATGAGTCTCAGCATCTGCTTTGATACACTGCTATGTAGAATCTTTCAGAGGCCCTCTGTGGTAGGTTCCTGTCCCGTTACTTGTTTTCTCCTACTTCCAATGTCCATCCCAATTGCCTTTCTAAGTGAGGATTGATCATCTTACCCTGGGTCCTCTTTCTTGTCTTCTTTAGGTGTACAGATTTTAGTACGTTTATCCTATCTTATAGGTCTAATATCCACTTATAAGTGAGTATATATCATGTGTGTCTTTCTGCTTCTGGGATACGTCACTCAGGATGATCTTTTCTAGATCCTACCATTTGCCTGGAATCATATGAAAGAAGGGGGAGTTAATATGACCTGGAGAGGACAGGAGCTTCACAAGGATGTAATCCATGGCAGCTCAGTATCCAAGTGGATTCCCTAGTAAGGGGAACAGGGACTGTTTATGACATAAACTCAATGGCTAGCTCTTTGACATCCCCTCCCCCCATCCCCTAAGGGAGGAGCAGCCTTGCTAGGCCAGAGAGGAGGACATGATAAAGAGACTTGATAAGCTAGGGTCAGATGGAAGTGGAGGAGGACCTCCCCTATCAGTGGACTTAGAGAGGGGCAGGGAGAAGATAAGGGAGGGAGGGTGGGATTGGGAGGGAATGAAGAAGGGGGCTACAGCTGGGATACAAATTAAATAAACTGTAACTAATATAAAAATAAATAAATAAGTACATAATAAAAAAGAGAATTCTGAGAAAAAGGCTCTACCTTCAGACATAGGAAGCCCCAAACACAGAGGAGACAAGTATAGATTTCAGATGTACAGCAGTCTATTCTAAAAGAACTCCTTTCTCAGCCAGGAGCATTGGAGCATGTCTGTAATCCCAGCACTCAGGGAGGCAGAGGCGGCAGATATCTGAGTTCGAGGACTGCCTGGACTACAAAGCAAGTCCAGGACAGCCAAGGCTACACAGAGAAACCCTGTTTCAACAACCCAAAAAAAAAAACCACTCCTCCTCTACCTCTCATGCTGCCTATGTTTCTGTGGCTCTGTCTCTCTCTGCCTGTCTCTCTCTCTGTGTCTCTTTCTGTCAACATCCCTGTTCTATTCTTCCCCCTCTCCTTCCATTCCCTTCTCTCTGCCATCAAGAAGCTAATGGAGTGAAAGCACCTTCTAACTTCTTTCCCAACCTGTGTACTTGTCGTTTAATTCACTACTGGATCCTCCATCCTTTGCCCTTCCTCACACTGTCTCTCAGTTATAGGTGACTCAGTAAACACTCTAATACCCCCTTTCCTCTCATTGTGCCAGCATCGACACACAGTGTAGTCAGTTATAGGCAGCTGTCTGAAAGAACATTTGCTGAAGTGAGATGGCAGGCTCTGCCACTTCCCATGTGACACTGCTTAAGTTATTCAACTTTATTGTGCTTCAGTGCTGTCAGATGTAAGGTTGGGTAATAATACCAACAACTTCACAGAGCCTTTATGAAGCTTAACAAAATAATTCAGCCATTATACCATTACTTGCCATAGCATATACAATCAGTATGTGTAAGCTACCACCCTCTTGCTTATATGAGTCTGCATCTGACTTCATGTCCATTTTCTCTTAACTGCGTATTGCTAGGACACACAGCTCAGTGAACCTATGCTTACACAGTTCACACTTGGAGACAGTAAGAGGACCTTCCTGGGATTAGCCACACTGAGGGTTGATGGCCATCTACTTGGGTGAGTTGGAGGCTTGGGCATGCTCTGTGCCTTTCACTAATTAGACTAGACCCACGGTGTTCTTATGGAATGGCGGGAGTTTAAATCACAAAAATATTTGCATATAGACATTCATCCCAGCACACTTCATCAGCTCATCTGCTCTACATGTCAAACTGTATTATATAGTGGAGCCAGAAATTAGAAAGTGTAACTGTAAGACAAGAGAAAGTATACATGAAGGGGGTAAGGTTTTGAATTCTGCCACATTTCCCACTGTCCAGTATCTTTCCTTGAAAGTTTTTTTATTTGGAGAAACTTGAAATAAGAAACCTTCCTTAAGTTGTTGAAACTCAAATCTGTTGCCATTCTGTAGGGACGCTACAAAGCAATAAAAGATACCCTGTCAAATGGAGGCCTGAGGTAAATAACAAAAATCACCTTTGTAGAAGAATGTCCATGTCAAGAAGTGTGATTAGTTATGTAAAATTCATATAACCAGGCATACACTAGTTCTTGAGCCTAACTTTGGAACTTCTCACAGTCTCACTTGCCTTCTTATATGCATGCTTGTTAAATGGATCTGGATGTGTGTCTGCATGACAGGCAAGCCTTGACATGCTTCCACTGACAATTTCCTCACACATGGAAACTTCCTCTGTTCCAGCCCTGACCTTCCCAGACGGCTATGCACCTAGTGCTCCAAAACTGAAAGTCAAATCATAAGAAAATAATTAGCCATTTATCTGTCTCACCTCATTCACTGACTACCAAATTATCTTTAATCTTCTGTTTAATATTTTTCAGAGAGACTATTTCCATCATCACCAATTCTCTCTGTTTCCAGCTTCTCATCACTTCATCATGTTCTTCTCAGCTGAGTTTTACTAACTAGTGTTTGCTTGTCTTTTGTCATAAGATTCTGCACTTATTGAGTAGAAATCCAAAGTTGAAAGCAGACTGTGTAGATTCTAGCATGAACTTGACTGCTGCCCAGTAGAGTTAATACCTTTGACCCAGCACAACTGATTTTCATCTCTTTGTTTGTTTGTCGCACATTGTAATTAGTATAATTATAATGTGACTAGGAGCCAAAAAACTCGCTGGTACCATGGATCCTTAATATACAGTGTATCCTCACTTCTATTCCTACACAGTTTCTTTTTTCCACAATCATTCTTATTACATAATTTTTAAATCTTTCCTTCTCGTTAAATTATGAGCTCATCTACTGAAGTCTAAATTTACTCAGCATTAGTGATTTCATTTCAGACTCATGCAGTTCAAGGTCTCACTGCCATACTGGCTGTGATACTGGATGGCTGTTAAACTTGATGTTCCCATCTTAGGGAGAATTTTCTTTGAGCTGCACTTTCATGTTGAAGTGTTCACCAAAAAATGATTTTACCAAAAAGTGTTTACAAAAAAAAAAAAAAAAAAATTAAACAGCCCACATTAAATAGGAAATTGTTTGCTACGCATATTGTGAAAATATAACACAACTTTAGTAAACTGTTAACACCTTATTCCAAAAGTCATATATAGCATATGAAGTGATTGGCTCCTCTACACTCTATGTCAGGCCTCTCGCATTATTCTTTCTTTCATGACTTTACAAATTTAAATTTTTTAATTAATTAACTATGTGTGTTTGCACACACAAACATGCCAAAGTGCACACTTGGAGTTTAGAGGACATTTGTGATAAATTTCCTTCCGCCACGTGGATTCCAGGATCAAAGTCACATCACTAATTTTTTCCAGCAACTATCTTTACCCACTGAGTCACCTCAACGATCTTAAGACAAAACTATTTTAAAACTGCACAAGTGGTTGATGGAAAGATGACCAAGCCAAGATGAGCTGCCTCCTTACTTTACATTTATTTTAGAAGTAAAGCATCTAAGGAGAAATAGGACATACCAGCTAAGGTTTATGATTAAGAGGTACAAATCACTGACACAGAAAAAAACTTTCTAAGGAAAGTTTAGGAACTGAGGTTGACAAACTGCATAGCAGCCAGAGTTGTCAAGTTTCTGTGACAGCATGCAAGTCAATGGAACAGCAGGATTATGAGTAGAATATTGTTTTTGTCATGTCTGCCATTGTTGCATCGCTGTTCACTGTAATAAGTAGACTCTGGGACCCATCTCTTCTGTTTTTGGAGACCTCCAACTGAGTCTTCCTAAAATTTGTGGGTCACTTTATTCAATACTGGAGATCAGTATTATCAGGAAAGTCTAATTCACATGCTGAAGATATTACTACTGAGAGCAGTGTAAGAATTTATTTTGTTTTCCTAGAATTGTGCAGTCGGAAGTGTGATATTTCTTCCTCCTAAATACAAACAAGACAGGCACACAGACACAGAAAACCTCAGAAGCTTTATGTCAGTTACTCAAAGCTAAGTAACACTGAAATCAACTTTTCTTGCATACCAAATTTAGTACAAAATACAAATAATATAAGTATATACATGGCCCTCTTAGCTAAGTGACATGTGAATTATTGAAGGTTGTTTGTCCATTTTTACCTCTCAAACAATTCCAGCAGGTCTATGTTTGTGGTTAGAAACTAAACCCATTTCTCAAGTAATAAGGGTTTGATTTCTCCACATTATTGATCTATACCATAGACCATCAGACATAAAAAGGAAATAAGAGAAGAAAAGAAGAAAGTGAAGGGAGTATTTAGAGCCAGAGCCAGTGTTGAAGGAGCCAGCTCACTCATAACAACCCAGTAAGCTACCCCTCAGGAGCTGTCATTAATCCTGGCCCCTTGAAGATAGATGTGACAGCATCATAAAGCAGAAACCCAAAGGAACCAAAAAGTTCTTTGTGGATCAGAAGTCTGAAACCAATAAGCCACACCTTCAACACTGTACCTCCAGCTTTTAGGTGATCTACATGTGTAAAAAAAAAGGTACTTAGGGTGTCTGTCTGCCTTTCTGTCTAGGGGAAGCTTTCTTTTTCTTTGTTTAGTTGTGTTTTTTTAATTAATTATTTTTATTAATTACAATTTATTCATTTTGCATCCCAGCTATAGCTCCCTCCCTTTTCCCCTTCCAATACCACCCTCCCTCCCTCATCTCCTCCGATGTCCCTCCCCAAGTCCACTGATAGGGAAGGTCCTCCTCCCCTTACCTCTGACCCTAGCCTATCAGGTCTCATCAGGACTGGCTGCATTATCTTCCTCTGTGGCCTGTAAGGCTGCTTCCTCCTCAGCAGGAGGTGATCAAAGAGCCAGCCACTGAGTTCATGTCAGTGATGGCCCTGTTCCCATTACTAGGGAACCCACTTGGAGACTGAGCTGCCATGGGCTACATCTGTGCAGAAGTTCTAGGTTATCTGTCTTTGGTTGTAGTATCAGTCTCAGAAAAGACCCCTCTGCCCAGATTTTTCAGTATATACTCACTTATAAGTGGATATTAGAAATATAATAGAGGATAAACATACTAATATCTGTGCATGTAAAGAAGCTACACAAGATGGAGGACCCTGGGTAAGACTCTTTCCTCATTCAGAAAGACAAACAAACAGGATAGACAGCTGAAGAGGGAGACAACAGGGAATAGGACAGGAGCCTACCACAGAGGGCCTCTGAAAGACTCTACCTAACAGGGTATTAAAGCTGATGCTGAGACTCATAGCCAAAGTTTGGGCAGAGTGCAGGGAATCTTATGAAAGAAGGGGGAGATGAAAAATCTGGAGGGGACAGGACATCCACAAGGAAAGCAATAGAACCAAAAATTCTGGGCATAGGGGAAGCTTTCTAAATCAACATTGCAATAATGAAGAGATCACTGGATCTAGAACCAGCTTACCTCGGTTCAAGTAAAACTAGTAAAAAAAAATACTTGTATTACCTAGAAGAAGCTTTTTGCTTAACCAGTCTGTAACATCTAAAAAATGAAGGTAATACTTGCACTCCCCTCACAGAGATGTTGATGTCATTAAACGAATATATCTAAAGCACCCGGTATTAATAGCTTTAAATAAACACAGACTAGTCTTACTATTACTTTTGCGAAGTTGAGGGATCCGTCTACCCCAGCCACTCATTTCAAGTGGTTAACCATTTAATGGATGTTGGTTTTGAATAATGGTGGACAGACCACAGTGTTTACATAAAATATCTTCTTGTAGGGAATGTCAGAAGCTGTCATGTGTAATTAATGAACCAAAACAATCTTTTGAAATGCAGTTGGAGGATTACCTCATGTCCTGGAGTACATTTATGAGAATTTCAACCAGGATCAGATAAAAGCCAGTGCTTTGAGGATGGAAAAATTACCTCTAATAGGCACAAAGGCGATTAAAGGTATACTAAATTAAAACGTGTTAATATGCAAGAGGCCTCCCTTATGGGACTAGAGAATTTTACAGGGTTCGGGGGGGCTCCAGTGCTTTTGAGATGTAAAGGCTTCAGGCTTTACCAGCCCCACTTCTGAGGGTTTGTAAGTTCACTGTGCAGAGAGAGTAACTGGTAACACAGCTTTTACTTCCCAGAAGAATTCACATCTCAATAGACAGTAGGCTCCCTCCAAAGCTTTGGGCGAGTACTGTGACCTTAGTAGGGTAAGTCACTATTCCCATTTTGCTTATTGGGATAAGACTTGAAGAAAACAGGGCAAAAAATAATTATGTTTGTTCTCAATCTTGTCTCAGGAGTCATTTCAATATCCTAACCAAGTATTTTAGAATGTATTTATTGAATTAATATCCTCCCTTTCATGTCACTATTTAGAACATTTGCAGCCTGGATCTTTAATGCATGGCATTCATATTATTAAACAGTTTTGTTTATTTATTTTAAAATTTGAATTTACTCAGGTAATTTTATTCATAGTCATACAGCATACTGACTATTCTTACTCACCATCTGCTCTTATCTCCCTTTATCCATACTCATTCTTCCCCCAAATCTCTCTCACACATTCATGTCTATTGATTTTGTTCTGTGATCTACTGAGTTTAACCAGGCATGCCTGTGTGATCATGGCTTTAGAGTTATCCTTTGAGTTTCCATCCCCTGTGGGTCGGTCAGTGATGGGTATCAGTTAACCCAGAATCAGTCAACAGCCAATAGTTCAGTGATAAAAGGTAGGGTCCTGTGAGTGTCTTTCCTTTCTCTAGTGGTTATTTACAGGGCCAGAAGGGGCAACCACAGTTGTGTATAATGATTGCAATGGTTGTACTGAGTCTAGAAGATAGTATTTTGCCAGCCTTAAACCTAAAGCGATTTTTGGTATCATAGTTATTTTTGTTCTGATTTAAGAATAGTTATTGACAGTTGTTTGTTTTGTTTTTGCTTTTGTTATCATTATTGTTCTAGGTGGTGATAAATATAAAACACCAATAATAACATTAATCCCCCAGAAAACCAAAGATATAATTAATAATCAATAAAAGCATGTGAATCTATTTCAGAACTAATCTTGTTTCCATGAAAGAAATCAAGTAATTGATCCAAGTATATGATCCAATGCATTGATGTCGCTCAGCAACATTGCTGTTCATGTTCATTTTTCCACTGTATTTCTGATGTAGGAAATATTTAATCTGTAGCAAAGCAACACCGACACTATGTTTATGTCAACAGACTTAGATGAAGAAGCAACTTAATCTCAGGAAAAGGTTCAGAGCAGGATGGTCTAGCTTGTGTCATCTTATAGCCTGTTCTTCTAGTGTTCTGACTTAGTCAGTCATTTAACCTGAGGTGATGCTATCAGTCAGTCACTTCCCCTGAGGTGATGCTCTTCCCCTGAGGTAATGCTATCAGTCAGTCACTTCCCCTGTGGTGATGTTATCAGTCAGTTGTCACTCCCCTGAGGGGTCATGCTATTAGCATTTCCCATAGGGGTCCTGCTCCTCAGGTCATTTCCTAAACTTTTCTAGATCATGACCTATTATTGACTTTTCTCTCAGTATTATTTTCTCTATGTATTTTTTATTATAGTTTTAATAAATGATAATAACTGTCAACAATGATGCTAGGTATTAGCTGGGTCTTCTAAGTCAATAGTAATTTTGTATTGTTTTTACTAATATATGGTGTTTCCATAGATGCCTGTTTATAATGACTAAGTAGATTTATTTTCCCCAAAGAATACTTCAATAACCATTGTAACTCTTGACAAAACATATCGAAAAAGGGTCCGATGTCATTAGTGTTAACTTTATCTGTGGACTTGCCTTTTGCAACCATTTACTATAAAGAACAAACTGCAAACATCATAGGTCATTCACACACCACATGCCAGCGTTCTGTGGCTGATTAAGTTCCCTTTCTGCCTCTGTAAAATACGGGGATTGAACAAACTGTGCCCAAGATACCTCTCATGCAGTGACAATGCTTTTTAACATCACCACTGAGAACTCTTTCTAAATATTTACGTTATGTTTAAAGAATATAAATCCTATTAGACAAGACAAGTATCTGAGAACCCTTAGTCCCTCTGTACCTTAGCCGAATTTCGCTGTCTATGCTCAATTTATCTTACAGACTATCCTATGATGTGGATTGCCTGTCAGTCATATTTATACGGCTACCTAATAGTTGAATTATAAATTAAAAGGGAAAATGCTACAACTTTAGAATGATTGTGATGCTCCCAGGCTCAGCTAAAGCCCAAAACCTTAAAAAAAATAACTATTACTCAATATTCTATAAAGTATCAGAAGCCGTTTAATTTACAGATAGCTGTCGTGAGTAACCCTTCAGCCCACTGATTCTAGTTTTTTCCTGTTTCACTCTCATCATATACCATTTGGGTCACTGCCATAGGTTTTTGTCCAAATCTAGATTAGTTCTAAAAGTTCTCTTCAGCACTGTCCCTACTCAGATAAAAACTCCTTTCTGGCTTCTGGGCCCCTGAACTCATTTCTCAAATTGTAACTTCTAATTAGCAAGGGATGATTGAAGAAGATACCAAATCTACAAACCATCCTTCAACAATCACAGAAGCTCGGGGAGTTACAAACACCCTCCATCGTAAGTTCCAGGCAGGTACATGAGCAAATAACGTGGGCGCGTATGCATGGATTTGAACTATTTTTCTGTATACAAAGACTGCCTTTGCATGACACTTAGCAAATGGGTATCAGTTTTTGTCTGCATGAGCCCTGAAATTACTAAGAAGCATACAAGAAGAAATTATTGGAGGCTGAATGACTTTAGAGAACCTGACCTAAAAGACAAATGCTCCCCATATGAGAGGATCAAACATTAATGCTGACCATTCCAGCTTAAGTGTTCCTTGGCCTTTGCCACCAACAACATGAAAACAGTTTCAGACACAAACCCTACTTTGTGGTCACTGTGTTTCCAAAGGAAGACAATTGAATGAGAATATGAAATACAGAGAAAATATAAGAAATAATTTGCTAAATTAATGTCTTTGTGGTATGCTGACCCAGTATAGGGGGTTTCATAGTGTGCCATGTACATCTGAGGCTTACTTGCTACATTTATCTTTCATCCAGAGCTAAGAAATCAGTATCTGGTAAAAATCAAACAAACCCCTCCTCTTTCTAGCAACATTCTTACCAACTTCAAAGTGCCAAGGCCAGGGCTCAGCTTTCTAGTCACTTTTTAGACATGTGTATACTGTGTAGTTGTGTCAGTTGTTCTTTGGTCTAAGAACTTATTTGTTTTGCTGCTTCTATTTTGAACGAAAGGCACCATATTTTTCAAATGACTTTATATAATCTTGGTCTTACAACAGAAAAGGACTATGGAAAAAGATACAGTTTATAGACTAAGAGAAAGATGACTAAACATTAGTAAGGATTTTAAGTCCTCTACAAATGGTACTCTTAGGAAAACAAGTGTTACGTATACTAAGATATTTGCAGCCATCATTTATTTACATCCTAGTTTAAGGCAATTACCTTGAGAACCTTACGGAAATCTGCAACACAGAATTATCTCCTGTACAAGGATAACGACATTGAATCAGAGAGTTTAAATAATTTCTACAAGATCCAAAGAGAGTGGTTAAGCTGAGATTTCAGTCTGGATTTCCACTTTCTCTGTGTTCTTCCTATTGTGGCCAGGAAGCAAGCATTATCTGTGAGACTGGGTTTACACAGTGTGCTGAGATATGTGGCAAGTGGAGTTATGGCAATTGAGTGTAAGCGGATGGAATTACGTAGAGTTGTAGAAGCCAGAATAACTACAGAAAGTGTACAGCACAGACATGTGAAAAGAATAGCTCTCATATCAACCAGATGTGAGACATGCCCTTTAGTATTTCTTTTAGTTTATCTTGTACTAGAAGTTTTTAGCTATGACTATTAAGCAATACTCACAATTTCTAAGTAGAAAACGAGCATAAAGATCACTCATTAGAAGCAAATTTCTTGTGTCTATGTCTACAGCAGAGAACATTCAGGTAAAGCACCTGAGTAAGCAGTAGCTCTCATTTTTCATAATTCACTTTTTAAATATTTTTACATTTACTGTGAACTTATGTGTGTGTTTTGAAGTGGGCATTGTGTTCGATTGTCTCTTTTCTGTGCTATCTCTTGTGGTATCATCTCTCTCCTTATACCATATGGACCCCCAGAACTGAAATCAAGGCATCAGTCTGGGCAGCAAGCATCCTACCTGGAAAACCATTATGCCGGTCCCCTCTCATCCTCTTATGTTAGTGTCTCTCTCATAAAATATTATCAAATCTCTTCTGACACCTTTTAAATAAGGTAAATTTTGTAGTAATGTCTCAGGGAGAAAAAAAAAAAAAGCATTTCACTGACGATAGATTGTGCGTTAAGAAAGAAAACACTTTTTAAAGGTTATCCAAGAGAAAGGGAAAGAGAAATGAGGAAGAAATAGCCTTATTTTCATAGAATATCTCCCTTAATGTCCAGTATTACCTGACACATACCAGTCACCTTCATGATGTCAAAACATTGTGGACACTAGGGGAAGGCAGAATATGTTGGAAGGTGAGATAATATACAATCTCTTTAAAAAGCAATACTTGAGTTTACTAACAGTCACGGCTCTGGTAAAAGGTAGATGATTTCTTTTCAGTTCAAGGGTCTGTACAAATTCTAGTCTCAGATGTGTTTGGTAAACAGCTTTGTAGACTTGCCATGAGTCGCAGTTACAACTTCTGAACACAAGGTGGCAGATTACAATTGTTCCCACATTTAAAAATCAGTGTCCCACCATTTATTTTGTGGCTGATTTTCTAGACTGCCTCTGTCTCTATCTACGGGGTAAGGGTTAGACATAGGGTAAGGGTTTTCCACTTTAAGGTTCATCCATGGGGACATTGAGAGCCATTTAAAGAACGAAATAAAATTGTCCCAACTTGTATTCACCATGTCAAAGCCTAAACTCTGTTTATGAAGCTTGACAGTTCTGCTGAGACAGAGACAGTCACAAATGAGGCCGAGCGGAACCTAACATCTCTCTGTGCATGTACTCTAGTTTCATCTTCCAGAGCAACTCCCTTTAAAATCAGACAGATCAGAACCAACCAAAGGAGCATGGGGAAAGAATCCTAGGACACTGTTCATTTGCTCTAGCAAAACCATTCAGTTAGTAAAAATGCTTTTCCTTACCAACTAGAACATGTTTCAGTTTGGGAGCTACTCTAATATATATCTTGGTGTGAATAGGACATATTGTAGCATTCCTCTCTTAACAACAAGGCAAAGAAAGAAATGAACTTCTAGCAAATTTAGACAGTATGACTCACATAGGTTGAATACAAGGAATCCTATTCTTAGTAATTCTTGAAGAATTAATGCCAGTTTCAGTGTGTGGTAACCATATTCCAGAGAAAAGATTCTGTCTTTTCTCTGGAAAACATTCTGATTTTGGGTCTGTTTATTTATTTATTTATTTTTGATACTTGAACTGGAAAGAAACAGAGGCTATGGTCTCAATAATAGAAAGCATGTTCTGTGATTTGCCCTGAAGAGCCCAACCACTGTAAGATAAGCATTTCTTACAGGTCTGACAACATAAAGAACAGCAGCTGATGGAACCTCTCAGGTGTGTCATAAATCATCCTCCATTTACGCTCTGAACTGTCATTGCTGGCAATCACCTCTGTATATTGGGGTCAGGTGGAATACTCACCTCCTATTAAATTCAATGCAAACTACAAAGCAATGCTCAGTGGCTCTGTTGTGGTTTATTTCTCAAGAGGCTCCAGTAATTATGAGTGAATAAGAATCCAGGACTGTTCTCATGTTAGAAGGTTTTTGAAAGAAATATAGCAATTCACAGAGTTGCTTAGCAATGTGATTTTCATAGGGGAAAGATTGTAGAATCTACCTTCCTTTCCTTAGAGGATAAAAGAACTGACAGCGGGTGTGGATGCTTTTGATCCACCGCACATGCTGCACTAGTTAATATCAGCATTTAGGCTCCACTATTGTGTTGATGTTACACTAACCAATAAAGACAGACACCTGCTCTTGCCAACGTCTGACAAAGAGTGAGCCCAAATTTGAATTCCCCACTTGTATTCCTGTCTCTTCCACCTGTCTGACATCTGTGGTAACCATCTCGTCTGTAGTCTGTCTATCACACCTGTTGTCTATCTGACCTGTCTGTGTGCAGTGCTGTGTCTTTTATGCCTTAGCCAGCATCTCTCTCTAGCAAAGTGCTTTGCTCTGCATTTATTGAACATCACAAAAAACATGGTTTGTGGAAGGCATAAAGGTTTCTTCACCGAAATCTTTAACAGACTTCTAAAAGAAAGGAATTCACTTTGCTGACACCAACTGACACGTAATTGCACTCAAAATTTCAAATAGATATTATCAACCTATATCCACAAGTTACTTTCAACATTTATGGAATATTTATTTTGTTTAAGATGGCTTTCAACTTGCTGGATGCTTTTCGTAAATGTTTATCACAACACACAAAAACACATGAAGAGAGAAAAAGAGAGGACAGGGAAGAGAGAGGTGACAGGAGACTGAGAGAGACAGACAGAGAGACAGAGAGAAAGCATAATCTAGGTCTGGGTCAGGAGCAAGGAAATGTACTTAATGTAAGAATAAGCTTAGAGTGGGCTGTGAAGTTGGTTACCTGGGAAATTCTAGTTGTCATGACGTTGGTTACATTGCTCTTTTAAAGGCAGGTCAAACTTAAACAGGCTGAGTACACAGTAAGAAATCAGGCTAAGTGCATGGTATTAAGTGATCTCAAGGCATGTTAATAACTTGTCTTCAAGGTTCAGCAAAAGTTCAGTCTCTTTGAAGTCAAAAGATATTTTCAGAAAATATATCACCACACAATATTGATCTAGTTTTGCAATAATTCATAGTTTATTGAATGCCTGTTACAAACTAAGCAGGTATAGCTAATGGAATATTATTTCTTCTCTAGATATTTTTACAGTTTCTTTTTTCCTGGCTTTTCTTTCAATTTTAAAAATCTTCTCTTTGTTCTTGAGAATTTCATACACATATACAATGAAATATAATCATGCCCCCAGTTTCCTACTCTAACTCCCATATATCCCTCCCAAAGTATCCTATTCCCAAACACTACATATATAGTGTATATGTGTATATATAATGTATATATGTATATATACACACACTAAGTCCAGTTAGTGAAGTATTTACCTTATCTTGGTATTTTCATATCTGCTAATGTCCATAAAGTTAGAAAGAAGTTTGATATGACAGGGATCACTATCTAAATGTTGATCAAGTGACTTTCTCCAGCTGTAGACAGGACTATGTATTAGTTTAATGTGCTTCTTGGTAAATAGCAACAACAATAATTATTGGTAAGATAGAGTATTAATTTTTAAAACACAATCTGTTAAAAGCAGAGTTTCAGTTTTACCAAAGTTCGTTCTCTGGTTTTAGTAAACAGACATACATGAGCGCACATGACTTCAAGAGGAAATTAGCTTTCTTTATCTAAGTGACATCCCTCTGTAACAGAGCACTTCTGTGACAATCAATTGAAGAGTAATTCTGGACCACATTTCGACACATTGATAAGAAAGGAGCAATGCCTACTAACCAAACATTGGTGGTTATCTCTTTTTTTAACTTTCTGGGAGGTTCCTTTCTCCTCTGTGGAACACAACACTCAGCTCTTTTCCAAAGGTCCTCTCATAGGTACACCTGTAGAGGTCAGTGATTAGATTTGGTTCTAGAATATTCTCTGTGGCCAGTCCTTAGGTGCTTTCTGTCAGATTCTGATCAGAGATTTTAATTACAGATTTTATACATTGAGTGTTTGGTACTCCTGAAATGAGTGTGCTTTTGTTCTATTTTGAAATCTCCTGTAGGCTTGGCACAAACTTGTTATGCATGTGTACTTAAAGATGACTAATCCAATTGGATCCAGTCCCTGCCTATAAAACCCATAATCAATTTATCAGTAAGAAATCTATCCCCAAACACCCTTCAGCCCCCACTGGTCAGGCTCAGTGACAGTAGGCTTAATTGCTATGTGTTTGTGCCTGTCATGACAGTGTCATTACTAGAAGGCATTTTGTAGCAGTTCTCCATATTTTCTGATTCTTACTGTCTTTTCTCTTCCTATTCCACAATATTTCCAGAGTATTTAGTATTAGTCAGTTAACTAGTATCTCTGGAGCCAGGGGTCTCTGAATTCACCTCATTTCAATACAGAGAGACATCTATGATTCAGGCTTTTTCTTTGTGCATGGATATTTTGAAGATAGTTTGATATAGTATCAATTTTGTTAAGCAACAGTAACACCCTCCCCATAGTTCCTGGAGTGACTCTGGGTAACCTTTGTGGGACACAAGACAAAACAAATGCCATCAATGTAGGAAAGACATCTGTAGGGAAGAAGGAGGCTGATGGCAGGGGTTGAAAAGAAGGATCAGAAGGCATGATATGAACATCTGAGGTTGTCAAAGCATCAAATTTATAACAAGAAAGGATCACTACCAGAACTAAAAGCAAAGGTGTCTAAAAGTATTCACAAAACTGGTGATTTTTGACTCAGTAAGGAATTTTCAACGTAGCTTAAACCTAAATCCAAGGTTTATCAATTTTACGATCAACTCTTTTAGCTTTATATCCTTGAATGTGTCATTTTTATCTTACTCTGTGTTGCTACACAGAACGCTTTGAGTCAGGATACAGAGTAAAACAGTGACAATGACTTGGGAGCTTATGTCAATAACTAAACATGAGCCAGACTAAGGGACTTTGTACAAAATGCTCCAGGTGTCTTTAAGTTATACTTTTCCCCTCATGTATTTGGTAGAAGCTCTTTTCTTTCACAGTTACTCTCTAAGTCATATTTTCCTTCCTTTTAAAAAACACAGTATTTCTATTGATTTTTTTTCTGTTGTTGTTATTTACCTTACATCATTCCTCCTGATCACATTAATCTCCCAGTCCTTCCATGAAAAGTAAACTTAAAAAAAATATTTATAATCATTACCTACATATTCATTGGAGAATGGTCAAACTTTCAATGAACTTATATAGAACTGAGATGTTCCCCTCACCTACCCCAGAAAGAAGCCATCAATTATTATGCATAGCTAACTTCAGCACTTTTTAAGCATTCTCCTTGATGGCTTCCTGTTTAGACTGCTACTTTTTCTGGAGAGTGAGGCTTGGGTAGGGCAATGGGTTATCACAGAAGGCTCACATGTCCCTCCCTGTCAGCTATGCACTTGAAATCATTGATATCATTACAAAAAATGCTTTCTTGCTTTTCAAAGTCAGCAAGAGCATGAATCAAGGCTTCCATATGGTTTCCAGTGACAGCACAGACCAGGAGCATGGCACCCAGCTGCAGTAGGACTGCTAACAAAGACAAGACACTCAGACACAGCCCGGATCATGGATATCACCATGGACTCAGATGACAACACAGGATCCCAGATCAGTATGACCCCAGGAGACAGCACAATCCACAAACATCAATATTAATTCCAGCATGGCTTCAGGGAACAGCCAATACCATGAACTCCTTCATGGCATTACAGGCCATGGACATCAGCATGGACCCTGGCAGCAGTAGGACCTCAGCCCCAGACTTTGTCCTGAGTGGTAGCACAGGACCCAGATATCAGCATGGCCTTGGTTAGCAGTGCCAGCCTACTCACAGCAGCCTGGTTCTCACCGCCATCGTGTCTCCAGTTCCACCCCTCTTCACAGTGCATGTAACGTTCCATTTTTTATTTTTTTATTTTTTTCCATCTCTCCATCACATATTTGTAGTGGTGCCTGCTGCTACCACCATACGGATGGGCAACTGGCTGCAGTACTGGCTTCCACTGCCTGCCCTGCAATGTTTTTAACAACAAATATTAATGAAAGAGACAGCTCTCACCCCAGTGAGTATGAGATCACATATTCTCGAACCAACTATGTGTGGCTATGAAGCAGAAACATGGATTACTTTTGGCACAAACATCATGTTACAGACTGACATCAGTTTCATAAACTTTTATGGCATCAAAATAACAGTGATAAATGAAGACATTTTTCAAAAATACAGATGAGTACATCCAAAATCTCTGCTAAAGGGCTCAGATTCTAAAATTAAAAATGGGCAGTGAATCAAGGGATCTAAAGATGGCAATAGATAATTTTTATTAGGCTCTGGACATGCAACACACAACCCCTTCACAATCATTGACATTCTAATCGGCCTTTGAAAGCTAGTGGGAATGTAAAATTTGTACAACCACTCTGGAAATCAAACTATCACGCCGTCAGAAAATTAAGAATAGTGCTACCTTAAGATCCAGCTATACCTTCACCTAGCCAGCCATATATCCAAAATATGCTCAAGTATACAACAAGGAAATTTGTTCAACTATGTTCGTAGTAACTTTTTTTTTTTATAATATCCAGAATCTGGAAACAACCCAGATGACCCTCAATGTAGGAATGGATGAAGAAACTGTGGTACTTTTACACAGTGGAATACTACTCAAGATATTAAAAACAAGGAAATCATGAAATTTGCAGGAAAATGGTGGGAGCTAGAGAAGATCATCCTGAGTGAGGTATCCACAAAGCAGAAAGACACATATCATATATACTCACTTACAAGTGGATATTAGACATATGATATAGGATAAACATATTAAAATCTGTACACCTAAAGAAGCTAAGCAAGAAGGAAGACCCTGGTAAGATGCCCAAACCCCATCAGAAAGGAAAACAGGATGGACATCTGAAGAGGAAGAAAACAGGGAACTGGTCAGAAGCCTACCAGAGGGCCTCTGAAAGATTCTACCCAGCAGTGTATTAAAGCAGATGCTGAGATTCATTGCCAAACTTTGGGCAGAGTGCAGGGAATCTTTATGAAAGAAGGGGGAGTTAGAAAAACCTGAAGGGGACAGGAGCTCCACAAGGAGAGCAACAGAACCAAAATCTGGGTTCAGGGGTCTTTTCTGAGACTAATACTCCAACCAAGGACCATGCATGGAGATAACGTAGAACCCTTACACAGATGAAGCCCATGGCTGCTCAGTATCCAAGTGGGTTCCCTAGTAAGGGGAATAGAGAATGTCTCTGACATGAATTCAGTAGCTGGCTCTTTGATCACCTCCCCCTGAGAGGGGTGCAGCCTTGCCAGGCCACAGAGGAAGACAATGCAGCCAGTCCAGATGAAACCTTATAGGCCAGGATCAGATAGAAGTGGAGGAGGACCTCCCTTATCAGTGGAGTTGGGGAGAGACATGGGAGGAGATGAGGGAGGGAGGTTGGGATTGGGAGGAGACAAGGGAGGGGGCTACAGCTGAGATACAAAAGGAATAAATTGTAATTAATAAAAAATAAATTAATTAAAAAAAAGAAATTTGTTTAAAGTAAGGTATAAGAACCTTAGTTCACATATAGCCCACTCAGGAATCATTTTCACTTTCTATGAAGTATAGGGCTTAAGAAATATATAGATGCTATTTAAGTCTTAAGATAGAAAACAGCATGAGTTTCATTGATAAATTTGCAAGGCATAACCCTTAAGTTTGGATGATAGTGGTAGACCATAATCAATGGAGGGAACTGGCTCAGAATCAAAGGAATAATTTGTAAGATGCCAGAATCATTTCCTCTAAGAGTAAGGGAACTCTGTGGAAGCCAGGCCAAGACAGGAAGGGAAGTATGTAAGGGCCTCATAATTCCATTCTCTAGCATCCGTATAACATTTTAATCATGAGCTAACATCTGTGGATACCAGCATTGGGTCAACACAAGACTGGCTCTGTAATAATCAGTACAGAAGGGAGAAGACTCAAGAGGCCCTAACTTACAGCAATGAGTCATTGGCTACTAATAGACAATGAGAGAGAAGGATGCGTTATCTTTAGTTGTGTACCCACTGTGTACACAACTCCAAGGTGTAGTTCCAAACTCACAGTCAACACAGACATCCCTGGATAAACTCAGTTGTTCACAAAACACAGCTAATAGGCTTGAAAGTGTGAGAGAGATTTATGGGGAGGAAGGAGAATGGCAGTACAGAGGTACTACAGGGTAGTACAGAGGTTGGAAAGGTTGAGAGTGAGAGTTGTAAGCCTGCCTTATGTGCATGTATAAAATGATCGAAGGACAAATTTATGAAAAAAAGAAAAACAACTGCTTAGAAAGTTAAAATGTGTTCTTAGGTTAGACATGATTGGCTTGTGGGTAAAATGAAAGAACTTTACTACTTTGGAATCTTGAAAAAATATTCAAATAAAAATAAAAGAAGATCATGTTAGAACTCTTAAGGAATGCAATCTTATTTTGTCATTTCACTCTGTTTATAATTTGGTGCAGATTCTAAACTGTTGTAAAAAATAAATTATACAGAGGAAAGTTATTGCAACATCAAAGAAGGTGAAAGAACAAAAGACTAGCAAGAGAGAGACACACAGAGAGAGAGAGAGAGAGAGAGAGAGAGAGAGAAATAGAGAGGACAAAGAGAGGGCAAAAGATACTGGTGGAGTGCAGGCTTCAGTGCACTAAGTATGGGATGTTCTTAGACGAGCATAGATTTCATATGCAAACTTCTAAACTTTCTGAAAGATTGTTTTATCGATGCCATCACCATAGGAGAGAATACAAGATTATGTAGGAGGAAACAGGATTCCTCTTTATTTGTCAAGTATGCCTGTGCTTGAGAATTAAAAAGAAAAAAGGCCAGAACACATTGACTGTTTCACAAGAAGTTCTAAAGAAGAGGAAGGAAAAATTGTCCAATTTAAAGTGAGCAAGTAACTGTAAGAATGAGAAGGAATAGTTGGGCTTGATTTTTAGAGTGGCAGAGGTTGCCCTGAGTCAACTTCCAGTGCCGTGAAGGTGATGGCTGCCAGTGTGGCTGGATGGACAGTGACTAGAGTTTGCTAGTCTGCAAGAACAACACTGACAAAAATGAAATGGAAATGATTGATGGTCTGGCTGGAGGTCACAGATTTCCCCAAGCACTTTCTTGTTCTGTGAGATCACATTCCCTATTCATTATTTATTCTTACTTCATTCATATAGCATATTGAGTTTCATATTTGACCTTTTTGTTTGTAATAAACTAATGACTATTACTATGAGTTTTACTAAGGAGGACCCTAGGGAATATGCTTAATTCTCACTCAGAAGGAAAAACAGGATATATATCAGAAGTAGGAGAAGACAGGAAACAGGATAGAAGCCTTCCACAGAGGGTCTCTGGAAGACTCTTCTCAGCAAGGTATTGAAACAGATGCTGAGACTCATAGACAAACTAATGGCAGAATGCAAGGAATCTTATGAAAGAAGGGTGAGATAGAAAGACCTGGAGGGAACAGGAGCTCCACAAGGAGAGCAACATAACCAAACATCTGGGCCCAGGGGGAGCCTGCAGAGACTGATGAATCAACTAAGGACCATGCATGGAAAGTACCTTAGACGCCCTGCTCAGATGTAGCCCATGGGCAGCTCAGTCTCCATGGGGATTTTCTAGTAAGGGGAACAGGGGTAGTCACTGACATGAACTTGATTGCTTGCTCTTTGATTACTTTCCCCTGAAGAAGTGGCCTTACTAGGCCACAGAGAAAAAGGATCCACACAGTCCTGATGAGACCTAATGGGCTAGTGTAGTAGGGGAGGTGGACATCCCCTATCAGTGGACAAGGGAAGGGACATGGTGGGGAGGGGAGAGGGAGGAGGAAGGGTGGAACCAGGAGGAGATGAGGGAGGGGGCTACAGCTGGGATACAATGTGAATAAACTATAAATAATAATGATAATCATAATAAAGAAAAATGTCAAAAAAAACCCCAATTTTTTCAACTTTATGGCTTTTCCTTACATATTGTTTCTTGAATAAGGGGAAAGATATTTTTGGTTCTTCTGTGTTACAACCTATTATGAGATCTGATAAGGTCAGGAATACTGCAAGATTTCTTTTTTTTTTTTTTTTCTTAAAGAATAAGAAGAGGGTTTGGTGGCATAGAACTGATTTCTCAACTTACTAGGTTGAAATTAGAGACTTTTCACCCAGGAGACTATGTTTTTGAGATAGTTTTAGTATACCTGAAAACTGGAAAGAAATGTGGTATGTCTTTAAATAGCCCTGATAAGTTGTGTCATTTATTGATAATGGTTTTCAGTATTTCCAGACAAGTGCGTTTCTCCTGATAATTCAAACATAGGGCAGTCCCAAGATTAATTTTATGAAACCAACTTCAAATGAGATTGCATATTTAAAAAAAATAAAACACTGTATTGGTAATTTTTACCTTTTCTTTTTTTATTTATTTTTTAATATTAGTTACAGTTTATCAACATTGTATCCCAGCTGTACGCCTCTCCCTCATTCCCTCCAATCTCACCCTCCCTCTCTCATCTTCTCCCTGCCCTTTCCAAGTCTACTGATAGGGGAGGACCTCCTCCCCTTTCATCTGACCCTAGCTTATCAGGTATCTTCAGGCCTGGCTGCAAAGTCCTCCTTTGTGGCCTAACAGGGCTACTCCTCCCTCGGGGGTCTGCAGGGGAGGTCAAAGAGCCAGCCATTGAGTTCATGTCAGAAATAGTCCCTGTTCCCCTTACTAAGGTAACCCACTTGGATACTGAGCTACCATGGGCTACATCCAAGCAGAGGTTCTAGGTTATATCCATACATGGTCTTTGGTTGGAGATACAGTCTCATATAAGACCCAGATATACGTGGTCCTTGTGGAGCTCCTGTCCTCTCCAGATCATTCTAACTTTCCCTTCTTTCATATGATTCTCTGCACTCTGCTGAAGGTTTGGTTATGAGTCTCAGTATATGTTTTGATACAATGCTATGTAGAGTCTTCAGAGGCCCTCTGTGGTGGGCTCCTGTCCTATGCTTTCTCAGACAATTAGGAATAGTGCTTCCTCAAGATTCATCTATACCACTCCTAGGCATACATCCAAAAGATGTTCAAGTACATAACAAAGACATTTGCTCAACCATATTTGTAGCAGCTTTATTCATAATAGCCAGAACCTAGAAACAACCCAGATGTCCATCAATGGAGGAATGGATACAGAAATTGTGGTATTTTTACACAATGAAATACTACTCAGCAATTAAAAACAAGGAAATCATGAAATTTGCAGGCAAATGGTGAGATCTAGAAAGGATCATTCTGAGTGAGGTATCCCAGAAGCAGAAAGACAGCATGGTATGTATATACTCACTTATAAGTGGGTACTAGACCTATAAGATAGGATAAACATACTGAAATCTGTACACCTAAAGAAGATAAACAAGAAAGAGGACCTTGGTTAAGATGATCAACCATATCTTAGAAAGACAAATGGGATGGACATTGAATGTAGGAGAATTTTTGCCTTTTCATTGTAAGTATTTTGAATGGTTCAACCATGAAGGCTTTTGTTTTTCAAATATACAATTTTATCTTTGGTTAGAACCCACTAGTCAGTCCTTAGGGTTTTATTAGCCACTGGCACTATGACATATGTTATGAAGACAATGACATTATATAGAAAATGACTTTATTTAAAGGGAAAACCTCAAATTAAGGGAAATTATTCTTAAAAACCTGCAAAACTGACTTTCAGAAGCAAGTGATATTTTTAGTTCTGCTGAAGAACAATGAAACATCACCATAGCTGCCATGCCCTCTACCTTAATCCAAACTTGCAAAGAAAATATGGTATTAAAACAGTATGTATATTGATTGTTGCTCTTAGAGCCTGTGCTGCTGGTGTTCTGTTTAGGAAGTTGTCTCCTGTGCCAATGAGTTCAAGGGTATTCCCCACTTTTTCTTCTAAGTGGTTTAGTGTGTCTAGTTTTATGTTGAGGTTTTTTGATCCACTTGGACTTTAGTTTTGTGCAGGGTGATAAGTATGGATCTATTTGCATTTTTCTACATGTAGACTTCCAGTTAGACCAGCACCATTTTTTGAAGATGCTGTCTTTTTTTTCATTGAATGGTTTTGGCATCTTTGTCAAAAATCAGATGTCCATGAGTGTGTGGATGTATGTCAGGGTCTTCCATTCAATTCCATTGATCCACCAGTCTGTTTCTATGCCAGTACCATGCAGTTTTTAGCATTGTTGCTCTATAGTACAGCTTGAGATCAGGGATGGAGATACCTCCTGAAGATCTTTTACTGTAGAGAATTGTTTTAGCAATTATGGGTTTCTTGTTGTCCCATAATAAAGGTGAAAATTTTTCTGTCAAGGTCTGTAAAGAATTGTGTTGGTAATTTGATGGGAATTGCATTGAATCTGTAGATTGCACAACCACTCTGGAAAGCAATCTGGCGCTTTCTCAGACAACTAGGAATAGCACTTCCTCAAGATCCAGCTATACCACTCCTAGGCATATATCCAAAAGATTCTCATGTATACAATAAGGACATTTGCTCAACCATGTTTGTAGCAGCCTTATTTGTAATAGCCAGAAGCTGGAAACAGCCCAGATGCACCTCAGTGGAGGAATGGATGCACAAATTGTGGTATATCTACACAATGGAATATTACTCAGCAATAAAAAACAAGGAATTCATGAAATTTGCAGGTAAATGGTGGGATCTGGAAAAGATCCTGAGTGAGCTATCCCAGAAGCAGAAAGATGCACACGGTATATACTCACTCATATAGACATATAATATAGGATAAACCTACTAAAATCTGTACACCTAAAGAAACTAATCAAGAGGGAGGACTCTTGCTAAAATGCTCAATTCCTATCCAGAAAGGCAAAGAGGCTGGACATCAAAAGAAGGAAAAAAGAGGGAACAAGTCAGGAGCCTGACACAGAGGACCTCTGAAAATCTCTGCCCTGCAGACTATCAATGTACATGCTGAGACTTATGGGCAATCTTTGGGCAGAGTGCAGGGAATCTTAGGAAAGAAGTGGGAAAAAGTAAGATCTGGAGAGGACAGGAACTCCACAAGGAGAGCAACAGAACCAAAAAATCTGAGCACAGGGGTTTTTCCTGAGACTGATACTCCAACCAAGGACTATGCATGGAGATAACCTAAGACCCCTGCACAGATGTAGCCCATGGCAGTTCAGTATCCAAGTGGGTTCCAATAGGAACAGGGACTGTCACTGACATGAACTGGCCTGCTCTTTAATTACCTCCCCCTGTGGGGAAAGCAGCATTACCAGGCCACAGAAGAAGACAATGCAGCCACTCCTAATGAGACCTAATTGACTAGGATCAGAAGGAAGGAAAAGAAGTCCTCCCCTATCAGTGGACTTGGGGAGGGGCATGTAGAGGAAGGGAGGGATTGGGACGGGAGGAGGGAGGGAACCACGGGAGGGATACAAAGTGAATAAAGTGTAATTAATAAAGAAAAAATCAAAAAATAAAAAAAGAAAAAAGAAAAACATTATATATATATATTCAAAATACGTGTGCGTATACATGTGTATGTATATTCACAAACTTATGTATGAATGTAAACACATACTGCATGCATATATTTACATATTATGTGTCTGTCTGTGGACATATTAATTAGGGGTATCAACAATCTGAGATCAAAAGACAGTTATTTAAAAGACCAAGTGTGTTATTTAATCTGGACTAATAATCTCGCCTAGTCAAGCCTAGTCATTTACAAATAAGCATTGCATGATCACTTACCTGCCTCGATTGCTGAGAGGTGGAGCTTGGTGGTACAGGCATTTAGCCTGGCGCTTGGCACAGTAAGTCTGCTATAGGCCACTTGTGCATCTAGAAGCTTCCTACATGCTGTAAGTTTTCATTCATTCATTTATGAATTCAGAAAATATTTTGGGGAGGACAGATTTAAGCCATTTGCTGACAGACCTTGATTTACAGCAATGAACTAAGGAGACGCTGAGGCCCGAGGGCGTCTTTTCGTTCACATAGTCCCTCAATTTTCTCTGCTGTGTGGGGTTAGATCGCTTATTTGTTTATTGAATCACAGAGAAAAATCTGCCCAAACTCTTCAGTTTGAGTCATGATGCTATTGATTTTTGCCAGAGTTTGTTTGGTTTTCAATTAAAATGTGGTAGAGTATAGGGTGAAAGGTCAGGTTGCAATGCCAGAGATAAGAAGGGGCTAGAGGTATTATACAGCTTCTCTGAGGTCAAACCTGTTACCCGAGTCAGCCACTCTGCGTCCTAGAATCAGCACTGCTCAACACCTTTAGCTTCCATTGATCTGCTGCCTAGACGAGGGAAACAACTGGGAACTGAGTCCTGCTCTTTTCATGACCCTGAGCTCCACGTTCCTGACACATCATGGTTGTTCATGAGATGCCGACTGACAGAGCGATTGATGTACAAGTTCTTTCTGACTCATTCACTCATGGTTCTATGTACATATCCCTATTTTTCTAATTAGACACCTAGGAACTCAATGACAAGAACCGAGGGCTTTTAATTATTTTGTCTTACCTCAGTCCCTTTGAGTGCATGCAATACTTTTAAGGGACTTAAAAAAGTTGAGTGGCAATTAGCTTAAATTACAGAGATATAATCATATTATTAGAAAGATCATCCTGAAGGAGGTATCCTAGAAGCATAAAGACACACACCACAAACGGTATATACTCACTTATAAGTGGACACTAGACATAAAAGATAGGATAAACATACTAAAATCTGTACACATAAAGAAGCTAAACAAGGAGAACCCTGGGTAAGATGATCAGTCCCCACTTAGAAAGACAAATGGGATGGACATTGGAAGTAGGAGAAAACAAGAAACAGGACAGGAGCTTACCATAAAGGGTCTCTGAAAGACTCTACTTAGCAGTATATCAAAGCAGATGCTGAGACTCATAACCAAACCTTGGGTAGAGTACAGGGAATCATATGAAAGAAGGGGGAGTTAGTAAGACCTGGAGAAGACAGGAGCTCCACGAGGACCAAATATATCTGGGCCACAGAGGTCTTTTATGAGACTGATTCTCCAACCAAGGACCATACATGGATATATCCTAGAACCCCTGCTCAGATGTAGCCCATGGCAGCTCAGTATCCAAGTGGGTTACCCTAGTAAGGGGAACAGGGACTGTCTCTGACATGAACTCAATGGCAAGCTCTTTGACCTCCCCCTCAACCGAGAGAGGAGTAGCCTTCACTAGGCCACAGAGGAGGACATTGCAGCCAGTCCTGATGAGACCTGATAAGCTAAGGTCAGATGGAAGTGTAGGAGGACCTCCCCTATCAGTGGACTCAGAGATGGGCAGGGAAGAGATAAGGGAGGGAGGGTGGAATTGGGAGGGAATAAAGAAGGGGGCTACAGCTGAGATACAAAGTAAATAAACTGTAATTAATATAAAAAATAAAAATTTAATTAAAAATAATATTTAAGGCCTACCTTTTAGGCATAGATTCCTCTTTCTCTAATGGTATATTTCCTACCAATATTTTCAGGCTAACACCATATTATAAAAATTTTTGAAGGTATAAAGTATAATTTTAAATAATAAATTTTTTTTTCTGACATGTGCAGGATTTCCTAACATACAACTCCAGTAAATCAAACATGCATGGCATAATTCTGTTAGTAGTGGAAATATATGTAGTCAATTAATTTCAACATTATTTGTAGTTATCATAGTTACAGAGAGGACTGGTGGGGTCTAATTAGGGGACATTATAGTCTACCTCAGACAAAAGAAAATTAATCAAAAACCAAATGTTCTGTTATTTGATCTGAAAGCTGCTCTTCTGGAAACTTCCTCCAAACATTGTGCTCAAATTCATTTATTCCTTTCACCTTTCTCTCCAAGCAGCTCTCATTATTCTTTTATGAATACCTTTTGCAGTTGCTACAAATTCCTGGGTGGTCACCAACATCCTTTCATCAAGATATCTGACTAGAAGTGTGATTCATGCATCCTTTCCCATCCCTGACAGAGACAATACATCATTCCTCTAAAGGAATATTCCTCTAAAGGAACCCATGGTAGTGAGTCCTATCCTGTGGACAGGGAATCCGCAAATTCCCACCTTTAAGTTCCAATCAGGACTGATGCTTCATACCCTGAAGAGGTACTGGCGGCCTTACTTCTGATTCATATTCATCCCACATCAACTGATAAATCTGAAGGAATTCCAATAACTGTTCTTTACTTTTGTAGGGAAATTTACCAAATTTACTAATTTGAAATTCTCCATTGCAAAGATACCATCCAATATTTGGGGGGGAATTGTATATTCATAGTACAATTAATACCTTTCACAAGAAAATGGAAATTATGTATCACGTCAACCACAAAGTATTCTTAGGAAATTGCGCTGTGCTAAGATTATTGTTAAAATAAATCGGGTATGAACAGTAACTTGAGTAATATTCTTCTTAGTTTGCCATGTAAGCATGTATGTGAGTTATTTTATAGAATACTGAGTCAAACTTGCATTAATACTTTTTCCTTGTTTTCATCTACTTTTGTCAAGTAGAAATTCTGATTTTTATTGTTAATTATCTTTCAGTCCAAAGTTTGTGATTTCATCTGATTAAGTTTCCATTTTCTTTTGCCTAATTATAATATTTATAAACCACATGATTGACTCAGGTTTCACTAAGAATTGTGATGCTCTCTGATTCCTTATGGAGAGGGAATACTAGATTCTTTTTATAAGCAAATGGAAGTTGTCAAGCAAAAAAAAAAAAAAAAACAAAACAAAACAAAACAAAAAAAACCCCAAACAACAACAACAGAAACATACTGTTAAAATATGATGGGATAGTAAGAAACTCAGTATTAAATACTAGTTTCTGAAAGCTTAAAGAGAAAATGAAGGAAGAGGAAGACAGAAAGAGTGTGAAGAGATTCTGTAGTGAAATCTATTTATCAGTATGAGTCACGGTCACACAAACTTGAAAGCACTGTCTGGAGAACTATTTATTGTATTCCATTATCTATACATGTATCATGGGTGTCGGGGACAGTCACCCAATGAATCTGCACATGTATAAACTTTGAGCACACACAGATGGGAAGTAAGCAAATTCCTATGTGAAGTGTCCACTTTGAGCTTATAAGCCTTGGAAATGAATTTACTCAAGTGCTAAAAAGACAACAGTTTACAAAATGATTTTTAAAATGGTGAAGACTTCACTATACTACCACATAGATCATTTTAGTGAGCTGCAAAGAAACTGAAGATAGTCAGCAAGTCGCTGGCTGAAATGGGGAAAAGATTAGACACGTTTCCAAAGGGAAAAAATGTATGGAAACTCAGAGAAGTGTTATTGAATCAGCATTCTATAACCCCTTGAGAGGCCAGAAGACTTCAAGACTCTAGCTAAGGGCATACCCCCTTCTTACCTAGTGTTTATAGTCTAGAAAATATGTTCTGAAGGTGAATGTAACTCAAATTTAAAAGAGCATGCATTAATGATATTTAATATATTCAATATTTTTATTTGTAACAAAATACTCACAAATATAAACTGAATATTTTCTCACTAAAATATAATATATTTATGATTTGTAGGACAGTGGAAAAGATAAATTCAAATTTTCCTTATACAATGTATTTAAAATTGTGATTTACAAAATGATTTCAAATGGGTTCAATGAAATTTTAGTTAGTTGACCAGTGCTTTATTGCAGCCTACTATTGTATTTTCAACATGGAATTTATTATTAAAATTTTATTTTACTTTTTCAATGTGTATAATATTCTAAGAACATGTAAAACAATAAAAATTAAATATTATATATTTTCAATCTTTAAACAGACATCTTTGTGTGTTTTTCTATACTTTTCTAAAATCCAATTATGTAGTTCAATATCAGAATGGTCATTTCTTAGTAGATAGAAAAATGTGATGCTCAAATGGGGTTAGTAGACATGCATTACCTCTCATGTGGTTTGACACTTGTGCAGTGTTAACCTCATTAATTCTGTTCACATTTTTCCTTCTAATTGTGTCTTCGTGTCTGTGGGGCTGTGAGCATACGGAGTATGGATCGCGTGTGTGCTGAGTGCTCTTTTGTGCGTCCTCAGAGGACAGAAGAGGACATGAATGCTCTGCCCTATCTCTCTCAACCTCATTTCTTTAAGACAGGGTTCCTGACAGAACCCTGACTTAGGCGATTTCCCATTATCCTCCTCTTTCCCCTACTCAACAGAGCTGTGGTTACAGACATGCACATGGCATTTCATGTGAATGTAGAATCTGTACTCAGGTCTGCATGCAAGTACCCTAACCCTCTGAGTCATCTTTCCAGTCCTTGTTCACCTTTTGTACTATTTTCTTCAACATCACTATTCTTTCACTTGAGCTTCATTGGATTAAATCAATATTCATAGAGCTTTGTCTTGTGTGTTACTGGGGTGTTAAGAGCAATTTTCAGCATCCATACTTCTTTAGCTGCTCTAAAGTAATCCTTAATGGCACAGAAACTAGTAACAGGAAATTAATTTACTCAAACATTTTTGAAGAGGTGATTCTTGGTATCTTCTTGATTTCAAATGCTTAAGGTTTCTAAGGATCTGGAATGATGAGTCAGACAACTAAAAATCTTATAACATGTATTTTTGTTAAAATGCTGAATACCAAAAAATGTGGAAATAGTCTTAATATATTAATGATTGCAAATTTCATAAATTTGAACAAAGCCCGGAGATGTGATTTTATATGAACAGTGGAACATTCTTGGAACAGATTTCATCTGTTTTTGCACAAAGGTGACAGAAACTGTCAGTAAGAACTTGTTCTGATTCTGGAATGAAATAGTCCTCTCCTCTAACAGGACTCCTTCTCCGGCCTTCATGGTTTACTCTCTTCAACCGGAAGCAGCACACAGGAAATATGACCTGGGTGTCCTAGGCTAGAATCACAGCAGTTCGGGCAAGAGATGGCTCAGCAGTAAAGCATTTACTGCTGGTGCAGAAGACCTGAGCTCAGTGCCCAATAGCCACATGTGGCTCAGAACTGCCTGTAACTTCAGTCCCAGAGGCCCAATGCCTTCTCCTGATGTCTGCCTGCACATGCCTGTACACACACACACACACACACACACACACACACACACACACACACACA
>NW_026592666.1:6678179-6733179 GCF_907164565.1 Psammomys obesus | reverse complement strand
AATACATAAATAAATTTTAAAACAAAAAGTAATATAAATAAAATAGAAGATGCCTTCTAAGGGCTTTTTAAAGAAAAATTGGTAAGAGTTTAAAATAAGATATATAGCAGACAAAACACTACATATGTATAATGGAATTCTATCCAGAACTACGACAAATTATAGGCAGTACCAAATCTTCATCTTAATAAAATTCTAACTGAAAAAAATCAATTAAGTTTTTAATTAAAATTATTCACTACACCCTCACCTCAGTAAACACCACATTTGGGTTTGAAATTCCTACTTGGAAATTTCTAATATTCTCTTTATGACGCAGTGTTCTATTCAATTACTCACAGAAACTGAATTAGGGGTTGAAGGTCAAACTCCTTTCCTCATATATACTGTAAGATGACATCACGAGAACCCCTGCAATCTTGCTTTTCACAGTGAACAGTCATCTTTTTTTCCTGTGATTTTCTCCATTCACAATTATTCTTCAGACACTGAACTGAGCCATACCATCTCTGAAAAATCTCTTCCAGTCTTAATTGCTTTTCCCATAATATGTGAATACATATTAGTTAAAGTTCTTCATTTGTATATGATATATAATCTATCATCTGTTTATTTATCTATCATTTGTCTATCTACCTACCTATCTATATATTTATGTAGTATGTATCTATCATCTATTATCTAGCTACTTATCAATTATCTCTCTATCATCTATCTATTATCTAGCTACTTATCAATCATCTATCTATCTATCTATCTATCTATCTATCTATCTATCTATCTACCCTCTCTTGATCCTCTGTCTGGAAATGAAGAAGAATGTGTGGCATGATTTCAGTCTCAGAGTGTAAAGCCTAACAATGAGCAGATTTCAAATCATAATGCACCGTACAAGGCAGAAACTTTGCGACTGGCCAGGCAAGTAGGTGTGCGTAATAAGAAATTAGTTTCTTCTTCCTCCACCTTTTTTTTTTTTTTTTTGTCTTTTCATAGCCCAAAAGACTGTATACTGCCTTCTGTCCAGGTGGGTGCTCCAGTGTCTATACATTCACACGGTGATCTCATGCAGAGAAGCCCCCATAAGTATACCTATAAGAGATATTTAGCCACATATATGAGAATTACCCACTCAGACTAGTGGACATATAAAACTACTGCAATCATTCCAATTAAAGTTACAGTTAATATGTGATTTTAATGTTATCCATGTGTCAACCCTATTACCTTATTTCTAATTTTAAACTGTACTTTGGCAAGAAGTGAAGATGTTTACAAAAATCAGATTTAATGAATTTTAATGACATTCAAATCTATTTAAATTTAATTGACTTTTAATGAGACGCTAAAAATCTTACAAGCCCATGGTAATAGCTATGATACATAAAAATAAAAATGTAGTTTATGGTCAATTCTGTCATTGTCAGCCATGACAGTTTTGTGTATACAAGTCTTGGTTGCTTACAGTACAAAGAATGAGTAAGACAAAATGTAGGAAGTTCTTGTGACCCTCAGGAGACAGTAAACAGACTATGGACTAGTCACTGGTCTTACAGAGCTATAATTCTTGAAAGTACAATGAGAACATAATTTGTCACTTCTAGGTGTATAATAACCATGATGTGCATGATACAACACACTAGCATTTTAGAACTGAAAGGCTAGTAACAAAATGTCATTACTTTTTTTTTTTTTATTGAAGTCACACCAGCAAATAAAGATAATTATTCTTGCCAAGCAAAAAACTTATCATCATTTATTTTAGGTTTATATGTTCAAAATTGCTTATTGTAATTTGGATTTTTCATTCATAAGTAGAGTGACATTATGTTGAATTCATAGTATTCTACCCTCATTCTCAGTAGGGTTTGGTTTCAGTGTGCACAGTAAGCACAAACCCACACAGCTCACTCTTGGGACATAAATCTAAAGCAGTGGCTCTTCCAGTATATAAAGCAATGCCTAGAGCAGTGGTTTTCAGTCTTCCTAATGCTGAGGCCCTTTAATACAGTTCCTTGTGTTGTGGTGACTTCAACCTTAAAATTATTTTGTTGCTATTTCATAATTGTAGTTTTGCTATTGTTATGAATTGTAATGCAAATTCCTGTGTTTTCTGATAGTCATAGGTGACCCCTGTGAAAGGGTCACCCACCCTCCAAATGTGTTGTGACCTACAGGGTTAGAGCCATTGGTCTAGAGAGAATATTTAGCAAAAGTCCAGGACATTTTGAAAGACCCCAGCCTCACACTAAGTTAAACATAGCTAATGCCATTTTGTGAGACACCACTGTTTTGTAAAACTCTGAAGGCCAGATGAGAAACTGGAAAATTACTGAGAAATCCTAGCTGTGTCACCCACTTGGGATATCTGTGGTCAGGCTGCCCCAGTCATACTAAAAACAGTTTGTGTTAATCACTCTCATAGATATCTGTGAGACTGTTTCAGCTAAGATAGGGAAAAACAAAATAACAGGTGGCGGGCCACGTCAAGGGGTCATCCTACCCCCCTTGACCACCCAGCTCCTGGAATCTTGGTGCCCCTGCCAAACTTTGACGCAAATTGTGATCTCGTGTAAACGTACCAATCAGCCCCCTGTAACCATGCCCTCTCGTTTCTGTACCAGTGCTTCTGCCTCTAAAACCCTATAAAAACCCCAGCTTCCCATCTAGGGGGCGCGGAAGTCTTCCAAAAGACTTTTTGCCCCGGGTACCTGTGTATCAAAATAAAAGCCTCTTGCTGTTTGCATCCGAATGGCCTCGTTGATCCTTGGGAGGGGGTCTCTCTGACGGAAGATACCCTCTGGGGATCTTTCATTTGGAGGCCCCAGCGAGATCTGAGACCCCCCCACCCAGGGACCAACGACCCACCTTCGGGAGGTAAGCTGGCCAGCCGTCTTTTCTGTTGTATGTATCTGTCTTGTCTGTTGTGCGCTTCTGTGTCTGTTCTGTTTGCAACCTGAGACTTGATCAAGTCATCTGAATTTGGCGGAAAGTAAGAAGGGGTCGACGGACCCGGACTTCTGTTCTGCTGGCCCGGGGAGCCGTCTCCAGGGTGAGAGGGTCTGAGTGGGTTCGAGTCCCACCGGCCCTCATCTGGAGGGTCTGAGTGGGTTCGAGTCCCACCGGCTCTCATCTGAGTGGGGGCCAATTTTTTGGCTCCCCGTCTGGGAGACGGATCTCCAACACAGTCTCCATCTGAATTTTTGCTTTCAGTTTTGCTTCGATCTCGTGCCGCGCGGCTTGTGTCGTGTTTTGTCTGTTTAAATCCTGTGTTTCTCATGTATGTATGTGTTTTTCTGTGTCTGTTTCTTTGTGGACTTGGACTGATAAAAATTTGGACAGAGGACAGTTGAAATTGAAACTAGTTCTCGGCTCGGGAGCTCGGGAGCTCGGGAGCACACGGCTGGATGACAGGACACCAAGCAATGTGCTCTCCCTCCCAAAGGAGCCGAGGAGAAAATGCTTTCAGGTGGCTGGGGAGACGTGGAGCTGGAGCTTGGGCGGGCGGTGCTCGGACACTTGGGAGTCTGTGAAATAACAATGTACAACCAGCAGGGCACGGGCTCTGCATCCCCCAGAAGAAGGGGTGGAAGATCGCCCCCCGCTCAGAGGGGAGGTGGGTCGGCGCGGCTGGACGCTCCGAGAGCTGCCTGCAGTGTTCAGGAGGGGCCCGGCCAGAAAGCAGGTTCATGACCTGCGGGGGAGGTAAGCTAGAGTAAAGCTCACAGGGAGCCAAGAGAACAGGCAAGGCTCGTGGGCTTGCTAGGTAAAAGTCCTTATACAAGGCTAGGAGGGGATTGGCACCGTAGCTGCTCCAGGACAGGAGCTGCTCTGGCTGCCACCGAGAGGGAAGAAAAACTCCTCCCCCTTGCCTTCATGCCAGCTCAACAGGAAAGAGAGAAGAGAGCAGCAGGAGCTCAAAACGCCCTCTCGCTCCTCTCTTCCCTCCTCCCACCTAGGCCACCTAGGGGGCTTGCAACTTACAGATCAAACAGTAATTTGAGATGATTGTTTTCAATTGGTTTTAAATGGTTGATATGATCAAAAATAATTGGATATGTTTTAAGGTTAAATTCAAATCCTTGTTTAAAACACGTATATGTGCCTATGTGTTTGTAGGGTCTATGAATACATATGTTTAAATAACAACAATATAAATTGCCACATGATGTGGCTCAGGAAAAGAACAAAGGTTACAAAATCTCTGAGTCAAAATGATTTTATTTCCTCTTAAGATAAAAAAGGTCTTGTTCTAAGTTGATATTGGTTCTAAAGATTGGGTTGTTTTCACTGATAAATTTTGGTCTTAAAATCTGGTTTAAACTTTTATTTGGTTTTGACTTTAAAATTATGGTTATGCTTTGTAAATTCACTCCTAAAGAAAATACTCTGCTTTGATATTGCAGGGACGAGTTTTAAAAATTGTTCAAATGTTTAAGGCTATAAAATATTTAAAGTTTATCAGGCATTTGGGTATGACAATGATCTTGGGTAATCTGACAAAATTTAAAAGTTTCTCGATCCTTTGGGGAAAAATAAAAATACTTTGATATTTATTTTATCAATTTTATTAAATAAAACCCAGCCGTATGATTTGTGCTGATTGAAAATTATTGCAGTTTTTAGAATGTATCTTATGGAGAGCTGTTTGTTTGTTAAGCTGCCTTGTTACAACCCTGGTCTTGTGGACGCAGGGCTCCAGCAGGATCATGTTAGGATAGAAAAGATTTTGATGAGAGTTTATATATTGTCTAAAAAGCAAGAGAAAGAAAAAGAATGTCTGGTTAAGCCAGAAAAAGAAAGCTAGAAACCTGAAGGTTAATGTATGTTGCAGAAGGTTAGTGGATGTTGCAGAAGGTTAGTGTATGTTGCAGAAGGTTAGTGGATGTAGTTATAGTTCATTTAAAAGGCTGGTAATTCCTCATTACAAAATGTTTTCTTATGTTCTTTTAAGAAAAAATTCTGGCTGATAGGTTTGGTATGGCTAAAATAATTCATACAGTTTAAAATTGTTCTGTACTGTTCTGTTATGCAGTTGGTTCTAAAACTTATTTAATCACTAAGTTAAAAATGTTGGTTGTGGGGGATTATAAATGCTCCACAATGTTTGCTGTATCATCATCAGCACCTAATAGCTATGTTTGGTATTGTCAGTCACAGCCTGTGGTAGCCTAACACGAGGCTAGCCACCATGATCTTTCGGGGATAGAGAGCATGTAAAACTATATTTTTGCTGCCATATCTGTTTAGGGCTTCCAGCTGAGTTCAGTTACACGTGGTTAGCCGCCATGCTAGTCCAAAGAAAGAGGATAGAGCCATGAGTTTGTGATCATTTTTGTTCAGGTATCTCAGTTATGTTCAGTCATCTGATTAGTACTACTGTTCAATTTTAATGCAAGTGATAGGAACAACAAGATTTGCTAGGCTCTCTATGAACTATGTCTGATTAAAAGATTTGCTTTGATTTTAGTTCAGAAAGAACAGATTTAAAGTTATACTAACAACTACAGTTGGCTACACCTAGTGTCTTTGTTTAGTTTTTCTTTTATACAGTTTAAAACAGATAATAAAGATAGACAAACAGATAACTCAGATATGCTGGCCCTCAGGCTTGTCAGAGATCTGATGAATATGGCATTTTAACTGTGTAAGCTTATTGTGACAGAAAGTCCTAAAATCCTGGCAGTAGCTCCCCCAAGGTCTCCGAGAAGATTTGGGCACAACGACAGATGACTGCGACTCTGGATTGTGGTATGCTAACCACTGGGCAATATTGCCTCAACTGGCCCACTGCTAGGGCCCAGCCTAAGCTGTGGACAAAGCCGGGGACATCTGAGGAGCCATTGTCTCACATTGTGAGAGGCAAGGTGAGGTCAATCTCTTCTGTTCCTCTTTCCACAGAAGCAGTAAAAGCAGTCTCTCACCTTCTGTGCCTGGCTGGACAGCCTCTGTTCAGGATGCCATGAAACAGGAGCGAGGGACACTGCCTAGGTGATGGACTAAGTAGTCATCTCTGTCATTTTGATTATATATTTATTTAGCTTATAATTTATCCTTCTCAGGTCTCTGAACACCTTGATGGCTATGCCAAGCTTACGACAGCTTTACAGCTAGAGAAAAGACAATTAGATCCACTGTTAGTTCATTGATCAGTTCATTAGCTAAAACTACTGAGTACTAGATCTCTTATTTAGAAAAAAGGACAGGTTTCCCTTGCTCACAGAATTCATGTTAGTCATCTGTGTCTTAAGATATATAGCTAGAAAAAAAAAAGATACGGAGCCTATATAGAGTCTAAAGATATAAGAGTTTAGGTTATAAAATCTAAAATGTTATTATTTGGTCTGAAAAAATGTTTCAGGGTTGATAAATACAAAAAAAAAATTAGAGTATCTAAGTTGATAAAAATAGTTTAAAACATGTTAAAAATGGGAGATACTTTAGATCTCTCCCCCCTCTTTGCTACTGTTGTGCTTATGTTATGAGATTTCAGAAGTTCAGAATTTTGACATTTATTAATAGAGTTCTGATAAGTTGATAGAACACTGACTGCTTATTATTCAGTCACCAGGTTGAGATTTTAATTTCCTTTGATTGGCTTCTGGAGATAGACTTAAAGATACTTCTCATCATGTTAAAAACATCTGTTTAATATATCTGACCCAAAAGTCATAGCTTTTAGTATGGTATTCTTAATATCTGCCATTTCTGAGATAGATTTTGACACAGAAATAAAAAAAATCAAGCATCCAGGGTTTAACACTAAAGCCAGTAATGTGTTTCTGCCTAACTTTCCAATATAAACATAGAGATGGGGACTAAAAGATGCCAATATAAAAAAGGCCAAGCTTCATTCGTGGCTAATTACCAACAGCTATGCCCACAGAAAAAATGTTATAAAACAAACAACTGATACTTATTCAGTGGGATGCAGTTTTACCTGTTACTCTCAAAATGTTCAATTTGCTGATATGTTACTTTTCTGAGTATTTAAAATTATACATTTTCTTTTGTGTACTAAAAATTTCATATAAGTTTCAGGATTTGACCTGGATCTGACATAGCTCAAAAAGATCACAGATGAGGTTTTCCCTAATCTTTCCAATTTAATAGATAAATTTTAACTTCTGTCTCCAGTCTAAATTTGTCTCAGCAGATTTTCACCTGTTCAACTCTGTTCTGGGATCAGCTATAGACTGCAAGCTGAGATCTGGACTTCCTAGAAACTGACCTGACTGCTCCCTGCCTCTTCCGGTGGATCAACTGACCAGATGCTTGGGACTGCCCTATTGCCCAGCTTTTGACTGGCATTTCAGCCTCCCCAGTCCCTGATGCCTACGTCCAACGGTCAGCATGAAGAAGCTACAGAAGACGGATCTCCGCCCAAATCCCCCCTAACAGGCTGAAATGCTAAGTCAAAAGTGGCTCCCTGACATTAGCTATTATCTTGAGCATCTGCTTAGCTGCTGACCATACTAAATTGATAAGAGATGGTTTAGTCAGTCCCCCTGGTTCACCACCCTCGTTTCCTGTTTCCTCCCTCATGGGCCCCCTAATCATAATTCTCCTGATTCTACTAGTTGGGCCTTGTATTCTAAATTGGCTGATCCAGTTCATAAAAGACCGGTTCTCTTTCGCACAAGCGTTGGTGTTGACCCAGCAATATCATCAGCTCAAACAACAGGAGACAAAAGTTAACTCTTCCTAAGCCCGAGAATGGAAGATTCCATTCTAAGTTAAAAGAAAATGGGGGAATGAAAGACCCCAGCCTCACACTAAGTTAAACATAGCTAATGCCATTTTGTGAGACACCACTGTTTTGTAAAACTCTGAAGGCCAGATGAGAAACTGGAAAATTACTGAGAAATCCTAGCTGTGTCACCCACTTGGGATATCTGTGGTCAGGCTGCCCCAGTCATACTAAAAACAGTTTGTGTTAATCACTCTCATAGATATCTGTGAGACTGTTTCAGCTAAGATAGGGAAAAACAAAATAACAGGTGGCGGGCCACGTCAAGGGGTCATCCTACCCCCCTTGACCACCCAGCTCCTGGAATCTTGGTGCCCCTGCCAAACTTTGACGCAAATTGTGATCTTGTGTAAACGTACCAATCAGCCCCCTGTAACCATGCCCTCTCGTTTCTGTACCAGTGCTTCTGCCTCTAAAACCCTATAAAAACCCCAGCTTCCCATCTAGGGGGCGCGGAAGTCTTCCAAAAGACTTTTTGCCCCGGGTACCTGTGTATCAAAATAAAAGCCTCTTGCTGTTTGCATCCGAATGGCCTCGTTGATCCTTGGGAGGGGGTCTCTCTGACGGAAGATACCCTCCGGGGATCTTTCAATTTTTATTTTTTTGTCACAACTTAACATTATACTGCCATCTAAAGAAAGATTATTTTAAATCTGTACATCAGACCCAGAGCATTTGAATTCTAATAGAGTATCCAACACAGATATGAATAAAAACGAATCACAGAGAAAGCAAAGGCAGAAAAATTTTGGTTGAAGTGAAAGATACACATTTATAAAAGTAAGGAAATGAAAAACCGAGGGTGTGACAAGAAAGGTCACAAAAGAACAAAGTAAACATGAAAAATATGTTGTCAAGAAACAGCATAAAATGAGAGATCAGTCCAGCATCTTTAGGACCATCAGTTCTCACATGCCTCACATATGCAGCTGGGCCTCATGCACATCTGTGTTCTCTGCGACACTTCACTGGCACAAAGTCAACTCTTTGAATATGCACAGACATTTTCTAAGAAACTTATAAATTCCACTTGAGTAACAAATGATGCTGGAAATCTCATATATATTTCACATTAAGATCTAAGATTTTTTTGTGTTTTTTTCTAAATAAGTATGAAAACTTTAATACAGAGTTTATTTTATATCCCAGCTGTAGCCCCTTCCCTCATTCCCTTACAATCCCATGCTTCCTCCCACATCTCCTCCCTGCCCCTCTCTAAATCCACTGATAGGGGAGGTTTTCCTCCCCTTCCATCTGACACTAGTGTGGTAAGTGGTGTTTAATATTTACTGTTGGTTTATTTTTCAGTAATACTGCTGTTAATCCTGAACAGTTGTATACCCAAATCACCACACTGAGACTGAGTTTATTTAGTTAACCTAGAACACAATACTGGGCAATAGTTACTCCATCCTAAACCTCCAAGCCTTCATAGTTTCCTAACATTTAGATTTCCTACATTATACTTGCTTTTAGTGACATATTGGTCCAGTCCATCTCTCCACATCATTCCAAGATCTCTCTTCCAGCTCTGCTCTGCTAGCCTTCTCTTGCCTTTTCTCCTCCAGCCTTTTCCTGTCTTCCGGCTCCTCCCCTCTCCACCTACTTCGTTTCCCTGCTCAACATTGTGGCTAGTTGCTTTATTTGGAAGTTTACACCAAGTTGAGACAGGATGCTTAGAAAAAGTTTCACAATGCAATGTCTGGATTGAAACCAGAGAGTGGGGAGGGAGAAATCATCATTTGAATGAACAAGGGTAAGGTGTATACATTTCAAAAGAACATTTTACCAACACACTAGTTTATCAGGTCTCATCAGGACTGGCCACAATGACCTCCTCTGTGGCCTCGCAAGATGATCAATCTTCACTTAGAAAGACAAACAGGATGGACATTGGAAGTAGGAGAAAACAAGAAACAAGACATGAGTCTACCATAGAGGGCCTCTGAAAGACTCTACCTATCAGTGTATCAAAGCAGATACTGAGATTCGTAACCAAATCTTGGACAGAGTGCAGGGAATCATATGTAAAAATAGAGAATTATTTTAATGCTAATTAAATCAAAAGCTAAATATGGCAATAATTCTCAGTCCTCTTTCATATCCAGTTACAGATTTGGAATTTTATCCAATGAATCCTACACATGATTTGACATAAGTATTGACTTTTATCAAACAAATTCTGCTCAAGGTAACTCATGAAAATTATATATCATTGTTTATCGTTTTGTCATGGCTTATGACTGACTCACATTTCTTAAAAACATTCATTTATCCTGAATTCTATGAAATGTTAACCTTCGTGTTTCCTGTTTTAAGTATTATTATTATTGGTTAACAGGTCCATCAGTTGGTGAATATATCTACCACCTGTTTGTACCAATATCATAATTTTTAAATATTTTTATTTTAATTTTTATTAATTACACTTATTCACTTTGTATTCCCCCATAAACTCCTCCCTCCTCCCCTCCCAATCCCACCTTTCCTCCCCCTTCTCCACTCATGCCCCTCCCCAAGTCCACTGATAGGGGAGGTCTTCCTCTTCTTCTTTCTGATCCTAGTCTACTAGGTCTCATCAGGAGTGGCTGCATTGTCTTCCTCTGTGGTCTGGTAAGGCTGCTTGCTCCCCCATCAGGGTGAGGTGATCAAAGAGCAGGCCAATCAGTTCATGTCAGAGGCAGTCCCTCTACCCATTACTATGGAACCCACTTAGACACTGAACTGCCCTGGGCTACATCTGTGCAGGGGTTCTAGGTTATCTCCATGCATGGTCCTTGGTTGGAGTATGAGACTCTGGAAAGACCCCTGTGCTTAGACTTTTTGGTTCTGTTGCTCTCCTTGTGGAGCTCCTATCCTCTCCAGATCTTACTATTTCCCACTCTGGCTAAAATGCTCAATCCCCATCTCATCCGGAAAGGCAAAGAGGATGGACATCAGAAGAAGAAGAAAGTAGGAAACAAGTTAAGAGCCTCCCACAGAGGGCCTCTGAAAGGCTCTGCCCTGCAGACTATCAAAGCAGATGCTGAGACTTACGGCCAACTGTTGGGCAGAATGTATGGAATCTTTTGAAAGAAGTGGGAAATATACTTTTAAGAGGTCCCTCAGTTGGTGGATGTATCTACCCCATTTGTTCCAAAGTCATATATATTTTTTTTCTGTTTCTGGTTAAATAATTAATTTGGTAGTGGCAATAAGACAAACCTGTTTTCTCTTTTTATTAGATATATTTCCTTAGATAGTTAAGTTGCCAAAAACATTTTACACTTAAAGTCTAGGTATGGTGGTATATGTTTATTATTTTAGCTGCTCAGGGATCTAAGGCAGGAAAATTTATAGTTTGAAGCTAGTCTGGGCAATTTTTCAAGACCTTATTCAAAATAAAATTATTTTAAAAGTCAACAGTATCGTAGTTATATGCCAGTGGCTTAGAATGTACAAGATAATGCTTTGACCATTAGTACCATTATTCACCATGAAAAGGCTTCCTCTTCTCTAACCTTCTTCCCTCTGTCCTTCACTGAGCTCACACCCACCTCCCCCAATACTTTGCCATTTTTTTCACTACTTCTTTGCAATGACAAATCCCTTTCTTGTCTAACCCTCTGTGGCAGCTGCTCTTGCATCGACTCCAAGTGGTATGACACATCCGTAAGATTCTTTTGATTTAAAAGAAGTAATTAATTAGCTAGCTAACTGACTGACTAACACTTTCTGCTTTTAATGAATCACATGACATTCTCTGCCTCTTTGTGAAGTCCTTCCTAGTGTTCCTTCTGAATTTTTAGTTCTTATCCCCATTATTGTCTTGTCATGTGACACTAATCTAGGATTGTATTTGTAATAGCTTCTTGAAAGCCGAGAACCAATACCTTTGCTCATCATAGTGTTTGCTGTAAAACAATAACCAAGTAATTCTTTCCCATTGTAGGCCCCACTGAAAACAAAATGTCTGAAGTAATTACATGAACAAATGGGTCCATGAAGGAATATAAATCGCTCAAGATAAGAAAGTAGGCATGTGATAGGACACATGTATGGATTTCCTTCCAATGTGTCTGCTTTTCTGTCAAACAAAATATTAGTGAAACAGAGAAAAAAAAATCTGAGAAGAGTCAAAGCATCAAGTGCATTGAATAAATGTGTCATTAATAAGAAACAACTGTAATGCCAAAGTTCATGCTAGAGATATGTTTATTTAAAATGAACCTGAATGAACAAATCCTCAGAAAATAATGAGAAGAGAAATATAGAAAAATGAGTAGTACCAGAAGTGATTCAAGCATTTATGTAAGAGTTAAAATGCCTGCTCTTTCTTGTAGTACAGTTGAAAGGTCAAAGGTCAAGGTTAATTTGTCATCAAAAAAATCATTTGTTTCCAGGTAGATTATGATGCTGAGTCCTGGAGTGGCAAATATTCATTGATCAGTTCTAGATGTTGGAGAAGCCATTTGATGTCCAGAAGGTAGAAAAACCATCATGAGACAACCGGGATGTTTAGAAAGCTGATCCGCAAAAGCCAGAGCTAAAGCCTGGCTGATAGTAAGACGACTGGATACTCTTGGAAGAAAAGTACCCGGGGCGGTAGAAGCCGGATCCACAGCCCACAGAGCGAATGCCAGAGTTTCCAAACCCAAAAGATCCAAAACCCGAGTTGCCATATCCAAAAGATCCGGTAAAGCCTCCTTGGCAAGGGCTGGAGAAGTACTGCTTGGGCCGGAAACAGGATGTCTGGAACGACCGGGTCCCCACGCAGGGTGAGTGGCTCTCAAGTGGCTCACCGAAGGTCTCCTGCTGTCCATTGTAGAAAGAGGATCCCAGCTGGAAGTTCTTTGGAGAATAGACTACATTGTTGGTGGGGTAGAAAGAGTTGTAGCTGGAGACTGGCTGCCTCAAGAAACCTCCAAAGGACTGTGAGGAGAAGTTTCCGGAGTTGCAGACGTAAGACATGTTGTCAGGAGTTCTGGTTTCAGTTGCGTTGCAGTGATGAATCTGCGAGTGTGAGTACCACCACTGTCTAGCCTGGGTCCTTATATACCAGAGAGATGGGTGTAGTAGCCTGTGTCCATTTTAACAAGAATGCCTAATTAGGCTCCAGTAAAAACGAAATACTTTAACCTTCAAAGGACTTTTTATGAATGCGCACTTCTAAATGAAGGAATTTCATTAGTTTTCAAAGCAATTATTCATGAAGTAAAAATGCAATTTCTCAGTATCTATATTGGGTCGAATGAAAGCCACCATAACCAAATCTTTAAGATAAACGCTTTATTCACTCCAGCCTTAAAAATCTGATCAAATGGATGAAGTAGCAATAATCCTGCAGAGTCCAACACCACAGAAGTTAGTATTCTAGTATTCTGGAAAGAAAATCATGATCCAAGTTTAGAAGCTTGATTGAAAACAGAAAAATAAATCCCCATTTTTATTTTTTTTTCTCCAAATGTTGTGGGTTTTATGAACAGAAAAGATACAATACTAATCCTTGAGAGGAAAGAAATTTAAGTGCTATGTTTACGACACAACTTGTCTGCACAGGACTGTGTGAGGCTGAGAGGACCAAAGTTTGTATGAGTGCCTACAACCTTACATTGTGAAATATTTAAGTCACTGAACCCTTTGTTGTCTTGCCTTTCTCTTTTCTTCTTTCTCTTTTCTGATCTTTCCTTCTGTGTAACACATTCAGGGCCTCAGGTATGCTCTACTACATTGGTTATGCTGCCCTCGGATTTTTTGAATTAGAATCTGGTGTCCCCATACATTCATTGCTTCACATCAGGAGTCATGAGTCAAACTTAACAAGCTTCATTATCAAAATAAAATATTTTAATCTTCATAAAATGTATCTCTTCTCCCCTTGGTGGTACTGTTGTCACTCATAAGAAAGTAGCAAGTCCTGAACATTATTCTACTGCTATACAAGTTTTCCTTTCATTTGATGGAATTGTCATTACATAAAGTTTTACAACAATTAAGAAATGTGAAGAGTGTCTGTCTCATGTAGATGTCACAGAAGGATTTAGACTTTTAAGAATTGATGGTTATAAATGACCCTTATAAATTGACATATGGACATATGGATAGGGAAGGATATGAAATGGGGTGGGAATGTGAATTGGTGAAGAAATTACTCTTGGTTCTCTAAGGCTGTATATCTATCAATTAACTCAAATATTTTTTATTATAGTTTTTTAAAAAAATTTAATATTAGTTACAGTTTATTAACTTTGGATCCCAGTTGTATCCCACTCCCTCATTCCCTCCCAATTCCACCCTCCCTCCCTAATCTCCTCCCTGCCCCTTTCCAAGTCCACTGATAGGGGAGAACCTCCTCCCCTTTCATCTGACCCTGGTTTATCAGGTATCTTCAGGACTGGCTGCAAAGTCCTCATAGAAAACTAAGTGTTGGGATTTTTCTGTGCTCTTTCATAAGGCCCAGCATGAAGATGATTTGCTGGTATAGGAAATTGCTTAAATAAACTCATAGAATTGGAAAAAAAAATCTTGTGTCATCCATTCTCAGCATAAATTATACATTGAAAATGAACTGGGACTAATTTCAAGAAGAATTATTGTTACTTGGTCTAAATTTTAAGGAAAAACCAAAAATGAGCTGTTCTTTTGGGGTTTTGAGAATACTGAATCAGGTTGCTGTAACTAGAATTCCAATCTGATAAAAAAAAAAAAAAGAACAACAAAACACACAAAAAAATAACTGTGGTGTTTGCTAAATTTTCCTCAATCTGTAAACTTTATGAGTCTGAATATCTTAAGCTAGCAAAAGAAAGAAAGAAAATGATGCTCTTTCACCAAAAAAAAAAAAAAAAAGTTTGTTCTGAAGCAGAAGGAAATGTTCTTTAATATGAAACAAATCAACCAGCACTGAAACCACACCAGGACAACCCTCTGCACTTTCCCCTTCTCCACCTCCAGACATCAGTCTTCATTAGATTCCTACACTGACCTGGAACACGAGCCGTGGAAATCAAGGAAATATGACCCTCACTTTGGGCATTTTGCAATACTTGTCAGAAGCACCTGAAAACAATTTAAGTCAAAGTGATATATGCTCCCTTCACACTGAGAAAGCACCTCCTGGTGATGGCTCCTTTGGCCTGACACCTCAAGGCAATTACTTTGTACGCTTCCTTTAAAACTAGGACCCTTACCAGGTTACGGAGACTCTTTTCAGTGAGAACAATGATCCTGATTAGAGGTAGGAATATATTGGATATTATTATCTCAAGTTTTGTTCCTTTTAATGAATTTTAGCATCTAAGATTAATAATCTTTAGAATTCAAGCTAGCCCAGTGCATAAAGCATTTAGCTCACAGCATAGTAAACCACCCCACCCCACCCACCCATACACACACATGCAATAGAAGTCAAGGTGGATATTTAATATCTGAATTCCATTCTTAGGAGATATAATAATCTCTCATGTATTTCTAAAGACATTCAAACTGTGGACCACGTTTTTAAAAAGTCCTCATACATCTTGAGTATCAGTGTTGGGACGACACTGTTCATCGTGGAAGCTTGCCATTTTGAGGCAGCAATCAGTGAGTGTTTTTGTTTAAAAGAAATGACGATGAGTGGATCAGCGAGCAACTTTGCTAGCCAGATGGCAACAATTTTTGGACAGATTGTGCAACGGGTATCAATTATTTTTAATTAAGCTAGCTTCCCTCAGCCCAGACACTCTACCTCCAAAGCAGTTTTCTGAGTGATGTGCAGGGTGACCTTTGCTGAGGGAGGATGAATAATAGCTTTGAAGATTGAACACTATTACCCGAATTCCAGGGCCACAGACATCACTGCTCTATCCAGTTGTGAAACCACACAAAAAGTAAGTATGCATGACTATGATGTTATTTTCGATTCAATTAAAGACGCAGGCAACCTCTGTTCCTACGCCATGAGGATGACGCATGCAAGGACAGGGATATATAAGTGCTCTGTGTCCGAGAAGGGACATTCAAACTCTGAACATCCTCCTCATCTCATCCACAAGTCCCATCTTCTCTCAGCATGTCCTGCAACAGCTGCTCTGGAAACCTCACCCCGTCCTTTGGGGGTCAGCTGCAATACCCCATCTCTTCCTGTGGTTCCTCCTACCCCAACAATGTCTTCTACAGCACTGACCTCCAGACTCCCATCACCCACCAGCTGGGCTGCTCTCTCCAGAGCGGGTGTCAGGAAACCTGCGAGCCCATCGGCTGCCAGACCTCTTACGTGGTGTCCAGCCCCTGCCAGAGGCCTTGCTACCGCCAGAGGATTCCAGTGTCCTGCAGCCCCTGCCAGTCAGCTTTCTCGGGATCTCTGGGCTTTGGTTCCAGGGGCTTCCAGTCTTTTGGTTGTGGCTACCCAACCGTGGGCTTTGGATCCCGTGGTGGTTTCCAGTCAGTGGGATGTGGTACTCGCACTTTCTCATCCCTAAATTGTGGATCCAGCTTTTACCGCCCAACCTGCTTCTCTTCTAAAAGCTGCCAGTCTGTTTCTTACCAGCCAACCTATGGGACTGGCTTCTTCTGATCTTATTCTGGCGAAATTAGAAATGTAAAAGGTGCCTACTACCTACTGTGTTAAGAGCCACACTGTCTTTTCATCTCCTATATTAATTAGCCTAGAAATTTGACTTCTACTCACTCTTATGAGTTCCCATGATTGGAAAATATATTTAATTGGAGAAGGATGCTTAATTGTTTTCTTATCATTTTCTAGGCATGCAAAACTCCAGCAAAATTTTTCTTCACATATCTCTTAGTAATTACCCAGACTGTCAATGTCTTGACTTTTACAAAGGGGAGGGTTGAAAATTTAAATAAATGTATGCACTGAACATCCATATGTCTGTGAATTCCATTATTATTACTTTCATTTCCTTGTCTTCAACACTACTTCAAAATATCTCTGAGTTTTTCTGTTTCTTGTGCTTGCCATGTTAATTTTAAAGAGCAAAGTCATTCTTTTGTATTTGTAGAAACTTTTCAACTTTTCTGATCACTCCATATGTTAATACTTTTTCACACAATGAATTGAAAGGAACACATTATTAGAATGACAAACTTACACTGATTTTCTGCTGTGTACAGAATTATAAAACATATTTTGTAAAAAATACTGGTAGTTCAGAGGAAATATTAGGTAAATTGCCATATAATGTTGGAATAGAGATACTTCTTATAAAATACATTCTAAATATATGCAAAATTGCAGATAAGTAAGAAGTTACAGATCATGAGTCAAGTGGAAATGGGATTCAGTGCCCCAATCTTCACTGCAGGGTAAATAATATTTAAATGAAATCTCTAGCACATGCGCCAGTTGCTAACAAGTAGAGCTGGCATTGTTCATCTTTTAATGGTATATTTTGGTGATGTCCCAGTTTGGTCCTTTGTTTCTGGAGTGTGATGAAAAGCATTAAAAATAAACTGCTTAAAAACCACGTAAACACTATTCAGTTTCAGGTCTGACCTGGTGTAGGGGTGGGAAAATGTTTGAATAATGGACTGTGTCATGAGACGTCATCGCTTAATTCCAGGGATCATTATCAAAGTTGGCAATCATCTACCCTCAGGCTCACCAGGCGCTAGTTTTATTCCAGTTACGTGTCAGCATCCAGTTTCATTTGTTAAATGTCTCACAATTTTCCTTTGATCTATAATCAACAGTAACTTTGTCACCATATGAAATGACTGGCACAGGGAACTACCAGCTTACATTTGCCATGGTTCATCTAGTGTGGTGGAAGTTTTAAGTAAAGCAAACTCTTAGTTAAATATGAAACTAGAGAAGTCTTCCATGAAAGAAAAAGCAAAAGCAAAACCAAGCCAAACAACAACCAAAAAACAAAAATAAAAAAAAACCTCACCTCATCTAACAAAATAGACTACTTTTAATTCAAAGACAGCACACAGAAGAATCCCCATGAAAGAATTTATTTTTTATTATTATACACAAGACAATCTGTACCGTAAAAAGGATGACCTGCCTGGATAGTCTTCCTTTGTGGTCTGGCAAGACCACATATACAGGGGCAAGTGATCAAAGAGCAGGCAATCAAGTTCATGACAGAGGCAGCGCCTGTTCTCCTTACTCGAGAACCCATATAGAAACTGAGATGCCAATTGATTACATCTGATCAGGGGGTCTAGGTCCTCTCCAGGCATGGTCTTCGGTTCATGCATCAGTCTCTGCAGGACCCACTGGGCTCAGATTTTTTAGCTTTGTATGTTGGTCTCCTTGTGGAGCTCCTGTCCCTTCCATGTCCTTCTATCCGCACCCCCAACTCTTCCATAAGACTCCTTGCTACTGCCCAAAGTTTGACTGTGAGTCTCAGCATCTGCTTCCATCCCCTGTTGGGTGGAGCCTTCCAGAGGACCCTCTATAATAAGCTCTCATCTTGTTTCCTCTCTTTCATCACTTCTGGTGTCTATCCTGTTTGCCATTCTAAATTAGATTTAAACATCCTCCCTAGGGTCCTCCTGAGTGTTTAGCCTCTTTAAGTCTGTAGATTTTAGTGTGGCTACCCTATATTGCATGGCTAATATCTGCTTATAAGTGAGTGTATACCATGCCTGTCTTTCTGTTTCTGGTCTGCCTCACTCAGGATGATCTTTCTAGCTCCATCCATTTGCCTGCAAATCCAGGCAGTCTTGATGAGAAGTGATAATGGGTAGATGGCAGAGGAGGAGAACTCCCCCGTTCAGCAGACTAGGGGAAGGGGAGAAGGGGGAGAAGAGAAGGGTGGGACTTGGGGAGTTGATGGAGGGGGCTTCAATAAGGATATATAATGAATAAATTGTGAAAAAATGAAAGTAAAAAATTAAAATGTAAAAAGATTACCGACATGCAGACTGGTCTTTTTAAATGTTCCCTCACTTTCTCACTCAGTGTGAGCTCCATAGCCACACACTGCATGATACAGTAATACCCACTAACTACCAGTAGGTGGAGGTAGTGGGAACGTTAGGTGTGCATGAAGTATGGGCTTAAATTTGTTCTGTGTCTGAACACAAAAAGAATAATCTATTTTTGTATAGAATGTTTTCCCTATTTTGGGATTTTTGTTTTTCCATATGAAGTTTGGAATTGTTCTTTGAAGGTCTGTGAAAAATTGTGTTGGTACTTTGATGAGGATTGCACTGAATCTGTAGTTTGCCTTTGGTAAGATGGCCATTTTCACTGTTAATCTTATAGATCCATGAGCATGGGAGATCTTTCCATCTTCTGGTATCTTCTTCAATTTCTTTCTTCAAAGACTTGATGTTCTTGTCATACAGGTCTTTGACTTCCTTGGTTAGTTACACCAAGATACTTTATACTATTTGTGGCTATTGTAAAGGATGTGGCTTCCCTAATTAATATCTCAGCCCATTTGTCATTTGTATACAGGAGGACTACCTTTTTTTAAATTAACTTTGTATCCAGCCACCTTGCTGAAGGAGTTTATCAGCTGCAGGAGTTCTCCAGTGGAATATTGGATCACTTATGTTTTCTATCTCAAATAGCAATACTTGAACTTCTTTCTTTCTGATTTGTATCTCCTTGATCTCCTTTAGTTGTCTTATTGCTCTGGCTGGAACTTCTAGTACAGTGAAGGGATAGAGAGAGAGTGGACAACCCTGTCTTGTTCCTGATTTTAGTGGGAGTGATTTGAGTTTCTCTCTATTTAGTGTGATGTTGGCTATCAGCTTTCTGTATATAGCTTTTATTATGTTTAGGTATGGGCTTGTATCCCTGATCTCTCCAAGACTTTTATCATGAAAGGGTGTTATTTTGTCAAAGGATTTTTCTGCATCTAGTAAGATGATCATGCTTCTTTTTTCTTTCAGCTTGTTCATATTGTGGATTACAATGATGGGTTTTCTTATGTTAAACCATCCCTGCATCTCTGGGATGAAGCCTACTTGATCATGGTGAATGATACATTTGATGTGTTCTTGAATTTGGTTTGCAAGTATCTTATTGAATATTTTTGCAACAATATTCATAAGGGAGATTTGTCTGAACTTTTCTTTCTTTGTTGAGTATTTATGTGGTTTAGGTCAGAGTGACTGTTCTTTCAGCTTCTACTTTGTGGAATAGTTTAATGAGTATTGGTATTAGCTCTTTATTGAAGTTCTGGTGGAATTCTGGAGTGAAACCATCTGGCCCTGTGCTTTTAATTTTATTTATTTTTATTTTTGGTTTGGAGACTTTTGATGATTACTTCTATTTCCTTAGGGGATATAGAATTATTTAATTTGTTTATCTGATCTTGATTCAACTATCAATAAAATTGATCACTTCATTTAGATTTTCCAGTGTTGTGGCATATAGGCTTTTGAAGTAGGGCCTAATGATTGTTTGGATTTCCTCACTGTCTATCATTTTTTTCCCACATTTTCATAACTGATTTTGTTGATTCAGATGGTGTCTCTCTGCCTTTTAGTTAGTTTGACAAAGGGTTTGTCTATGTTGTTGATTTTTCTAAAAAGACATAAAACAAAACAAAACAACAACAAAAAATGGCTATTGGTTTTTTGATTCTTTGAATTGTTCTTTGTTTCTAATTTATTGATTTCAACTGTAAGTTTGATTATTTTCAGCCCCCTACTCCTCTTGGGTGTGTCTGTTTCTTTTTTATTTCTATCTTTCAGGTTTGCCATAAAGTTGCTTGTATGAGATGTCTCCAATTTATTTATGAAGGCTTAGTGCTATGAACTTTCCTTTTTTGATTTATTTTAAAATTAGTTACAGTTTATTAACTCTGTATCCTAGCTGTAACCTGATCCCTTATTGCCTCCCAATCCCACCTTCCCTCATCTCCTCCCTGCCCCTTTCCAAGTCCATAGTTAGGGGAGGTCTCCTCCCCTTTCAATTGACCCTAGCTTATCAAGTTTCTTCAGGACTGGCTGCAAAGTCCACCTGCATTAATTGTGTCCCAAAAGTTCGGGTATGTGGTGCCTTCATTTTAATTAAATTCTAGGAAGTCTTTAATTTCTTTACTTCTTCCCTAACCCAGCTGCTGTTGAGTAGAAAGTTGTTTAGTTTCCATGTGTGTAGGCTTTTTGTTATTGCTGTTGTTGTTGTTGTTGAGGTCCAGCTTTAGTCTGTGGTGGTCTGATAGGATACAATGGATAAGTTCAATCTTCTTTCTTATTTGAGGCTTGCTTTTTGACAGACTCTGTAGTCAATTTTGGAGAAGGTTCTCTGAGGTGCTGAGAAGAAGGTATACTCTTTTGTGTTCAGGTGAAAATTTCTGTAGATGTCTCTTAGGTCCATTTGATTCATGACATCTAGGAGTGTCATTATTTCTCTGTTTAGTTTCTGTTTTATTGACCTGTTCTTTGGTGAGAGTGGAGTTTTGAGTTTCCCACTATTAATGTGTGGGGATTGATGTGTGGTTTAAGCTTTATTAATGCTCTGAAGTTAGTGAGCTGAGACAATGTGCTCAGACAATGTGCTTGCTGGGTGACACATTTTAGAGAACCTGTGAGTTCAGAGATCTTGCTGGTCTCCTTAGAGAGATGGGTTGAGCTTTGGAGCAGTGTTTGGGGTTGCTTTTGTGGGTCCCAAGGGTCAGGAGACCCAAGGTTGGAGCCCTGTACCCCAAGTACCAGAAGGTATCTACTCCACTGGACAGTGAGAATGGGCACCAAGGTTGGAGCTGCAAGCTGGAATTCATGGGATGGTGAGAGAGGGCTCCTAAGTTGAGAGCCTTGCCCCTGGTGAAGGAAGGTGTCCTGTCCTGGGATGGTCAGAATGGGCATCCAGGGTTGAGCTGTCCATACCCAGTCCTGGGAAGGCATCCATAGATGGTAGGATCGAATGGGTGGACAGGGTTGAGGCTGTGCCACATGGGAGACCATAAACTTTTCTCGGGACTAGCCTGGTGACCTGAAGTTGAACCTCTGAATTTCCCTGTGGGCTCTCCTTTCACCTGGAAAACACAGACGTTGAGGTTTGGGGTTCCACAGTAAGGCCTGGCTGTCGGTCACTCTGCTATCACTTCTGAGCTTCTGTTCAGATACCATGTTTGACTGGCACTGCCATTTTGGATCCTAGATGTTTTTCATTTTAATCATATATTTAATTTACCTTCCAGAGTCTATAATACCTGATTTCCAGAATCATGTGCCAAATTCACTGCATACATTTTTTTTTGACTTCTGCTTTACTTTCAGAATCAGACTAAGTGCACTGAGAAAAAATAACCAACATTTCCTAGAGACATTGTTTGTAGGTTGATGGAAATTGAATTTGGGGGGAGCGTCAGAGGGTTGCCAATGCCTCTTGAACCCTGAGAATTGTGATTTTCTTTATACATATTTGTCAATGAGGTTCAGTAGTGAAACTGAAAATGGGAGGTAAGGATTCTAGCACTTTTTTACTATCCAAATTCATCTAGAGAGTTTTGAGACTCATTTTTTTTCTTGTCTGGAAAACTGCATTAAAATAGTTATAGACTTAGGTTTTTTGTCTATGCATAGACCTCACTTATAAATTATATAATGTCTTGTTCTTGGTGTGAACATTTTTAGTTAACATCTTAATTGCTTTGTTTTTCTGGGTCAGCAGAAGTCAGCAGAAATTCTTTTTTTTAATTGTGACTATTTATTTATTTATTTAGTACAGTTTATTCACTTTGTATCTCAGCTGTAAGCCCCCTCCCTCATCCCAGCCCAATCCCATGCTTCTTTCCTCATCTCCTCCCATTCCCTCCCCAAGTCCACTGATAGGAGGTCTCCCTTCCCTTCCAACTGAATATATTCTATCAGGTCTCATCAAGGCTGGCTTCTTTGTCTTCCTCTGTGGCCTAGTTATGCTGGTAACCCCAGCATGATGATCAGAGAGACAGCCACTGAGTTCATGTCAGAGACAGTCCTTGTTCCCCTTACTAGAGAACCCACTTGGACATTGAGCTGCCATGGGCTGCATCTGTGCAGGAGTTCCAGGTTATTTCCATGTACGGTCCTTAGTTGGAGTATTAGTCTCAGAAAAGACCTGTGGGTCCAGATTTCTTGGTTATGTTACTCTCCATGTAGAGCTCCTGTCCCCTCAAGGTCTTTCATCTCCCCTTTCTTTCATAAGATTCTCTGCACTCTGTCTAAAATTTGGTTATGAGTCTCAGCATCTGCTTTGATACCCTGTTGGGTAGAGTCTTTCAGAGGCCTTAAATTCTTTCAGAAATTCTCCTTGCATTTCAGCCAAGTCTTCAAGTGTGAATGATAATATTCCTATAGTTTCTTTATTCCAAATAAGGATCACAACTAAATGTAGAAATACATGTTTTAAAAAAAATTAAATAACATGTAATTGGCATGTAATGAACTCCCCAAAACTTGAATGCAAATCTACAAGGAAATCAATAATAACAGGAACAATACATTTAGCTGTAAGATTGCACATATTTATTAGATTAAAATTTTGATTTTTCAACTTCTATTGGATGAAAATCAAACTATATACATCAGTTTTCCATGGCAAGGACAGAGAGGAATAATTTGAGGATATGCATAAATTCTAGAATCCCCCAGGAACTGAGAATGAGAGAAGTTGTTAACTGGAGAAATAACAGATAGCAAGAGGAAGTAGGCAAGAAAACAATGGCTTCAGGGCATATAGACTTTGACTTTTCATATCATAGGAAGTAAGAGAGAGATTCAACATCTTAATCCATAGAGGATATTGCCACAGGTTGTTTTATAACAAGGTTGCCAGACACCAGCAGCCGGATGGACTGGGTAGTAGAATCTGTACTCAGAACCCAGGAAAGGGAAGCCAGAGACTCCATAATTCACAGATTCAAAGCCATTTGATCCACAATCCATTATGTAGCACCTTCTACATCCATAACCCAGGCAATGAAAGATGCTGCACCCAAAGCCCAGAGACCCAGAATATGTGCCCTGGCAGGGACTGCAGGGTGTGCAGCTCCTGGGGTAGTAGCAGGGCATCTGGCAGGGGCTGGACACCACACAGGATCTCTGGCAGCTGGTGGGCTCAAAGCAGGTCTCCTGACAGCCACTGCTTAGAGAGGAGCCCAGCTGGCAGGTGCTGGCAGGAGCAGCTGGAGGTGCTGTAGAGCAGGTTGCTGGGGCAGGAAGAGCCACAGGAGGATCCTGATGTGGGCAGCAACACCTAGGAGAGGGAGAGAAGTTTCCAGAGCAGCAGTTACAGGTCATGTTGAGAGGAGATGTGAGCTCAGCTGGATGTAACTGAGAGGATTCTGAGTGTGAATGTCACCCTGTGGAGAGCTGGGTTTATATACTCTCAAAAGCAGGTGTGGTACCCAACATGGTCAACCTTGTTCTGTTCATGGTCTGTCATTTTCAAATGTGCAATTCACAAATTTCTCTGTGATTACAGTTGCATTTGAATAGTTTTCTGCACAGTGTAGTTACATCTGTCGTAATTTGTTTGTAACAAAGAACAATGAACTACTCCTGTGTCACAAATGCCATGATTATTTTACATTAAATATTTCATCATGTCCAGGAAAATCCTTTTTACCTCCTGACATACTTTATGTGTGTTTTGTCATAAGATGCTATGAGGAAAACATTTTTTTTCTTTACAAGGCACAGAATGCTGATAACTTTTCTTTTATATTGTTAATTAATTGAAAACATAACTTATGTTTGATGTGGAGCCTATTGAAAATTAACCCCATTGTCATCATACTTTCTCACTTTTATCTCTGTGAATTACTCAACATTACGAAAAAAAAAGAAAGAAAGAAAAAAGAAAGAAAGGAAAACTAAGCAACACTGAACCTTGATTCAGAGAGAGGAAGACTATAATTTGATGATTGGAGCTGTGGTAGCAGGGCACAGAATTGAGCTAACAAGTGTTCCTTTTGAGCCCTTTGATTGCACTTAATATTGTAAATAACCAACACATTAGATGAGAAGATAAATTTCAGAGCCAGAACACCTGACATGCTGCTTGAGGCAGCACTGGTGTGACAGCAGAGACTTCATCTCTAACACTGTAAGTCACACAAGGTTTAGAGGACTGTGAACCTTTCCGGCCTGGCTTTTGTAGAAACTTCGCTTTTTACAAACTGCTGTCAAGCAGTGCCTGAGCCCCTCAAAACAAAGGAATCCTTAGGAGACGCTGATTGCCAGCTTGAGCACGTGGTTCCCAGACTGCCTTAAACAACAACCTGAGCTTGTGTAAGTCTTGGGGAAATTGTCTCCTTTCCCTGAGCCCCCTCTTAAGGAAAAATATAGGAAAGGGAAAAATGGAGAACTATGAATATATTAAATATATCTTAAATTGTTTGGACTATAAAACTATTTGTTTACTTATTTCTAAACAAAACTATTTGTTTAGAGATTTCATATGGATACGAATTTTGGGTATTTCGGATATGACTGACAACATTATTTCATTTGTTAACTTATTTAAGAATCTATGACTTTTATTTTGGAGCTGCATATCCTGTGTCTAAGTAATGTCTGCTGAGCAAATCTTTAGGCTCCAACCCATACTAATGTATAAAACTAAATAAAATATACAGAATGATAGACGTTCACTTGATATCCACAGGAAAAAAAAGATGTATTCACATGTCAATTTGTTGAATACGTTTTGTTTTAAATCATTTTAACCCATGTCAATATTATGTTTTAGGCATGTATGTAAAATATATAGCAATTTTATGTTCTAGCAGATAATATGACACTCCTTTGGGAAAATAAAATATCTGTAAGGGTGAAATAACATCAGTTTTATAACAAAATTTCCAACTTTTTATGTTATTAATTCTATCAATTTGTTATTGTTTACACACACATGCATTCTCACTTGCATAGAAATATACACAGACCCATGAACACAGTTAATAAGACCTCTACCTTGTTTTATACTGGATCTTATTCCGTAAGCATCTCATAAACGCTCTAAAAGATCGCATTCAAAAATCTTCCTGGTCATGGACCACACCCAGCTTCCTGAAGAACAGCACATTTGGATAGTGTGAGAGGTCCATGCTGCCTCTCTCAGACCTCGGGTGTACTTGTCTTTAGCCGAATCCTTTAAAACATCCTTCGTAATAAACAAATACCAACAAGGACATGTCTCTGTCAGTTCTTTAAGCTGCTCAAGCAAATTAATCAGAACTGAAGAGGAGGTCATAAGAAGCTTGATTATGAACAACTGGGACTGTGCTTGTCATCTAACCCCAGGGAGACAGGCTTTTGGTCTTGGGGTGAGACATGAATGTCATCTCCATGTAGCATCAACAGTAAACTAGATTAATGACACCTGGCTGCTGCAAAAATGAGCCTTTATTTGGCAGGAACAAGAAAGCCTGGTACAATTAGTATCAGAAATCTCCTATTGTTACAGTGTGAGAACAGTGTGCATGTTGAGGGAGGAAGCATTAGCTTTTGTGAGGCTCACAAAACAGAACAGTTGTCTTCAGGGGGGTGTCTTCTCCAGAGGAGTATCAGCAAAGGGTCTGTAAGCCTTGCCAGGAAACAGAGGACATTGCAGCCAGTCCTGATGAGACCTGATAAGCTAGGATGTAATGGAAGGGGAGGTGGACTTGGAGAGGGGCATGAGAGGAGATGAAAGAGGGAGGGTGGGATTGGGAGGGAATAAGGGAGGGGGCTACAGCTGGGAGGCAAAGCGAATAAAATGCAATTAATGTAAAAAAATAAAAATCTAATTAAAAAAAAAAAGAAACACAAATCTAGCGCCAGCCAGCCCCAACTCTAAAATCTTTTTTTAACCTTTACTTTTAAAAACTGCCCTGCTCTAGAGATGTTAGGTGTGGCCGTTGTGTCACCTGTACACCAGCAAGTGGCAGAGAGGAGAGAGGCTCGGCGCTCTGACCTCTGAACATCAGAATGGTTAGTAGCCTGACACTCCCAGAAAAGAAAGAAAGCAAGATGGAGAACCACTTCCAGTCTGGGGCCAGGGAGCTTGGACAGCGACGTAGCCCGAGACCACCAGTCCAGCAACAGGCAGGTCCAGATTGGCTCCCAGAGCTGGAAGCAAGTAGAGAGGAGACAAATTCCACCTGGGGCCCTCACAGCGTGGCAAGAGTGAGCATCCCTGGGCAGGAGTGAAGCAGAGACAGATGTCTCCTGCAAGGGGGGTGGTCTCTGGCGAGGAGCGAGCCCAACATGACTACCAGTCCAGATCCATGGGGTCCATACCTGGTGGTGAAGTGACCACCAGTCACAGACCATGCCCACAGTGAGCCCTGCTCCGTGCCGTAATGCACAGGTGGGACATAGCACTCCTGAGACTACGGAGACTGCAGACACTCAGAGACTTCTCTCCTCCTACCCCCTTGGTGGGGTTCTGGCCTTCGATGCATCAGAGGCCACATCAGAGTCTGTGATCCTGCAGTAGCAAGGGCCTATTTCTGCCAAAAGTCAGGCAGACCTCCCTGGTCTGGGAGGCTGCTCAGGGACATGTTGATGTCTGGGGGCTGTGAAGAACTGACCACACCTCTTGCCTGGGCATTGGGAGAACTGGCCCTGGAAGCATGAACGCAGGAGAGCTGACCCTGCCCCTAGTCAGCTGTAGCCGAGGAGAGCTGCACATTGCCCAGGAACCACAATAGGGCTGGGGCTGGCTGTGGGAGTTGACGCGGATGGAATGAGAACAGGAGAGCTGGCTCTTTCCCTTGCTGGCTCCATTGGATGGGCCAGCCAGGGTAGGGCAGAAGAACTTTTTCCAAAGGTGTGAATGTTGGAGAGCTATGGGCTGACCAGCTCAGATAATTCTCAGGCCCAGATTCAGGATTTTGCATTGGTCCATCCAACATCTACCACATCAATGAACTGCTGGAGTAGGTGAAGGGGCCAGTCCTACAGATCCAAAACTACAGAATCTCCATGGCACAAAGTGACAGTAGGATAACCAAGAAGAGTCCCGGTGAGGTTTTAGTGTTTATAGTGTGGCAGAAGCCAGAGGCCTTGTACCAGACAAATGACTCATTGCAATGAATACTTATAGGCAAAGAAGTATGGACAAAGCATAGAAATTCTGTGGGACACACTGTGACACACTACAGCTTCCACAATGAGATTATTTTTTCTCTGTTGATGGGGAAGTTGCAAAGATGGAGGGCAGGTATGAGGGAAGGGGAAAAGGAGTGGGATTGGGGTGTATGATGTAAAATTTACAAAGAACCAATAAAAGTTTTTTTTAAATCCATGTAATATATTTTAATCATATTATTTTCCTTTCCCAATTCCTCCATCCCCAGCTACTCTCCATTTCTCTAACTATGCAACTTTGTGCCAAAATCAAACGTTAAAAAAAAGAAAGAAATCTGACTGACAGCCAGTCAGAAGAGAAAGACTGATAGCCAGTGAGAAGAAAGAAAGAAAAAAAAAGAAGGAAAAGAAGAAAGATGAAAAGGGAAAAAAGGAGGAAAAGGAGGGTAGGAAAGAAAAGAAGGTAGGAGAGAAAGGAAGAAAGAAAGAAGGAAAGAAGGAAGAAAGGAAAAAAGAAAAGAAAAGAAGACAAAAAAATTGTAAAGGGCCAAAAGACACCTTGTTGGTGGTGTTCTTATATCAGTCTGGGGCAGAACAGATGGAAGTACTTTGTTCATTCTAACTAGATGTCTGGCTTGGTGGCCAAAGCTGTTTCATGCCTAGGGCACACAAAAATCACAGCAAATCAAATCCAATCCAGGCAGCACAGTGCTGAAGTACAAAGAGAGGCAGAGACCTGTGCTCCACCATGCCATGGAGTTTGGGTGGGAAAAGATGCCCACAGACCTGCCTTCCTCCCCTCAGTACCAGTAGGTCATAGACACACAGATCCCTGCCAACTGCCATGCAGTGCACTGGAGAGGAGGAAGACAGATCTGCTGATTGCCATGCCACCCTCCAGCCCATGGCACAGGCATCCTGTAGACACCTGTTTGCCAGAGGAAGTTACCCAAGGGCTTACCAGCCACTTAGACACGTCTGGGTCTGTGGCATTCATTGGTGTCCATGTCCATGGCTTGTGTTACCCAGGAGAGAACATGGGGATTTCCCTGGTTGAAGCAGCAGCACTGGACCACATGGATGTCCATAGTATGTGCAGAACTGGCCCTACTCTTCACTGGTGCTGTGAAGAGATGGTCCCACCTCTCACCAGCAGCAACACTGAGGAGGGCAGCCTTGCACCTAGCCTAGGCAGCAGAGTGGAGATGTCCCTAATGATGGATGTGTAGGTGAGCTATCCCCAAGGGGGTGAGAGCAGGAGAGCTTGCCCATCCCCTCACAGGTTGTAGCACTTGGGAGAGTAGGCCCGTGACTTGACTAGGCAGCACACTGGAGCTGGATCTGTGGGTGTGATCCAGCCCTGAGAGAGTGAGAGCAGGAGAGCTGGCTGACTCTTGCTGATGGTGGTATTAGGTGGCCTAGCCAGCGCAGGGCTGGAGGACTGGTGGTGAGGATAAAGAACAGGTAGGTTGACCATCTCAGCTATCATCCAGGTCCAGAGACAGGGCTTCAGTTGGCCCACCCCAAATCTATGTCATCTGCGAATGGTTGGAACTCATGACAGGGCCAGTCCCACTGATCTAAAGCTGCAGGATCTCCATGACACAGGGGAACAAGAGGATAGCTGGGAAGAGACCTGATGGGAATCAATTATTGATAGTATCACAGAGAGCAGAGATTTCGAGCCAGACCAATGACTCATTGCAATGACCATATGTTAGTGAAGATTTTTGGACAGAGAGATACACTGTGGGACAGGGTGACATACTACAGCTTCCAGGATGAGATATTTTCTAGGCTTTGTTTGTTTATATGTGTTATTTTCTTTCCAGGGGGAGGTTAGAAGGATGAAAGGCAGATATGAAGGGCCAGGGAGACAAGTGGTACTAGCATGCATGATGGGAAAACCACACACAAAAAAATCAATAGTTAAAAAAAAATCCAGAGCATATGCCTGCAGAACACACACATGCACACACACACACACACACACACACACACACACACACACACACACACAGTCTATTTTGTGTTGGCAAACTATTCCCTGCCCTGTGATTGATATACTTCATGACTGATTTTCCTTTTGCCAGAAGGCATCAATTGCAAAAAACTTCTTAGTTAAGGGTGGAACTTTGTGTCCACTTCCCTTTCTCAGTGCTGGAATTTTGTCTGGTTTGAAACTGCGTAGGTCTTTTGTTTGCTCTCCAATCTCTATAAGTTCATGTTTGCATATCAGTCTGGCTGTTTCTGGAAGACTCTATTTACTTGAAGTTATTCACCTTCTCTGCTTCTTAGAATCTTTCTGTCTCCTGTTCCACATAGATCCCTGAGCCTTGAGGGGAAGATCTTGCTGAAAACACCCGTTTAGGACTGAGTTCTCTCACTCTCTGCACATTGTTCAGATCTCTGTGTTAGCTCCCAAGTAGAAGCTTCTCTGTTGAGGGATGAGTGACGCCCTGCTTTATATATAGAGAAATATGACATTAGGAGTCATTTTATTGATATGTTCCTTTAGAAGAATAAAATCAATAGGTTTTTGTCCTAGATTTGTAGTCTATCTATTCTTAGGCTTTTGGCCACTGAGGTAGTGTCAAGCATAGGTTTCACCTCATGGAGTAAATCCAATCAAAATGTTGAATCAATATCATTTGTGCCACTATTGAATTCAAATTGAGATTTTTATTCTGGTTCTTGGGATTAAGATAAAGCTTTACTTTTATTATCTAAATAATAATTAAATATATAAATCATGATTAAGAATACTATCATGTCAAATGTGATAAAATGAGACACATATGAAGAAAAGTTTTGTGATTGTTATAAATATACTAGTCAGAAGCTTTAAAAAAAACCAAACTGCAACATTAAAGCAATCAAAATGGACTATTTAAAAAGCGTATATAACTTAAACTTTCAAAGAAAGTTTTTCCGTACTTTACCAATCACTGTATTCATTCTTGTCTCTTATGCCATGCTTTTTTTAAAAATTACATGTATATGTGTTCTGTATGTGTGCATGTCTTTGCAACATTTTTATGCCTGATGCATCTGGAGGCCAGAAGAGGCTGTCGAATCCCCTGGACATAAAGTTTACAAATGCTTGTGAGCCATGTTTGTGCTGAGAATGGAACCCAGGTCCTTTAGAAGAGCAGCCAATGTTTTTAACCACTGAGACATATTTCCAGCCACAGTGTGTGATTATTCTTGTGTCTTTATTTCATTGATTTTTAATTTATAATTAGAATTGTTTTACAATCAAAATATATGCACAACAATGGAAGGAACAACAAAGGTCCTTGAGATCTATGTAGAGTCAAAGCAGTTGCTGAGGGTCAATGAAAGAAATCTTGTGTTAACATTGCCATCAGAATCTCCCTCCATTTTCTTTTTAATCATCTCTAGGCTTAATCTTTCTCTAGAACAGTGATTCTCAACCTTCCTAATACTTCCTTAACAGAACACTAACAGCACAGGCTCTAAGATCAACAATCAACAAATGAGACCTCATGAGATTGAAAAGCTTCAGTAAAGCAAAGGACACTGCCATCAGAACAAAAGACAGCCTACAGACTGTGGATCCTCTTAATACCTCATCCATCAGCCTGGGGTTGTTTCCTAGAATCTTTGAAACTTAATCTTATTCTCAAGCAAGAATTTAAGTCAGAGACCTGAAAATAGTTTATTTGGCCTGTGATCTGGGAAAGCAGGTGCCAATATGAGAATGAATAAAAACTGGTTATAAAGAAACATCTTAAAGTTTCTTTTACAAGTGGTATCCAATGTTGTAAGGATTTTCAGGCATGATTTTGGAGATACACCTGGGATCTCACGGGAGTGACTGCCTTGGGATCTGATGACATCAAGGGAGAAAACATTTCTTAATAAGCTTCTGTCTTTCACTGGTTGAAGTTATGTAATTTCCTGGATTCTTATAACTGTGTAATGGAGGAAGAAACAGGTGGGACCATTTGTTTCCTAGTGTGGCCTTTGAGATACCTAAGTACATTGCCAGAAAAGTATTGGGCAAACTCTAGAAAAGATATCCATAAAATGTATGTGCATCTACAATACTGTGTGCTGTGTCATCTATGACAGCATGATATGTGGAATAAATTAATGAGACATAGAATTTACATTTATCTTAGAGACATATGAGAGAACAAAACATTGTTTTATGTTTAGGTGGAGAGATTTAAGGCTTTTAAAGTAATTTATTTTAAAACATTTTTGTTAACTATCAATACTAAATGACGGATTGATAGCAAACATCTGGTGGAATCTTGGGATGAAATTGCAAGAAACATTAAGTGCTATGCTTAAGCGTATGTGTTTTAATTATGATTATTAATGTCATATCATTCATATTTTAAATCAGTATAATGGGTGTTTAGGCTGCTTCCATTACTTGGCTATCATAAATAGTGCAGTGTTAAACACAGATAGGCAATCTTCTCAGTAATAGGATATAAAGTACATAGGTTACATACGTTACATACTCAGAAGTAGTAACTAGACTATATGGTAGATCTATTTCTTGCTCTTTTGAGGAATCTCTGTAGTGATTTCCACAGTGGTTGTACCAGTCTACAATCTTACCTACAATAATTACGTTTTACTTTTATACCAGAATCATGTCAACATTATTGTTATTTTTCAAAATCTTCACAATGCTGACTAAAGTAAGAAGAAATTTCAGAGTAATTCTAATTTGCATTCCCTTCATGGCTAAGGATTTTGAAAAGCTTTAAATATTTTTTCTTAAACATATACATTCATCTATTGAGATATTCCATTCAGTTCTATTCTCCAGCTTTTATTTTGTTTTAGTTTCCTTGGTGGTTTTTGTTGTTGTTGTTGTTGTTGTTGTTGTTCTGTTTTTGTTTGTAGCACTTTGCACATTGTCAACACTAACCCTCTGTGAGATGTGTAGCAAATAAAGACTTTCATTCTAGGCTGTCACTTCACTCAAATGATGGGTCACTTGGAGTACAGAAGCTTTTTATTTAGTTTTAAAAATCTTATTAGTAATTGTTGCTTTTAATGTTTGTACTACTGGTGTTCTATCAAGCTAGTCCTTAGTTATAAATTGAAGCATTGCTTATACTTTCTTCTTCAACAGATTCAAGGGAGCAGGTCTTATGTTTAAATCTTTGATTTATTTAGAGTTGAGTTTCTGAGCAGAATGGGAGGTAAGAATCTAGTTTCATTCTACTATGTATGGCTTTCTCCACTGTGTAGTTTTGACTTTTTGTCAATAATCAGGATAGTAGGCATATGTCCGGGTCTTCAATTGTATTTCTATGATCAATATATCAGTTTTTCTGCTAGTATCATACAGTCATTTCTGTTACATTGTAGTGTAACTTGGGATGCAGGATGAAATACTTATACCAATATTTTGTTCAAGATTATTTGGTCTATCCAGACTCTATATAGAGTATTTTGTGTTGCATATAAATTTTAGGATTTTTTTTTCAATTTCTATGAAAAATTATGTTGAAATTTTGAAGAATATTATTTTGTATTAAAATTTTAGATTGTTTTTGTAGAACTATCACAATAGTTCACAGTAAGTACCCTCCGGATCCATGAGCATAGGAGGTCTTTCCGTATCCAAGTATAGTCTTTAATTCCTTTACTCAGGGTTGTAGAGTCCTCGTTGTGCAAAACTTACATATTGTTAGTCTTATTCTCAGGTAATTTTTGAAATAGTAAATAGGATCACTGTCAGGATTTCTTTCTTGGTATATTCATAAATTGAATGGGTATTGAAAATTGCTACACTTATACAAAAGGATACTATTAAGAAAAATGAAATTACAAATCTGTAGGTAAGTTGATGGAGCTAGAAATGGTAATTTTAAGTGAGATAATCCAAAGCCTGAAAGACAAATGTCATGTATTCTATTTCCTACATGGAAACTTGTTTTGAATCTTTACGTATGTGTGTAAATTCACATACTCAGATATGTCAGGAAAACAGTTAAGGCTCATATAAGAAGCTTTTAAGAGATAGAGAATAGAATGAAGGTGATAATAAAATCGATAATGAAATAATGGAGCAAGAAGTACTAGACATGGTAATGGGTGAGAAAAAAGGAAGGGGATATAAGAGAAGAGATAACTATTTTGAAAAGCCAAATACAAACCATCTAATGTAGAAGGCACACACACACACACACACACACACACACACACTCACTCACTCACTCACATAACAGGGTTACAATGAGCCTCCTAGACAACATAGTATAGCCCACTGCCAGAAGCATGTTACCCCTTTCCTAGTTGTTGGAGCCCCAAACTTAATGTTATTGACATTGTTCATGGTTACTGGAGACAGCACATAATTGAGTCAAAGAACACAGAAAAATCATGTTAGTGACATGGAAGTTTAATTTCTACTGGTTTGTTTTCAGGATTTTGGAAGATGGTATCATGCTACACACTAACTATACGTTTTTATTTTCAAAATGGTACAAGCAAGATTTGATATACTTAGTCTTCATACATGAATTTCCATGTCTAGACTCTTCAACAAGATAGGGCTCAGGAAAAGATAAAAGAGGTGCAAGAATCAGTGTGGATGCATAGTAGCAGAAAGTAGCAGAAACCTGACTTAAATTTGGCTGTCATGGTCTCCAAGGAATCCCATTACATTCCCTAGGTTTAGTCATTACCTGAAGGCAGCCCATAAAATTCAAGGTTTCTACATAAACCATAGCAGAAAGACCCAAGGTCAGCTAATTCTCTATGATATAAAGTGTTAGAGGAAAAATTTCCATGCTAAACACAGATGAGAATCCAATGACAATTTAAGCAGCATGTCTGATGTAGTGTATTTAAAATTTGTATACAACCCTGATTTGGTGGGGCATGGCTTTGATCCCAGCACTCAGGAGGCAGAGGCAGGTAGATCTTTGAGTTCAAAGGCAGCCTGGTCTAAAGAGTAAGTCCCAGGACAGCCATGACTGTCTACACAGAGACACCATGTCTCAAAATAAATAGATGGATAGATAGATAGATAGATAGATAGATAGATAGATAGATAGACAGACAGATAGAGCCCTTTACTTCTGTCATCACTTGGGCACTTACCAGCTTAACTCCATCAGAATGGTACAAAACTTAACATTTGCCAGGCTACCACAGTTTCTCTCATGTTACCACTGTCCTGATTATAGTTTTCCTCTGTCTTTCTCTCTGTTCACTGTTATTAATTTTTCCTTTTTTATTCTTTTTCTATTATTTTCTGTCCTTTTGTTACTAGAGAAGAAACAAATGGGTAATGCTGAATAACAAGATGGGGTATGTTTGGAAAATTGAAAAAAGGATGGTGACAGTAGGGTGAATTTTCAATAGGATCCATATAAAGCTAGAAGTGATGTTACTAATTTTTTAATAACACATGACAGGTTACTCTTACTCCACAATATGTAAAGAAAAATATTTCTCATAACATCTGTATGACACTACACACAAAAGCAATGTCAAGAAGAAAAAGAAGAATTTTCCTGGACATGATGAAATTATCTTTAGTGTTCAGCAGTCATGGCATTCCTGACAAACAGTAGCTCATTGTATTTCACTATAACAATAAAATTAACACATCTATAAATATACTGTGCAGAAAACTATTCAAATGCAACTGTAATCACAGAGAAATTTGTGAATTGCACATTTGAAAATGACAGACCATGAACAGAACAAGGTTGACCATGTTGGGTACCACACCAGCTTTTGAGAGTATATAAACCCAGCTCTCCACAGGGTGACATTCACACTCAGAATCCTCTCAGTTACATCCAGCTGAGCTCACATCTCCTCTCAACATGACCTGTAACTGCTGCTCTGGAAACTTCTCTCCCTCTCCTAGGTGTTGCTGCCCACATCAGGATCCTCCTGTGGCTCTTCCTGCCCCAGCAACCTGCTCTACAGCACCTCCAGCTGCTCCTGCCAGCACCTGCCAGCTGGGCTCCTCTCTAAGCAGTGGCTGTCAGGAGACCTGCTTTGAGCCCACCAGCTGCCAGAGATCCTGTGTGGTGACCAGTCCCTGCCAGATGCCCTGCTACTACCCCAGGAGCTGCACACCCTGTAGTCCCTGCCAGGGCACATATGCTGGGTCTCTGGGCTTTGGGTCCAGCAGCTGCTGTTCCCTGGGCTATGGATCTAGAAGCTATTTCCAAGGGGGGTGTGGATTCAGTGGCTTCAGATCTCTGAATTATGAAGTTCCTGTTTTCTCTTCCACACTGTGCTACCCAATCTACCTGCTTTTTAATCCCTACCAACCTCCATTTTGTGTTCCAACATGTGGCCCATATCTCTCTGTAATCAGCTGTTAATTGTCTACATTCTACAGTATTAAAGTCAGTGTCTCCCTATCTTATACCCACTGTTTTCATGCTTATCACTTACAGCTATTGTCTCATTCTTCTAACAAGAACTTCTCAACTTCTGGTAGAATCTGGGATGAGGGTAAAATCACAAATTGTGGTCTACTGACAGTAATGCTGACATACACATGTGCTATTTGGTTGTTATCCACAGCAGATGAAAAATTGACAATTTATTATAATAAACTCTTGCAAGCCAACACCTTGGTATATATTGCTTACATTGCTATTGTTGTTATTAATTATGTTTGTTTTTGCATATTTGTGTCACAGTGTCTATGATTAGATTTCAGGAACAAATAACTTGTCATATTTTGGGGATCCTTGTTTGGAGTAGTTAATTCTTGCATCTGCAGGGTAGGCACACTGAGAGTGAGAATTGTGGGAGATTTAGGGCGATCATGTCTGCTGACAAATTAATCAATGTAATTAAGGTGAAAAGCAAACCTATTATAAAAAAGGCAAGGTGAGGTCTATATAGAGAAAACAATTGCCTAAATCTAGTATGTAATTTTTTCAGCCAAGGTAAAAATGAGTGATGAATAACTCTCAGGACAGAGTCTCCTCCCCCTTTTTAAAACACATTCTGGTCTCTATTCTCCAACTTCTGGGAAATATTTTCACATCTTATCTTCACTCTTGGATATGGATAATCAAGGTGATCTGGATTCAGGGTATGCTGACAACCCCCTGATGATATGTCATGGTGCAATTTCAATCAGTCTAAGAAATACTGAACAGCTTTTATTCATTAATCTTACTCAGACTTTAAAAGAATTGATATCAAAGTCTTGGGTACATGTCATTTGGTATAAGGTCCTAGAAACCACACATCACAGGTTTTAGCAGATTTTAAGAAAAAGAAAAAATATTAAATGGGAAAAGTCAAGTAGAAAAGGTAATATTTTATAAGAAAATAAATAGAATACAAAATTCCAGTTACTTTCTGTAGCTTTTATGAAGACTTTCAGAAATGTCCACCCCAGTATCTGATTCCATGGTAAAACATTTCCTCATCAGAGTATATCATTCATTGGTAAAGTCCTATAATTTTCTGGATTCTCATAAGAGTGTGAGGAATTAATGACAATTGAGTTGAGTTCTTGTATCAGCTTAGGATGTTTTTTTGAGCTATCCAAGAATATATTGTTCATATTGCAGTGAAGATGCTGTTTAGAGAAAGATGTCGAATCCACCATAAATACTGTGTGCTCTTGCCCTTCCAGGGCCATCTGTGACAGCATGCTCTAAGGAACAAGGTGACATAAGACTGAGAATTTTTATTCAACGTTTAGACATGAGACTGGTAGATGCTAATATGACTGACTAAATACTTAGACAGGAGGTATGGGGAGACTATAAAATGCTTTGAAACTTGCCAGAGTTTGTATATGTGCTGATGGATTGAGCACAGTTGCCAAAGACTGTAGATCAGTGCCCAATGGAACCTGAATTTTTGAAGCAAGTTTAATTGTTCTTTCCTGAACATCTTTATTTAAAAAATCCAACATTTAAAGTATAATCAGGATTTTTTTACATTTCTATTTTAAAGTGGGTTCCCTAGTAAGGGAAACAGGGACCATCTCTGACATGAACTCAGTGGCTGGCTCTTTGATCACCTCCCCCTGAGGAAGGAGCAACCTTAGCAGGCCACAGAGGAAGACAATGCAGCCACTCCTGATGAGACCTGATAGACTAGAGTCAGATGGAAAGGGAAGAGGACCTCCCTATCAGTGGACTTAGAGAGGGTCAGGGAAAAGATGAGAGAGGGAGGGTGGGATTGGGAGGGAATGAGGGAGGAGGCTACAGCTGGGATACAAAGTGAATATACTGTAATTTATAAAAAATAAATTAATAAATAAAATAAAATCACTTTGTGCTAAAGATAAACTCAATTTGTTGCATTTATACTATTATTCTTATTGTAAAGGACCAACAATAAAGAATAAAAAATAAATTATGGATTAAGAGAAAGAGCTATATGTGACTTATAGTAATTTGTTTCAAAAAACATTTTTCTTAGCCAATATCTATTATTATAGAGAGTGATTGAATGACAAAAGACAACTGATGACATCTTAGCAAGAAATTTCTAGTAAACCTCAGTGCTATGCCATATCTTTTTATCTAAATTATTATTATTGTCTTATCACTCAGATATACTCATCAGTAAAACCAAAATTATGTGTTCTTTTCAATAAAATTGAACATAGAGAAGAAAATAAATATACCAAGTCTGAATATATACTTTAATATTTTGATATATTATATTAGATACATTGATTACATTAAATATGTACACTAAATATAATAAATAGACAAGCTAACTTTATTTCCATCCAGATTGCTCTACTTCAGCAATGATCAATTTTAAAGCAATGTGAAAGTGTATATATCCTAACATATGTTCACAGACTTTTTCCTGAGCTTGTCAGTCATTGCCTTCACACCTTTGTGTTGCATGCTTATTTTTATCCTTTTTCATTTAAGTTAATAATAGAATAGGTTTTTCAAAAGGAATAAAATAGTTTGCTAAAATAAAGCTATACACACTTCCTTCTGTGCTTCAATGAGCTGTACATTCTTTACCAAATTCTGAATCTTTTTCTACACCCTATATTGATTCTCTGTCCTATTATTATATTTCTCCTTTTGAAGACTGTTCTTCAATTCATCATTGCTCCATTCTCCTTCTGTCTAACTAACCCAAACCAGACTGATTTGTATTGGTGAGACATCAAAAAAGTTTGGTCAATTCACTCTTCTTGAACATGTCATTAAAGTTTAGTGGAAAGAACACTTGATGTTGATCATACTGATGACTAAATATGAGTGCTCTGACAACAATATAAAAATAACTATCATTAATAATATTAAATTAAAAAGTTATGTCTTAGTGTTCAAGTTTACTAATAATTTCCTGCTAAGATATCATCAAATATTTTCTTGTTCGTTTATCATTTGGTATAAAAATATGTGACAGTTACTAATAATGTTTTGAGGCAAATTAGATTAAGTCCAAGTAGCTCTTTCCCTAAACCTATAATGTATTTTTATTTTTACTATTTTTTGTATTAAGGCACAGTCAACAGATTAGTAGAAATACTAAACACTCCTTGATTATACTAGTAGTCATGCTTAGAATGATTCAGGACAGAACAGGAAACTGAGACTCATTCAGAATTCAGATACATCTCTAGTCTATCCTAGGCACCAACAAGTAAGGGGTCCTCAGATCCCGACCCTGCAAACCAACTTTCCCCTGCCTGACCAACTCTAGACACCAACAGGTAAGGGCTCCTAGAGCTGGCAGAGAAGGTGCTCCCGGATTCCTAGGCTCAGTCCACACTCTCTATGCCCTCCTAGATCTAGGCACAGAGAGGTAATACATCCGCAGGGGCCACCCCCACAAAACTTCTCCTGACTGCCAAGATCCTAGTACCTAAAGGTAAGAGATAATCAAATCAAGCCCTGATCACTCAACTCAAGCTTCTCCCATGAGCTCAGCTTCTTGTGAATATACAAGAGTTTCTGAAACCCTGACTCATGTTTTTCTCTTTCTCACACATCTAAATGATTAGTAAAAAATCTCTTTCTGTGATTCCCTTTTGGACAAGAGGCCAGGCAATGGAACGCAATATACTGATAGACTAATATACCTTCAATAAATAGCATCTTCTCTGAAGTGTACAAAATACTTATTTGGCCATGTATCACAGTATCACATGTATGCACAAAAGGCATACTGTGGTAGCTGAAGATGAACTTATGAGAATCCAGGAAATTACATCTTCAAACAATGAAAGATGACAGTTGATAGAGAAGTCTTTTTCTGGAGTGAACAATCTGAGTCTTTCCAAATGTTCCTAAATGTACCTGAATCCCAGTTAATTTTAAAAGCAATACCTAAATGTTCTTTCTGTTAAACTAGATCTGTCCTCCTAAAACTTTTTGCAAATAATTTTACTAATTTTTTGAAATTTTTGTAAAATATATTTGATCATAATCATCTTGATTCCTCCCATAAACTTTTCTCTGACCCACCCCCATGTCATTATTCTACCATTTGTTGTGCCTGCTTTTATGTTGAATTTACTAATTTATTGACTCAGGTTGTGCTGCCCATGTCGGTCAGAGGAGAGGGCATCCTCTGACCAGGAGCCACATCCTTTCAGAAAATTGGCTCTTCATCTTCTGTAAACTGCCTATGTCTCCTCAACTAAGAGTGCTCCCTGAATTGAGGAATAATGTGTGATGTATAGATGTTCAATTTTGTGGCTGAACTTTCCACATTCACTTATTCTCTGCACCTTGACAGGTTCTTTAATCACCATATTCTACACAAAGAAATCAATGGATATGGAGGTATGAAAACAGAAGACTGTGTGATACTATAACTATTTACCAAAATAATAGCAGTATGTATACTTTGGAGACCCATGCAGTGGATCTCCCCAGTTATGAGATTTGGGCCACATTTGCAATACCAAGCGTTTGTGTTTTTCTTGTGGCATAGGCCTAATTCAACTGTGTTCATAGCTGGCCTATTTACAGTAGCTATGAAACGAAAACAGCCTAGATGTCCATCAGCTGATGAATAGATTAGACAAATATGGTAGCTATATACAGTGATCTTTCATTCAGAGAGAAATCGGAAAATGGACAGAGCTGTAAACGATTCTACTGAGTGATATAACTCAGATTCAGGGAGAAAAATATCTCATGTTCTCACATATGTGGCTCTTAGTGTTGAATCTTTAGATTTTTGTGAATGACTTAAGGTACCTGTAGAATTTAGGAACTAGAAAGGAACCAATGATGGGAAGAGAGAACAGTTTCATTGGAGAGATTACAGTAGAACACACGTGACATGAAGGAAATAGAATAATAATTGGAGAGGGAGGTTTTAATAGGGAGGGCAAATGGGGGGGTTTAGAAAAGGGTGAGCAAAAAATAGACTCTAGAATACCTCTGGCTAAATAAAAAATTCTGTGTGAAGTGAGAGAGAGAGAGAGAGAGAGAGAGAGAGAGAGAGAGAGAGATAACACTTCTTGAGTTCTTGATCAGAACTAAAGCCTCCCAAAGACAGTGAAAGCTACTTTTGGTTACCCATCAAAAATTGATAATAAGATCATTAACCTTCTTTAATAGTCTGTTAAATATCTTTTACAGGATCTAGGATAAATAAACTATGTTCAAGTCCTTGACTTTTCTGCTGTGGAACTCAGAGCAAACCTAATGAAAGGACATTCATCATTTCTTTGGAAGACCACTGTTATGATGATGGATGATGATCCACAGAGAAGCATCCAGAGTTTGTCAGCACTTCCTGAAAGTCTTTCTCCATCTATGGTCTCTGTGGCCATCCTCACATATACTGGGAGATGAGAAGTAGAGATAATCCCTCAACTGTGAGAAGCAGGAATACCACCTTTTAAACCAGTCAGAACACATGTGTCTTCAGAATGTTAAAGGTTCTCTTTTATTATGGCTGGAAGTTATATTCAAATACTAGACTCACACAATCTTTTGTCTAGATAAAGATTTCACCTTGTAAATTGTGAACTACCTTATTCTAAATGTTTGCAATTTTAGTTCAAATACTATTTCCTTTGTTGTCCTGTGTCAAGGTACAAGGCCATGAATATCAAACAATTTGGATTCTGTTGAGCTCAACCTGAAGATTAAAAGAGTGATAGTTCTATGACTGAATACACCTAGTAAGAAACCTAAACAAATACAGAATTACATAGTCCCAAAACCATTTGCACAATAACATAGACATTTAACTGAATTTTTCAAAATTATAATTGAAAATCCCATAAAATAGTAAAGTAAGAAATAGATTGAAGTGCCAGACTATAGAAATTTATTGGATGAGACATTTATTTTCAACTCTCAGAAAAAAAAGTAAAAAACAAATCACATATACATTTCACTAAGAGAAATTTTTGGTAACCAATTCCAAGAATCTACCCTAAATCACAAATAAAAAAGCTGTTAATGGGAAAATGAAGGGGTAGTACTTGGAAGTAACCATCAGAACAATGGCTACAGGACTTAGATACTGACTTGCATAGTGTGAGAATCTTTACAACTTGACAGTTGAATCCATGGAGACCTGAACTACAGGTTCTAGCAGACTGAATAGTGGAATCTGGTTGCCTAGCACACACTAGGCACACACCTAATTCAGAGGTCTCATCCTCCTCCCTGCAAGAAGCATCTTCTACATTCATTGCTTATGGAATGGCAGCTGCTGGGCCCAAATCCCAGAGGGCCAGCATGTATTCGCTGGCAGGCACTGCAAGGTGGAGAGCTCCTGGGGTACCACCAGGGTATCTGGCACTGGCTGGACACCGCACAGGACCTCTTCAGCCACTGTTCAAAGAGGAGTCCAGTTGGCAATTGATGCGAGAGCAGCTCGTTGTGCTATAGACCTGGTTGCTGAGCAGGGCAGGCAGCTAAGGGAGGGGCAAGAGACGTTTCCAGAACAGCAGCTGTAGGTCATGTTGCGAGGAGATAGAGACTCAGCTGAATGTCCCTGAGAGGATCCTGAATTTAAATGTCACTTTGTGGAGAGCTGGGTTTCTATAATTCCAGTGACAGGTGTGGCATCCAACAGGGCCATCCTTCAGGTATGTGTGGGCTTCCTCCTTTACAAATATGCAGCTCAATAATTTCTCTGTAATTACAGTTGCATTTGAATATTTTTGGTACAGTATGTTTATGGGTGTTGCAATTTCCTTGTTATGGCAAAAGACAATGAGCCACTGATGTCAGAATCTCAATTAGTGCTTTACACTAATGTTTATCTGGCACATCTGGAGGCATCTCTCCTTTCCATCCTGACATAATTTTTTCTGCCTTTTGTCATAGATTGTTGTGGGGAATATATGCTTGTTTTTCATTGTGCAGAATGAGAGTAATATGGTTTTCTTTTATTAACGAACTGGAAGCATCATTTAGAGTTTCACTTGAAACCTGCTAAAGGTTATCTATACTTGCTTCCATTGCAAGTTTTCACAATTATGCTATGTATACTATACATAATTACCTATGTGTTTCATCATCTAGTAGCAAGTGAGTGGTATAAGCCAAGAAAAAATAATGACCGTAATAAGAGAGAGATACAATGGCTGATTTTCTGGTAATGGCAAAGGGCAGAAATAAGAGCCTCACACATGCTTATCTTTTGCACTATTACAAAAACACAAGGCTCAGGAATCTATGCAGAAAAGGGGGTGGAAAATTAGGAGAGCCAGAGGGAATGGATGACACCAAGAACACAGTATCTTTAGAATCAACAGGACTGATGCACGTATGAATACACAGAAAGTGTGCTCCAGGGCAAGACCCATGAGCAGGACTAATGGACCAACACAAAGTCAATCCATGCTTCTCTGTAGGCTTTTGCTTTGCCTTTACTTTATTTTTGCATTCTTTTGTCTTATTAGTTTTTGTTATTTTTCATTTTTTATTTTGTTTTTTTCTTATTTGGGAGAGAAAGATCGACATGCATTTACACATGTACACATGCAGGCAAACACACACACACACACACACACGCACACACGCACACAGAGAGAGAGAAAGACAGAGGGAGAGAGAACACATGAAGTTGGGAGTTGGCTGGGTAGGTACTTAGGAAGGAGGTTCTGAGAAGAGCTGGGAAAAGGGAAAACGATCAAATATGTTGTATGAAAAATGTTAAATAAAATGTAACAGTTCAGTCTAAGTGTAAAACACACAAAATATGAGAACATGAAACACATATTAGTACCAGAGTAACTGTCATTTGGCCTGTTGAGGTAATGGGGGTTCATCTGTGTTTGGCAATGTGGAGGACCTCTCGAGGACCTCACTCTTTGTCTATATCTGAGGTTATTTTTATTCTTTATTTTGAGTCTTTCACATGAGGCTAATGAGATTGATGCAATAGGTTAAAGCTATTCAAATTAAGTAATTTTCAGAATAACCTAAACAGTAAAGACCCCTTGATTACACGAGGAGCTATTTTTTTTGTTTGTTTTACATTAAATGTTTCAGGAAAGAACAAATTATAGAAATTCCTTTAAGAATTCAACTTCTGTGATTATTTGATTTACAAAAACAGTCTCAAACATTCTGTGAGGCTCTGTTCTGCCTAAAAGGGTTAAAATATCTGTCTCTCTCATGTTTCCTAGCATTGAATGAATATTCTTTGTCTTATATTACCTTGTTCCGCATAGCATGCTGCAATAGATAATCCATGTCAGAGCTACAGCATACTATGTTTTGATTTTGGTGGGTTCAACACCTTCAATAAACTAACTTTACATACATACAGACACACACACACACACACACACACACACACACACACACACACACAAGCTCATATAAATGTCTTTTGATTCTTCTTCTGTTCTTAACCCTTCATAAGATCAAGGAATGTAGGGTATTGCATACCATCAACCACTAAAAGATAAAGCTTTCACCTGGGGGTACAACTCTGAGGTACACAATTCCCTGAGTGACTCTTAACATCTCTGAAAGTCCCTGGAATTTAGAATTTCAATTTGCACTTTACAAAAGCAACTCCAAAATATTCTACCCCTGGATCTTTATTTTAAAACCAGAATTTTCCTCTTTGATCTTCTTTCAGAGATCTTCATGGTGAGTGATACAAAGTTTATAAAATATTTGCCCTCCCCAAAACATAACTGAATTCCTGAGTGCTGCTGTGATTAGAGATTCAGACTAACACTAATGAGAAAACGCTGTTCTCTACTCCTTATATACACTGGAGATGAAGCACATGTATAAGACCGCATGCAGGGGAAGCAAGGAAGTCCACATGCTTATGAGATAGAAAGAGCTGGGCTTCTCTCTTGTCTGAACATCTACAATCAGGTGCTAATCTTAGGTCACCTTTGTCTCTGTAGAGGCCTCACCTGGAAAATTATATAAATCTCATTATTGATGTTTATATTTTAGTCGCATCCTAATTACATCAGTTCTCTGGTTCAGCAGAAATTTTTTATGATTCAATGTCAACCAGCTTTTACTACTGAATATCTCAGTCTGCAGATGTATATGGCAATCTTCCTAGAACTGAATACCACCATTTACTAATGTAACAAAAGCAAAATTACATGTCCTCAACTCCATCTGGATAATCATTTGAATTTTTAATTAAGTCCTTAAAATAATAAATGAAAAAAAACTATAAAATAATAAAGTTAACAATAACAATTGCGATGTCAGATGCACACATTTCTTAGAATATATTTTTCATTTTGAACTGCTCTTAGATGAAAGCAAACAGCAAGTGTATATATCCATAGAACTAAGTCTAAGGTAGAACATGTGGATAACCAAAATGTCAGAATCTGGGAGAAGTTGAAAAATGAAAGGGTCCATCAATGGAACATAAAAATACCAGTGGGGCAAGCAAGACGTCAGTAGCTGCAAGCACAGAGACACTGACATTGACATTGACAGAAACTACCAGCCAAGTAGTTTAGGTAGAATATTCCGGACCCATCATTCAGGGAAAGAAAGCCATACAATCTGTAAATCAGAGATTTGAAGCCATTGGATTCACATCCACCTGTCCTGAAAATAGCTTGTAGATCCCTAGCCCAGGGAATTGAAATTACTTGACCCAAAATCAAGAGACATAACACATGTTCTCTGTCAGGGACTGCAGGGTGTGGAGCTCCTGGGGTAGTAGCAGGGCATCTGGCAGGGGCTGGACACCACACAGGACCTCTGGCAGCTGATGGGCTCAGTGCAGGTCTCTTTGAAAGAGAGGAGTCCACCTGGCAGGTATTGAGAGAGCAGCTGGTAGTGGCATAGAGCAGGTTGCTGAGGAGGGAAGAGACACAGGAGGAACCTGAGGAGGGCAGGTAGCACTTAATTCAGGAAGAGTAAAAGTTTCCAGAGTTAACAGTCCCTGCTGAGATGAGATGTGAGTTCAGCTGGATGTAATGGAGAGGATTCTGAGGATTTCTGCTACAATGTTGAGAGATGGACTTAAATACTCTTACTGAAAGGTGTGGAGCCAAACTAGCTCAGCCTTCATCATTCTTTGCAATCTCTTTTACTCATGAAGAATGCTGGATTCTCTCTGTACTTAAAATTGCACTTGAATGCTTTCCTATACACCGTGTTTAGGAATGTTGCAATTTCCTTAATACACAAAAACACAATGATCTACCTCTGTCTCAAAAATATTATGACTGTTTTACACAAAAGTTTATCACATCATATCCAGAAAATTCCATATATATATATATATATATATATATATATATATATATATATATATATGAAATACATATTTGTATATACACATATATGAGAGAGATATTGATTATGAGGGATATACTTGTCTTTCATGGTATAAAATGAGAGTGAACATTTCTTCTTGTTAAAGAATTTGAAGCCTTAAATTGGGTTCTGCGTAAAATGTACTGAAGATTGACCACACGTTTATCCAAAGATTGTAATTTTCAATACTTTTGTATGAGGCTTACACAGTAGTATGTGGTTCATTTCCAGTAGCAGACTTTATAAGCCAAGGAAAACGTAATTAAGAATGAAGCTTAGGTGATATCTCAGGGTCGTTTTGATTTGCATTTCCCTAATGGCTAATGAGGTTGAGCATTTCTTTAAGTGTTTCTCTGCCATTCGACGTTCCTCTTTCGAGAATTCTCTGTTTAGCTCTGTTCCCCATTTTTTAAGTAGATTACTTGGTTTGTTGCTTTTCTGCTTCTTTAGTTCTTTATATATACTTGATATTAGCCCTCTGTCAGATAAAGGGTTGGTGAAGATTCTTTCCCAATCTGTAGGCTGTCTATTTGTTTTGATGACAGTGTCTTTTGCTTTACAGAAGCTTTTCAGTTTCATGAGGTCCCATTTATTGATTGTTGCTCTTAGAGCCTGTGCTGTTGGTGTTCTGTTCAGGAAGTTGTCTCCTGTGCCAATGAATTCTAGGCTGTTTCCCACTTTTTTTTCCAACTGATTTAGAGTATCTGGTTTTATGTTGAGGTCCTTGATCCACTTGGACTTTAGAATGGCCAAGATGAAAAACTCAAGTGATAGCACATGCTGGAGAGGTTGTGGAGAAAAGGGAACCCTCCTCCATTGCTGGTGGGAATGTAAACTGGTTCAACCACTCTGGAAGTCAATCTGGCGCTTTCTCAGACAACTAGGAGTAGTGCTACCTCAAGACCCAGCTATACCACTCCTAGGTATATACCCAAAATTTGCTCAAGTACACAACAAGGACATTTGTTCAACCATGTTCATAGCAGCTTTATTTGTAATAGCCAGAACTTGGAAACAACCCATATGTCCATCAACGGAGGAATGGATACAGAAACTGTGGTATTTTTACACAATGGAATACTACTCAGCAATCAAAAAGGAAGAAATCATGAAATTTGCAGGCAAGTGGTGGGATCTAGAAAAGATCATTCTGAGTGAAGTATCCCAGAAGGAGAAAGACAAACTTGGTATATACTCGCTTATATAGACCTACAAGACATGATAAACATAATGAAATCTACACACCTAAAGAAGATAATCAAGAAAGTGGACACAGGCGAAGGTGATTAATCCTCATTTAGAAAGACAAATGGGATGTGCATTGAACTTATGACAGGAGTCTATCACAAAAGGCATCTGAAAGACTCTACCTAGCAGTGTTTCAAAGCAGACACTAAGACTCATAACCAAACCCTCGGCAGAGTGCAGGGAATCATATGAAAGAAGGGAAGTTAGTATGATATGGAAAGGATAGGAGCTCCACAAAGACCAAATATATCTGGGCACAGGGTCTTTTCTGAGACTGACACTCAACCAAGGACCATCTATGGATATAACCTAGAACTTCTGCTCGGATGTGGCCTGTGGTAGCTCAGTAACCAAGTAGTTTTCCAAAGTAAGGGGAACACGGACTATTTCTAATAGGATCTCAAGGGCAGGCTGTTTGACCCCCACCCCAGGGGAGGAGCAGTCTGTTAGGCCACAGAGGAGGACTTTGCAGCCAGCCCTGAAGATACCTGATAAAACAGGGTCAGATGAAAGGGGAGGAGGTCCTCCCCTATCAGGGGACTTGGAAAGGGGCAGGGAGGAGACCAGGGAGAGAGTGTGGGGTTGGGGAGGGAATGAGGGAGCGGGATACAGCTGGGACACAGAGTTAACAAAATGTAACTAAAAAGAAAAATAAAATTTAAAAAAAAAAAAAAAAGAATGAAGCTTAGTACAGAGACAAAGCTAGATAATATGTGCATGTGTGAGGCATCAAAGCTCAGAAATAAGATACATTCACAAGTCTTAACATTGGGGCTTTATAAATGAAAAAGAATGACAGGGTGCTTTGCTTTACAGAAGCTTCTCAGTTTCATGAGGTCGATCTTAGAGCCTGTGCTGTTGGTGTTCTGTTCAGGGTTGTGTCCTGTGCCAGTGAGTTCAAGGCTCTTCCCCAATTTTTCTTCCAATATATTTAGTGTGTCTGGTTTTATGTTGAGGTCTTTGTTCCACTTGGGCTTTAGTTTTGTGCAGGGTGATAACTATGGATATACTTGCATTTTTCTATATGCAGACATCCATTTAGACCAGCACCATTTGTTGAAAATGCTGTCTTCTCAACAGAGGAATCTTGAATGGCTAAAAGCACTTAAAAAAAAAATGTTCAATGTCATTAGTCATCAGGGAAATGCAAATTAAAACGATTCTCAGTAAAAGACACCATCAAAATGTAAAAACTGTAATTTCCTCTCCAAACCATATTATCCTATGGAAACATGGCCTTTACCCTGACCTAAAAGGAGAGAGAAAATTCACTGCTAAACCTGGCCTCTAGGGACTGAAACACGTGGAGTTTTCTAGATGTGCCTAAGTCCATGCTCATGGCAAAGTAGCAGAGCTGTTTTGGTCAACAGATGTGTCCGATGGCACAACTGTGGTCACCTACCAAGGTCCTACTGCTGGCTAAACTTTGACCTAAGGGGCTAGAACATTTACTCTTCCTAGCAACCTTGTGATTAAGATATTTCAGATCCTGAATTATCTGGCATAGGGGGCCTGGGCTCCTGACCGTCCTTGAGAATAAATGTCAGAGAAAAGATTGCTGGCCTTACCAAATATGTGGAATCTATGCACAATCTCATGTGTGCAAGGGTGCACACGTATCAGTGAACATGTGTGAAGAACAGAGCTAAATCCTGGTTGTTGTCCCATGGGACCTGTCCATTTTTTCCTTTGAGACAAGGCATCTCGCTTGGACCGTGACTCAATGACATGGTTAGACTAGCTGGCCAGAGAGCCCCAGGGATCTCCTTTCTCTGCCTATCCATTGCTGGGATCACAGCATTACACTACAGTCATCTTTTCATGTGGTGCTTGGCTGTTGCACACTTAACTACCGAGAATAGTATGGCTGCTCCTAAGAACATTATATAAATTTTGTTATTGGGCTTGAAACGTAGCTTGTGGGTGGACAGAATGTTTTTCTAGCATGGATGTTGCCACAAGCCTGATCCCTAATAATGAAAATAAAATAAAATGCAATTACAAAAAAACCTCTCAGATTCTATCTTCCACCTATCAGAATTGCTAAGATTAAAAACTCAAGTGACAGTACATGCTGGCCAGGTTGTGGAGAAAGGAAAAGACTCCTCCACTGCTGGTGAAAGTGTAAACTTGCATAGCCACTTTGGAAATCAGTCTGATGGTATCTCAGATAACTGGGAACAGCTCTACCTCAAGACCCAGCTATACCACTCCTGAACATATGGCCCAAAGATGCTCCACTATACAACAAGGACATTTTTTCAGCTATGTCCATAGTGGCTTTATTTGTAATAGCCTGAAACTGGGGGAAAAAAAACCTCAATGTCCCACAACCAAAGAATGGATAAAGGAACTGGTGCAGCTACACAATAAAATACTACTCAGCTATAATTAAAATAGTAAGATCTGGAGAGGACAGGAACTCCACAAGGAGAGCAACAGAACTACAAAAACTACAAAAACACAGGGGTCTTTCCAGAGACTCATACTCCAACCAAGTACCATGCATGGAGTTAACCTAGAACCCCTGCACAGAAGTAGCCCATGGCAGTTAAGTGTCCAAGTGGGTTACATAGTAATGGGAACAGGAACTGCCTCTGACATAATCTGATTGGCCTGCTCTTTGATCACCTCCCCCTGAGGGGGGAGCAGCCTTACCAGGCCACAGAAGATGACAATGCAGCCACTCCTGATGAGGTCTGATAAACTATGATCAGAAGGAAGGAGAGGAGGACCTCCCCTATCAGTGGACTTGGGGAGGGCATTTGTGAAGAAGGAGGAGGGAAGATGGGATTAGGAGGGGAAGAGGGACGGGTTTATGGGGGAGGGATACAAAGTGAATAAAGTGTAATCAATAAAAGTTAAAAAAATGTGGAAACAAGGACATAATGAAATTTGGAGGTAAGTGGATGGATCTGGGAAAGATCATCCTAAGAGTGGTAACCCAGACCCCGAAAAACACACATGGTATATACTCACATAGAAGTAGATATTAGCCATACAACACAGGATAACCATACTACAATCCACAGACCTAAATAAACTAAAATTACAATGAGAACCCTAGGGAGAATGCTTAATTCTCATTCAGAAGGGCGAATAGAATAGATACCAGAAGTTGCTGAAGAGAGGGAACAGGATGGGAACCTACTATAGATGTCCTCTGAAAGACTCAACCCATCCTGGGACTGAAGTAGATGCTGAGATGTACAGACAAAACTTTGGGCAGAGTGCAGGAAGTCTAATGGAAGAGTTGGGGGAATAGAAGAACCCAGAGAGGACAGAAGCCTTACAAGAAGACCAACATAGTCAACAAAGATGGTCCCAGGGGGTTCTGCAGAAATTGATGCACCAGCCAAGAACCATGCCGGTAGAGCGCCTGCACTGAAGTAACCAATAGGCAGCCCAGTCTCCATGTGGGTGCAAGGAGAACAGAGGTTGTCTCTGACATGGATTCTGTTGACCACTCTTTGATCACTTCCCACTGGCAGGGTAGCCTTGCCAGGTCACAGAGGAAAAGGATGCAGCCAATCCTGATGAGACTTGGCAGACTGGGCTGAGTTGGTAGGGGAGGAGACTGAAGACTAGGTAAGGGGAGTGGGAGGGGAAGGGAGGAAGTTTGTAATACGGATGAGATGAGAGAGGGAGCTATGATAAAGCTATGTAAAGTGAATAAAATTTTAAAAATAATTAAAATAAATAAATAAACAACAAGACAACAGGAAAAAAAGATACTTTAGATCCTGTAGGTCTGGCATGTGGCCTGATGTCATATGGGCTTTCAGAGGGGACATTGCTAACACAAAACAAAGGGGTTTGCTGACTAACTTGAATCTATCCTTTGCCTCTGTATAGGTATCATGTTAGAAACCTTTGCTCTTTCTTCTGAGCCATCTGCCTCTTGTGAAAGATTTTGGAGAAGAAAAATAAACATATACAAAATCTGAATACATTGAATCAGACTTATCTTGTTTAAAAATAAAAACCTGATTTTGCTGGATAACAAATTCTTGTGATTTTTTTTCTCTTGAGCATGTTAAGTAGGGTGGATGATGAAATCATTTTACTTGTGTATGTCCTTATTTACACTTATTTATGCTGCACTAAACAGCCTCTGTGCAACTATGTTTACTGCAAACACCTGCAACTCATTCCATGTATAACTATAGTTTGTCAGAGGAAAATTATTATTTTAGGATTTAATTATAATTTCCTAAAATAATATAACCTAATAGTGTACAGTATTATTTAGGAAAAGTAATTATTTTATTGCCTTCTTTAGAAGAGGATCACTCAGTCTCAGCAGATAAAAAGATATGTAGGATCATTACATACAGTGACTTCTAAAGGAAAACTGAAAAACTAGCATGTATCATTGCTTGCCAATAATACAAGAAAATATTACTGCGGGTAGAATACAACCTGTTCATTGCCAGATTTGTAAAATGTTTCAGATACATGATTAATTCTGGTAATTTGATTTCTTACTCTGATCCAGACAATCTAAATAAAACTTTATAAAACTTTAACATTCTTGTCAAATTGATAATAAATCTTGACAAAGTGTGAAATTGTAATAAATAATATGGTATAAAGTGATAATGAGATTTCTCCCAGGTATGGTTGAAGGGAAGGTTTTATTGTAGATATGAGGAAGAATACAGCCAGAGGCATCCGGAAGAGCCCAGACCAGGGAGAGAAAGTCAGCAGACTGAACTTGACCATGAGAGGAAAGTAAGATTCAGAGATAAGGGGAGAGGAAGAAAAAGTGACCATGAGAGAGGGGACCAAAAGGGGACATAGTTGATATAGCAGGTTTATAAAAAATGGAAAGCTGGAGAAGTTTAGTGTAGGGGTGGTATGAGAAGAGCCAGCATGCCAACATGGACAGTGACATGTGTAACAGGTTCTTGTGATGAGGGAGCCTGGAAGCCAGCATGCACTTTGGCAAGCTAATGGATGCCAGAGATAGCCACTTATCCCTTCTCTAAGTGAAAAGGAAATGGCTCCTTTGGTAGAGAGGAAATGGCTTCCTGAGGTATGCTTGCTTTTGTTTAACTGACTGAATTTGGACTGACAAACATAAATTGATAATTCTACAAAGAATTTGTGCCTGTGATAAATGCAGGAAAAAGTATTATTCCCAAACAATTTGCATTATCCTACTCTACCATTTAGGGTAGGAATGAATATAACACATACATATGTAAACCAAGTTGGCAAGTGCAGTTTTTCTTCACCACCTTTTGTGACATTATTTTTGAGGGCTTGTTAAGTTGACTTTAAATTATAACTAAACTAATTACTGGCGAGTGCTTTTGGTGCTTGGATGTAGCCCGTGGTAGCTCAGTAGCCAAGTGGGTACCCTAGTAAGGGGAACAGGGACTATTTCTGACAGGAACTCAATGGCAGGCTCTTTGATCTCCCCAATTCCCAAGGGAGGAGCAGCCCTGCTAGGCCACAGATGAGGACTTTGCAGCCAGTCCTGAAGATACCTGATAAAACAGGGTCAGATGAATGGGGAGGAGGTGCTCCCCTATCAGTGGATTTGGAAAGGGGCACAGTGGAGATGAGGGAGGGAGGGTGGGATTGGGAGAGAATGAGGGAGCGGGATACAGGTGGGATATAGAGTTAACAAAATATAACTAATAATAAAAATAAATCTTTTCATAAAAATAGCTATAAAATGTTGTTTTGACATGGTAAATGATTAAAATTAAATGAAAAGCTATTTATCAAATCTATACATCAACACCTTTCATTTAATAACAATAACTGATTGTCTTTAAAGCAGGCTTCTCATATTAGTTTTTACTCTTAAAAAGTATAGACTCAATGTGTGGAGAGGCTAAGAATCTGCTTTGCACACATTATTTATATATATATATGCTATGCACACTCTCTAAAATTATTCTCCTAGGTTTTAAAAATAATTACACAACTGAATTAATTTTATTGTTATGCCTCCACTTGAAATGCTCAGGAGGAACTATTCATCTCAGTTCTCTGATATCTATCAAGAATGTGGTTATTTTCAAAGCAGTATAAGCAAGTTTGATATTCACTTATCCTCTATTTTTTTTTTTTGCGTTTTTTTTTCCCCTCATAATCCCTGAAGAGGATTATGAGGAAACAGAGAAAACTCTATCACCTCCGTTTCTCTCTCTACCTAGAGTCAGTAGTGTTCCATTTTCCTCGGCTTATTTTGTGGCTTTGCTACTGGAGGTGAAATAGGTGAAATGGTAAGGCTCGGTAATCCACACAGGAAAGTACTGTAAAATGAGGAATCACGCTGAGGAGTACAGTGTTTAGTAGATGCCTTAGGAAGCACAAACAAAAACATGACAACTTCAGTGAGGAAGTGAGGACATTGCTCTTGTATAACATACATTCTATAGTAGAATGCCAGTAACAACGTCACAAGAAGGAAATTCCCTGAACATGATGAAATAAGAGTTAGTGTTAATACTTATGAGTAGCTCATGACTTTTTCTTTATCAAGCAAGTTACAACACACAAAAGTATTCTGTACAGAAAGCTATTCAAAAGTAAACACAGTTATCGAGAGACTGCTGAGTTCCACGTTCGTAAACCAGGAAGCGCACAAATATGGCAAGTATGAAAGAGATGGTCACCACACTTAATTATGAAGGCGAAAGGTGCCCCTATTCACAGGGTGGCATTGAAACTCAGAATATTTTCAGTTAAATCCAACTGAGTTCAAATCTCAACATGGTTTGTAACTGCTGTTTTGGAAACTACTCCTCCAACTCCCTTAGACACTGCCTGCCCTCCTCAGGTTCCTCCTGTGGCAATTCCTACCCCAGGAACTTGGTCTACACCACTACTAGCTGCACCAGCCAGCACCCGCCAGAACCTGCCAGCTGGACTTCTCTCCCAAGAGTGGCTGTCAGGATATCTGCATTGAGCCCACCAGCTGCGAGTGGTCCTGTGTGGTGTCCAGCCCCTGCCAGATGCCCAGCAGCTCCCATTTTAGCAGTTACCGATATCCAACCTATGCTGATCTCTGGGTTTGGGCTCAGCACCTGCCACATACTGGGCTGTAGATCTAGAAGCTGTTACTCCGCATATCCAGTGGCTTCAGGTCTCCGAATTATGGACTCTCTACCTCCCTTTCCCTGTATTATGGATCTGACTTCTGCTAGCCAGCCCACTTAGCACATAATATCTGTCATTCTTCTTGCCAGAAACAGCCCTGTGGCACTGAATCTGTGGAATCAATTGTTAGTTTTCTCTATTCTATTCTATTCTATTCTATTCTATTCTATTCTATTCTATTCTATTCTATTCTATTCTATTCTATTCTATTCTATTCTATTCT